>NW_022196913.1:1533369-1534071 GCF_008632895.1 Mastomys coucha
ACTGCAGCACCTGGGTCCAGGCCCCTGCCTCTAATGCTTTGGCAACTATGGGGCCAACTCCATGTTTCTGACTGCCCTCTGGGGAAACCCGACCACGGGATTCCTGCTGACACCATTTTTTTATTCCCGGTTCCCCCAGGAGCAGTCCAAAGACCCAGCGACAGTGGCTCCAGCTCCAACACCGTCCATCAGTCAAGGGGGGGTGTAAGTCGTCAGTCCAAGGTCCAAACACACACACAAAATCAGTCACTACACAGACATCCACCTTTTCAGGTCCATGACACCGAGAAAGACAACTGGGCCCAGTAACATCAGGTACATAGGTAATCAAAGCCAAATCACAGAGTTGCTCGGCCCGTGCCTGCCACGGCTGCCGAGATGGACTGGTCACAAAATACACACAAAAAGACTCGTCTCAATCGCGAGTGCCAAACTTATTTCAGAAAAACAGACAGCTGGAAATTTACCAAGGTCCTTATTTCACCTGAAATGACATGTCCCTAACCTCCGTCCAGAGCCAATGTCAAAGTTACTATCCGTCCCATCGCAGTCACAAGGGCAACAAAAATCACAAAATACAACACAGAAAATCAGACAAAGAGTAACACAACAAAAGCGGAGCCAATTGAACAGATTAAATGGCCGGGAGAACAGACCCACGCTCCTCTCAAGCAGGGTTAATGTTTCTCCCCTGGCCTCCCG
>NW_022196913.1:1534875-1559878 GCF_008632895.1 Mastomys coucha
GTTTTCCATGCCCCCTTTTAGGTAAAAGTTATACATTATACATTCTAAGATTCTCCAGCCTTTCAAAGGAACATTATCTCTCTCGGATCCTGAGGCCAATCTGAGTTCTCCCTGGTGGTTTTTGGAATAAGGTCATAGGTCATAGGTCAAGGAGGTATGAAAAAAAACCATAAAGAGTAACAACTACCTTTCTGGCATCATAGAAGTGACCAGAGACTAGAGTCATCTGCCCCAGAGAAAGGGAAGCCAGGCCATTGGGATGGGAAGCGTGTTTGAATTTTGTTTTCATTGACACACTTTCCCCAGACCAGAGCAAACAGAAAACTTACAGTGGCAAAGTGCTTTGGGGGTGAGGATATACCGCTGGTCCATCTGCCCCACCTTCTGTATCTGTGACTAGGACAGAAACACATGTGGGCTGCCCACCCTCTATGCACATCTGGGCTGACCACACTTTATGAAGTTAGCACCTGTCCTCTTAGTTACTGCCTTCTTCATTCAATTGAAAGTGGAGAAATAGTGCAGTAGAAAGAATTTCACTCACTGGATTATTTCTGTTCCAAGGACAAATGATGGAAGAGCTTTGTGTAGCAAGCTCCAAAACCTCTCTGTTTTCCACTTACGCACAATCAGTGGTGCCCCAGCCCCAGCATGTGTTCCTACTTTAAGTAAGGACATATATACCCTGTCCTTACTTGGTCTCTCCTGGTACTTTTCTCTGCCTGCCCTTTCTAATGCTTTTCTTGAGTTTTCTTCTCTTTTATATGACTTTGTCTCTCTCTAGCCAGCCAGCTGGATCCTTTTTTTTTTTCTACTTGGAAATGACAAACACACCCCCATCACCTTTCACAGAGTGCTGGTTGCAATCCCTTCAGCTCTGCTCTGTCCTCCTTGGACATAGAAAGCTGGGGGTAAATACAGCTTCTGACATTGTCAGTAGTGGGCTTGATGGACACCCAAGGAACTGTAGAGAGTAGTAGGCACTTAGGTATTCAGCTGGAGCTCAAGAGCATGGAGAATTTCCAAAGCCTAATTGAACCCAGGCCACTGTGGCTAAGACCCACAGCAGAATTCAGTCTTGCCCTCTAAGCGCTCTGTCAATGGCTCTCAGAATTGAGACTTCTTCTGTTCACTGTAGTCCTGTGTAGGAGAATTTTTTTTACTTTCTCTTAAGTGTAATTTTAATGAAAGTAATGTGATAGCCCTCGATATATGTAAAACACCAGAGAGATACATAACATGGACTCAATAAGTCATTATTAGTAAGACCCGGTTTGGTTTCCAGAAGGTTCTTTTAAAAAAGCAAAACAAAACAAAACAAAAGTTATCAACAGAGCAACAGAGGAGAGGGAATGACCAACAGTTGGATCCCAGAAAAGTCACCAGCATTCACAGAAATCCTTGAGAGACAACCTGCTGCTGATCGTGTGGGCTCATGTACACCAGCATTCACAGAAATCCTGAGAGACAACCTGCTGCTGATCGTGTGGGCTCATGTACAATTTGGGAGTCCTTGGGAAATGAATGCTGAATATTGTTAGGAACAGTACTTTCAAACTCCCATCAGGCCAAATGATACCTCTTCTTCATTAGCTGTGGGGGAGGGAGGGGCCCACGTGTCTAAGATGTTGGTAATGGGGCTCAAGGGCCAAACTGAAGAATGCACAAGAGCCATAGTTGTAAAATCCTGCCTACTGGAAGACTTGGGGAGGAGTCCTTTTCTTTTTACACCTCATCATTAGCATCACAAATCCCCTTTTTGTTGCTTATAGGAAATAGGAGAGGCTCAAGTAACTCAGAGCCTTGGAACCAAAGCTAAAGCCTGGCAGAGAGTTATCTTTGCCTCCAGACCACATGTGTCAGAAACTCTGGGTCCACGCTGCCTCTCTCTGACCTTCCACTATACATGTAGAAAGCATTGCAAGGATATCCATGGGTGTCTGGAGATAGCCACAGTCTATCACCGCCCTCTGTGCTTCCTGCGCTTTGACTTGGGCAAAGGTGGTCAGGTGGTGTGGCTGCCTCCATGGTACTGAGTGTTCCCAAGCACAAGAGGATGAGTGAGCTATGTGAGGGATGGCCTCCAGGTGGTAGCACGCCCTTCTGGCACTGGGGCCAGGTACATCTCCACTATCTTAAGCCTCCAGGGATGCTCTGGAGATGATCAGTACCAAGATCTAAGTACCCAGGGGCATCTGTTGCAAGAACTGCCTCTCCTGCCCAGGCAGCTCTTCCCACCCAGCAGCAAACAGAAGCCCTCGCTGACACTCTGACCCACTTACAGCAGCTGTCACATGGCACCATCAGACTGAGCACCAACCTTCAGGTTGCGGCAATGACGATGCTGGGCACTCCCTTTCTTTGAAGGGCTGAGTTTGCCTCTACTGTGCTACCTGTGAGCATCCATACAAGTGTTCCCATAGGGCTCGTCAGAAATGTCTTCCCCAGTTCCCTGAGAGTCCAGAGCTAATGGTCATCTCAAATCAGACAGAGCAGTAGGTTGGTCCTAGTACTCTGGGTAGATGCAGTTCACCATTCTGGTTTCAGTATCTACCCTATGTCAGAGTCCCACTCTGAGTAGCTTTGGAAAGGTAAAGTACAAAGTAAGGGGCAGACAGGCTGGGATAAAAGAAAAAGATATGCTTCCTGCTGTTCATAACCTGCAATATAGGACCTGGATCTCTGCAACAAACAGATTCTTCTCTTCCTAAATACAACACTGAACTTCATTTCAAAAAGTTTCTGAAAAGCCAGGTGTTGTGGCACAGGTCTATAACTCTAGTACTCTGCCTGGGCAGTTACAGGTCATCCTAGGCCACATATCAAGATCCCGTCTCAAAAAAGAAAAAGAAAAGAAAAGAAAGACAAAACAAAACAAACAAACAAAAAAAACCCCAAAAAAAGAAAACAAAACAAAACACAGAAAGCAACCAAAATTTAAATTTAAAACAAAACAAAAACAAATTTATTTTCTAGCTTCCACTCCTCCAACCACAGCCCTAGCACGTTTTGTTAGAAACAATACGACACATAGGGACTTTTTACACTTGTTTTTTGTCTTTTGAGTGTGTCCAGAAAAAGTCAGAAATTCTATTGTGGTGTTTTGTTTTGTTTTGTTTGTTTTTTTGAGACAGGGTTTCTCTGTGTAGTCCTGGCTGTCCTAGAACTCACTCTGTAGACCAGGCTGGCCTTGAACTCAGAAATCCACCTGCCTCTGCCTCCCAAGTGCTGGGATTAAAGGCAGACACCACTGCCCAGCTAAATCAGAAGTTCTAGAAGTTCTAAATGAAGACAGGGCAGGAACCTGGAAGCAGGAACTAAGTGGAGACCTCGAATGAGAGCTGCTTACTGGCTTATTCTCCATGGCTTGCTCAGCGTTCCTTCCTATTACAGTCCAGGACCACCTGCCCAGGAGTGGAACAGCCGACAGTGAGCTGGGTGCTCTCATACCACTCATTAATCAAGAAGATGCCATAGGCAATTTGATGGAGGGGTGTTCTCATTCGAACTTCCATCTTCCCAGATGACCCTTGCTTGTGTTAAGATGACAAAAAAATGGCCCAGCACAGATGCCATGCACAGAAGACTCAACCCCCAAATGCCCTAAAGTAGCAGCAAACGGGATTTAAAAACAAATGAAGTCTGTCACAGGTGTACACTCCCCACTGCGACACTCCTTGCTTGTATGCATGAGGTCTTACATAGAGATGAGGCAGAACCCCTAAAAGTTGCTGAGAATACTTTATAACGTGCCTCGTGAGCGCTTGCAGACACCCCCCTCCCACTCTCAGGAAACACCGCCTGCATCCCTCACCCAGTGGAATTTCCCCTTTTACCCTCCTCCCGCCTTGCAGATTTCAGCTCCTGTCAATCATCACATATCACATGCCATTAAGAAACATCCCTTAGCTAATATCACTCTTGCCAATGGGCAGTCATCCTGGCAATCTTTATGCATGATGTAGAATCAGAGGAGAGCATCACACACATACACACACACACACACACACACACACACACACACACACACGTCTGTCTTGGCTTAGCAATAAAAGTGAACGAGAGGATCATGGTGACCAAGGAAGAAACATCCTGTCTCTGCATAGATGATGGTCTCCTGCTTCCTCCAGCTGCTAACCACCCTTAACATTTGTGTAGAAACAACTCACTGCCTAGGTTGTTCTTGACCTTGGGATTAGTGGAATGGTACCCAGTGGATATTTGGCCCTGGGGGTGAGGGGGGTCAATCTCAGGCTATCTCTTAGTTCTTACTGAGACTTTTAGCACATGACAACCTGAAAACTGCCCAGCAGTGACACTGGCTGTCACAGTACTCTGCCAGTTACGCTAGTAGTAAAAGCAAGAGTATTTTTTCTTTCTTTCTTTTCTGAAGCATGTGAATGCAAAAGTAAATGCCATATATTCGAAAGGTCTTATTGATTCAGCTGACGGCATCAAGGTCTTAGTGGGCATAAATAGGTCTGTCTCACAAGGAGCTCCCTGTAAAGAAGAGGTCCCCGCATTCCTTAGATCAAAGCCTCAGGAAATAACAGCTGCTTTAATCTCTGTGACCATCAGACCCTTCTGTACAGGCCCAGTCACAGGCCCAGTGGGTTAGTTGTGGCTAACAGCTCAGCTTCATTACTGGTATCAGGATTTGTGTGAAATCCTTCTGTTTTGAAACTGTCAGACCTGTGGACAGACCTACAGACTAACCCTCTGGTTGTCAGAAGCCATGATAAGAAGAAAGCAGAAAATACTTACTCAGTGGGGCTTTGAGACAGCCAGTGTAAAATGTGACATTCAACAAACACCTTCCTATAGAGGTAGTGTTCATTAGCCATAGATCAGCATTTGCGATTCTATCCTTGCCGGGTGTGCATTGAGTGAAAAGCTATCCTTTGGGAAGGCCTGGCCAGTCAAGCCTTGTTACATATTCAGTAGGCAGCATTTACTTATTTATTTAATGTGCACTTAAGAGGAGCTTTTATGTATGCTTAGATGCACAATTAGGAGCACTCCTGGGTCCCTTCCCTGGCATTAGGAGAAGGAGTCGAAGTAACTGGGCAGCCTCTATGCAGCCAGAGTAGCTTCCCGAGTCCTGAGACAGGGGAGGTGGCTCCAGTATTTGATGGATTCTTGTCACCTCCCCCAGATGAGTAAAGATTTTTTTTTATTCTATTAGATGATGAGACAGGAAAGGAAAATATTATTTACAGGAAATATTCCATTAGCTATGAGCCGACTCCCAGCGGGATGGCTCTTCTCAATTACTCAGAGCGATAAGGATGCTGCTCCTTGCTCACTTGGTCCAGCTTCTGTTTGGGCACTGGGACTCATCCACTGGCTGCAGAGCCCTCTGACTTTGCCTGGCCCTGGCTGGGTGCCTTGCTTCCTCCAGCTTGTCTGTTCTCCTTGGAAACCACACCCTCTGTACACACCAGAGGAAGCTCTAGTTAATGTGTTTAGCATTCTTTGCATTTTGCAGCCTTTGCCTCCTTCACAGTTCAGGATCAAAGAGCCACCCCTTATCGCCCACCCCTTATCGCTCCTTTAGATCATAACACTGGATGAGTGGGCCAGCAAAGGCTCACTGCCTGTGGGTGAAAGGTCCCTGCAGTGGGTCAGCAAGGAGAGCTAGACTTAAAGCAGACACTGAGAGGAGGGTCTGGGGAAGGACATAAGAAGTTGCCAGAAAACCTCCAATCCAGCAGCAGTGGCTCAGCGGCTGTGCACTTGTCTGGCATGGCCACATGCACACACACAAAAGTGCTTTTGAAACCAGCAACCTTGGCCAAAGTGAATGATGGGAATTTCTTCTCATCTGGTGTGGGGGTAGGGAGCTGTGACGCATTTAACCTCTACACATCTCTCTTTATCTGTGGCAAGGTGACTGGAAGGCATGGGTAGGATGAATGTAGCCTAGTTTCTCCACCTTGAACAAGTTCACTTCTCCAAGGCCCTTCCATTGTCAAGTTGAGGGAGCATCTGCCCTTGACACTGCAAAGATCATTACAGTCTCTTTTATCCTAAACTAGAGAGGCAGACTGAAGCACAAACAATGCCCCTTTGTTAAGGAGATTTCTCCCTTGGTTATTGAGTCTGGGAATCCAGGGTCCCTCTGTTCCCACAGGTTACTGGGGAGACCATTCTGAGCAGGCCCAGAGCACCAGCTCATATTGCACTCTTTTCTGGGAAGCTCATGTTCCTATCAGCCTATCACCTTTGAGGAAAATTTCATTTGTCTTTGAGCAGGGAAAAGTCTCACGTTGTCTCACATAGGTGGATAAGTTTGTTCTGCGATAACAACTCACTAGATAACCAAGGCTGGATTTGAACTTACTATGTAGGCCAGGCTAGCCTCAAGCTCTAAATTATTCAGTTTCACCTGCCCATGTAGCTGTGACTGCAAACTTGTACTGCCTACCATACCTGGCTCATGTGTGTGAGTGTGTGAGTATATTTGTGGTGTGTGTGTGTGTGTGTGTGTGTGTGTGTGTGTGTGTATGCGCGTGCACGTTCCTACACATGCACAGGCATCAAAGGACAACCTCCAGAGTCATTTCTCAGACACTTAACCTTTTCCTCTTGAGACATAACTTCCTCACTACTCTAGAATTCCCTATGTAAGCTAAACTGGCCATCCAGCAAGCCTGCCTGCTTTGACTCCACAGTGCTGATATAAAATCCTACTACACTTCCACACTTTGTACCTGCACCCCACCCCCACCCCCGTATGGGTTCTGGGGATCAAACCCAAGTCTTCATATCAGAAGGAAAGCACATTAGCAGCTGATCTATCTCCTCAGACTGAGAACACCAATTTCTAGAGAGATGACCCCATGTCTGTCTTTAACTGTTCTCCATATGAACCAATGCCCAAGCCAGATCTGATTAGATAGCCAGGGTAGTTTCCTTCCCCATCTGACATGTCTGTTGTGGCATGTGGTCTCCCTAGGTCCATACACTTCCTATTCCAATGCCTAGTCTCCTAGACATCTTGTCCTCCCTGGCCCTACAGCACATGCAACAACACTGAGAAAGACCATATAAATAGCCACATTGGTGGTGTGGACAGTAGGGGTCAAATGGGACACTGGGTATTTATAACACTCGAATAAACACCCAGCCAGTCAACACAGCAGTGCCCTTGAGACTGACAAGCTTCTGAACTCTGCAGACAGATTCCCACTACTCTGGGAGCCCCATTGACCCTTCATGCAACTTGAAGGAAGCAAATCAAAACCAAATGCTACAGTTGGATCCCAGATCGCTGCAGGGGAGCATTCAGTAGCCCCATTCATGCCAAAAGAACCACAAACCAGTGGTAACTTCTAAACTGACTTTGTTTTTCTGGCTCCAAAACCAGTGACTTCTCATGGAATAACAAGAATATCTAACCCACTAGGATACAGCTCTCTTATCTCACACCATTACTTTATGTATCTTTCTTTGTCCCTTGATAAAGCCGCAGGCTGTCTCTTGGCTCTGCTGGTAATCCCCACGTGGCCAAAGTCACAGAGCTACTTTAAGCAGCTAAACAAGCTTCTACTGGAGACAGTAATGGGTCTGGAGAGATGCTTTAGTGGTTCAGAGTGCTTGCTGCTCTTGCCCAGTATCAAAGTTCAGTTCCCAGAGCTATGTCAGGTGGCTCACAAACCACCTGTAACCAGGAGCTTCTTCTTCTAGCATACCCATATGGATACACACATACATAGATACATACACATAAATCAAAGTAAAATAGAGATTTTTTTAAAAAAGAAATTATCATGTTCAATCCCAAGAGATACTAAAAGATCCTATGTTAGTCAGCTTTTGGGTGCCATAACAAATCATAAAGATTATTATCAACTTACAAAGATGAAGCCCTTTATACAAAGATTGGGCTCATAGCTTTAGAGGTTCTGGGCCATGATCACTTGGCACTTTTGCTTTGAGGCCTGTTGCAAGATGAAAACCACAGTGAGAAGTGCATGGCAAAGCAAAAATCACTAACCTCATACACAAGAAACAAAGGAGAGGAAGAGAAGGGGCCAGAGGCCCAAAATCCTCTTCAGGGGTTTGCCCACCCCCAGGGACCTAATGTCCTCCCATGTGTCTCCCTCCTAAAGATCTCATAGCCAGCTTCCCAAAGTCACCACCCTGGTGGCCAAGCCTTTAACACATGGGCCACTGGGGAACATTCAATATCCAAAGCATAAAGGGGGTGAGATGGCTTACTAGATAAAGGTGCTCCCAACCAATACCCAATACCCACATGGTAGACAAAGAGCACTGACTCTTGCATATTTTGCTTTGACCTTCACACAAACTCTGTGGCATATACAGGTCACACACACACACACACACACACACACACAAATAGAAAATAGATAAATGAATACATTAAAATTTTAAAACATACATCTTTAGTCTTTACATTTTAAAACATAGTATCTTCAGTCTTAACATGCAGTCTCTCCCCTGTCTACTGAATTCTGCCTTGCCTCTACTGCACCTGATTTCTGAGGGTACCTGCCACACTGCAAACTGTGAGTGAAGTATTTAAGGATCATCTAACTGTAAGGCTTCATGTGCATATGGAGGCTGGAGAAAACCTTTGGGAACCCCCATTGAGATAGATTCTCTTACTGGCCTGAAGCTCACCAGATAGGTAAGACTGGCTAACCAGTGAACCCCAGATATCTTCCTGCCTCCATCTCCCTAGACCCAGGATTTCAAGTGTGTACTTCCACGCCTGGCATTTTGTGTGGATCCTGGGGATTGAACTCAGGTGCTTGTGTTTTCAAGACAAGTACTGCATTGACAGGGCCGTCATTCTAGCCAGTAAGGTTTGTCAGACTTCTAACAGAGTTCATACAACACAAGTGAGTGTGTTGCAGCTTTCATTGCATAGCTCAGCATGGTTGAGTGTGATGACAGTGTGGTGCAACCCATCTTTAGAACTCTTTCTATAACACAGATCTGGACCGTTTAACTGCAGTACCCCATTTCCCCTACTCCCCAGCCTCTAGTGGCCATCTTTCTGCTTCCTCAATCTATGAGTTTGACTCAACTAATTGGTTACCTGTTTGGGTAAACATATCTAGTCGCAGGACATACTTCATATGAGAAGGGTTCCTGAATAGGTAATAACTATGCCACCATGTCAGAACCAGGGCCCATGTCACCCTATTGAGCCTGCCTGTTGACCTTTCTACCCAGTCCTTGGCCCCTGCTGTGGCCTCTCTTGCCTGGTGGTCAAATTCCAAGTCTCTCTCGAAAGACTGCTCATCTTGAGATCTCACTCAGGACCTCTGTTTTACTTATCCTTGAGTCTAATGTCCAGTGGCCAGGGTCACTACAGACTGTAAAATCTACGGCAAGTGAAATAGACTACTTAACAACCCAATTATTTTCCCCAGCATATCCAACAGGTGTTTCTGCTGCCTGAAGTTCTCCACCAATGCTTTCACTCATTCTGGAAGGTGTATACCGACATTTTATTAGCGTATGTGTCCCTATGCCCGATGGTGTGTGTCCCCAGCCTGGTTGCCATGGCTTTTTTATGTTCTGGCCTTTTAATGAGAGGGCAAAGCACCGGGAGGGCCTGGACTCCAAGCTCCATAGGTCCTCAGTTTGGATTGAAACTAAACACCAACCCTACCTTAGACAGCAGTCAGAGGTGTCACAGCTGAGTGAGTTTCCTGTGCACCTGTGTGTTTCTAATCACATAATTGAGTTTATGGTTGACATTTGGAAACTCATTAAGAAAGAAACCTGGTCACTGGCCAGCAGCGTGAAAGGCTTAAGCTGCTGAGAGCAGCAAGCGCCCAGAGGTGCGATTGCCCTGGTTGCTCATGTGCTCAAGGGATGGGGAAGGTGAGTTGTCGTCCATAAATTCCCAGCAGTAAATGAGAGAAGGGAGTTCCCACAACAACAAGGGAAGATTCCTGTGGGAAGGAGGTGCTGCTATGAGTAAAGGAGCTTCTCTTTATACCTGAGCTGCTAGCTCCCTTTTATGCAATTAACCTTATTGAGGTGTATTTTTTTCCAGTACACTGCATTAGACCTAGGGCTTTCTCCATGCTAGGCATGTATGCTTGCATGAGCCTATGAGCTACATTTCTAGCACACATTCATTCATTTTTTTTCTCCTCCCCTCACCCCCCCCTACAAAATGCAATTGGAGTAAAGTATCTAATAGTTGCAATCCAGCGCCAATTTTAAAGAGCTCCTAACACATATGTGTTCAGTAGCCTAAGGGACTTAGTATAAACTGAATAATTCTCAAGGAAGGGTGTAAGGCACTCACTCCACTGAAACAACTAAGACATTTGCAAGGGAGGAGGGAGAAGAGAGCCTACGACTTGTTACCACTTACTGCTGGAGGTAAAAAGAGAGAGGGAAGAAAGTCCAGGGGACATTTAAAAATGGCTTCCATTTTGACAGACCTTTGGCTTTGTTTTTTGTCTGTTGGACCAAAAAGAAATTGAGAGCTGGTAGCAGTTGGCTATCGAGACTGCACTCCTGGGATCCTTCGGGCCAGGACACCAGACACTTCTTTTTCTCTTTCATAGAAGTGGGAAGTGCCATTGGGAAACCCTGGCATCGAGTCCTGGTAGCCATCATCGGAGAGTGTAGCAGCTGTGCTACACTTTTGATGAGCTGTGCACTGCTGGAAAGATTTTTCTTAATCAGCATGGTTCACAGGGGAAACCCAGGGCACCTTCCTGAAAAACTGCTAAGCCTGTTGAACACCCACCCACCCCCAACCCCAGCACAACCAGAACCCAATAGATACAATTCTGCCCACCAGGCAGAGTCTAAGCAACAGATCCTGCTAATCAGCCAGCAATCTACTGCTGGGATCCACCCTGTCCAGATCATACTGAGAAGGAACCTTGAGCAGACAGAGGCAATTTCTACACAAGATGAGCTGTTCAATTCAAGTGGTACTAGAATTCTAGGGTTCTGGGGTTATAGACATCCCTAGTTCTTTATGGAATCACACTGAGTATAAATAGAGCTGCCCAGGAGTCTGAGTTCTTGACCCACTCTTTCCTCTTGGTCTGGTTCTAACTGCTACTTCCCCATGGCCATGTACAGTTGAGAGAGGGTGGTCCTATGAATACATATATGTGCATATGGCACATATACACGTGAAGGTTGGAGCCTAGAGGTCAACCTTGAATATTGTTCCTCGGGTGCCTTCCATCTTGTTTTTTCAAAACATTGGACTAGAGCTCACATGTTCAGCTAGGCTGGCTGACTAGCACATCCCAGAGCCTTCCCGACTCTAGGATGGCATGTTCGTGCCACCATGCATAGGTTCTGAGGCTCAAACTCAGGTCCCCATCCTTCCACACCAAACACTTTCCTGGCTAAGTTACCTTCCTAGCCCTGGAAGTACACCTTTAATGAAGCACCCACCTTAGTTCCCCACCTTGTGCAAGCAGCTTGAATTCAAGCTCCAGTGCTCACTGCTGTCACGTGCCATCTGTACGGCCTTGCACGTCTCTGAACTGGGTATGCCATAACTCCTTTCCTAACTGTGCTTTCTCTACTCATACACAGTCTACAGTTTCTGAGTAGCAGGCGAGTGACTGACTTGCCTTGAGCATTGCACATTCCTGAAGCTTGAGTGTGTCAGAGACATCTGAGTGAAAGTTCAGCTGCAGTACAGGATGCTGATGACTTCGGCAGAGGGGTGGGTAGAGCTATCTAGGAGAACTCCCCAGACTGAGACTGGGATGCCCACGATACCCGGAACAGCCCTGATGAGAGGATATAGCTCAGGGTAGAATGCAGAGCATGCTCAGTTATTTTCCTCTGCTCTCCCCAGCCCCTCCTCCTGTAAGTTCAGGAATCTTCAAACTGACCTGGCCACTTCAGAATTCCTCCTAGGGGAGGGGAGGGAGAGGGGATACTTAGGACCAGTCATTCTGGAATGACAGGAATATGAGAGTTGAAGTCTTCACTCCAAGCACTCATCATCATCTTTCTGGAGAAGCCATCACTCCAGCAGGGAGGTCCATAAAGAAGTAGCAAGCAGGACCTGAGCTGCAGAGACAGTGGCTCTGCCCAGGCCATTGCATGCCTCAGCACGGCTAGGTGGTCAGATTTTGTAGCAAAAACCTCAGGGCGAGCTACCTACTTCCTGCCAGTGACAGGCATGGCTGCCAGGCAGCCTGAGAGACACAAGGGGTTCATCCTTTAGCTGGCTTGAAAGAAAGCCAAAGATCGGCTTCCTGCCACCAATGCACCCACCTCAAACCAGATCCCCTGTCCAAGTGGAAAGGTCTAGGGCTTCCACCTAAATTCTCAGCAGCATGTAAGGTGTCTTCCTCCCATTCCCACCAGAACTCAGTCTGGAGGAGCTAGGAATTACTTCAATTGGTAGAGTGCATACTAGCCCTGCATAGTTGTGCACAGTGTTATCCCAGCCCTTGGAAAGAAAAGGTAAGAGAATTCGCAGTCAAGCCTATCCTGGGCTACAAGTTTCAAGACAATAAAATAAAATCCTGTTCTGTATGGTGGTGCACACCTTTAGCCCTAGCACTGGGGAGACAGATAGGTGGATCCCTGAGTTAGGGGCAGCCTGATGGACAGAGTGAGTTCCGGGGGCAGATGGGGCTATACAGAGAAATCCTGTCTCAGCAAAGCAATACACAAACAAATAAATAAAATCAGCTCAGCCAGTTTAGGAAGAAGGGCAGATCTCAACGCCCCAGTGGTGTGAATGTACAAATAAGGTGCTATTAAATAATGGCCCTTAAAGGGCCCTCATTCCCTTTTAGTCCACAGAAGTGATGGGGTGGACCATCTTTAAGCTGAGCAGCTATTCATTGGTAACTGTTGTCATCATCTTCTGCCTTCCATCTCAGTTTTCCCCAGGGTCAGATGACCTCCACAAAAGGGACGAGGTGGTTGAAATGAGGCCACACCCTTGGACAGAGTACCCAGGTAGCAGAGTACTGACACACTCACCTCGGAAACAAATAGAAAAGTACAACCTTTTCCACACAAACTCTGTCCTCCGAAGTATTCAAACACTCCATGGAAATAAACACTTTAGAATAAGAACAAATGTCTTTAACAAAGCAAGAGAAATGGCCCCTTATGATTTTCTTACTACATGGACCAAGTGCTACCCCCCACCCACACTCACCCCCCTTTCATTCCTGATCTTTTCTTGTCTAAGGATCAGTTACTCTCCCCATTGCTGCAAAGGCAACTTGAAGGAAGGCTTTACTTTGCTTCCCAGTTTGAGCCTGGCAGCCAGAGCAGAACCTAAGCGGGTACATACACTGTGTCTAACTCTCAGGAAGACCCAAGAGACAACTGCTGGTGCTCAGCTCAGCTTCTTTCCCATTTTATTATCCCAGACTCCAGTCCGAGGAATTCTGGTGCCCATATTCAGGGTGGGTCAACTTGGTTAAACTCCCCTAGAAACAACTAGCAGGCATGCCAAGAGCTGTGTCTTCTGGGTGATTGACCATCCTACCCACTGATGAAAGTCTTTTTACGGGAGGACCTAGTGTGCCGAGAGATTAGGCCACATAGCACTGGGGCATAGTGCTTACATCGAGGATATCCAGTTAAACTGCACGTTTCACAACCCCAGGCACTGACCCCATCCAACACTCGTTCCCCTTAATTCCCAGAGGCACACTCTGCAGAGATAGAGTGTGGGAGAGTGGAGGATGGTAGTTACATCTGGAAGAGAAAGGAAAACGTAAGCACAGTGCCTCCTCCAAGTATTCATTCTTGCTGAAGCTTTATGATAAAACTCTTTCTGCAAGGAAAGGCTGATGTGGGGAGGAGAAAGTCATCTAGACACAGGTCCTCCGGGAAAGAAGACAAACGGAAATCAAATCTAGGAGGAGGAGGGGAATCAAATGATCTGTTTCTCTCCAGGCTCTGTTAAGGATTCACTGGCCTCTCCTTTCCTAATGATTCTTAAGCCAAATGAAACTAAAAGGTTTTTGATGGGTTAAGAAGCCATCCATTAAAAGGTCCATGCTTGGTGCTCTGGGCATCTGTCACTGGGTTAACCATATTAGTTTGGAGGGGAGACCTGGCTGAAGAAACATTGAGTCCATTAGATCTGGCTGTGGAGAAAAATTAGCCATTGTTCTAGTTGCTGGGTGTGCAAGTATCCCCAAGAGGACATGGATGCTTGTGCATGCTGAACCAGGTATAGAGGACATGTACCATCGGTTCACGGTTTCTGGTCATAGTTTGTTAATTTGGTCCCTGTGGTGTCTAATCTCACTGATTAATGCTAAGTTCTATTACAGGAGAACATTTGATTTTTTCAGATCAATATTCTGAGATTAGATGTCATCAAAATGATCCCTGGTCAAAATTGCAATGGGATTGGGGTTGTAGCTTGGTAGAGTGCTTGCCTAGCATGGGTTGCATCTCTAACATCACAAATAGATATGATTTGTGGGTGATTCATGTGATGGAGATGATATAAAGATAGTTATATATACATCAGCAGGTGACAGAATATGCCAGAAATGACTGGGACAAACATCTCAGAGAATATCTTGGATTCTGCCCAAATAGAATGAAGAAATGTCGTTTAGGCTCATGCTTTCCATGTGAAAATTTCAGTTGAACAGATAATATTTGAAGGATGGTAAGATGGCTCAGTGAGTAAAGACGCTTGTCATTGAGTCTGATAACCTGAGGTCTATCTCTGGAACCCACATAGTAGAAGAGGAGAAACAGCTCCTTCAATTTGTCCTCTGACTACCACACAGGCGCTCTCTCTCTCTCTCTCTCTCTCTCTCTCTCTCTCTCTCTCTCTCTCTCACACACACACACACACACACACACTAAATAAATAAATAAATAAATAAATAAATAAATAAATAAATAGATGTAGGACATGTAAGGAAAATATTTTTAATATCCTTGGTAACATAGTCATCTCCTTTCAAGGAAAATCATACAAACTTGAACTTTAGGCTGATACATGAGAAAACTAGAACAAGAAGTTTTATGTTTTACATTAGGAGGATCGTAGTGTATAATGAGTGACTAGAAATAGGCATCAGAGCAGTGAGTGCTTGCTGAATGCTGACTAGATACCAGGCATTAATTGATGCATTAATTCAACAGGATTATAGGAAAGTATTGTTATTCATACTATTAGTTTTAAAATGCATAAAGACATAAAGTTCCTAAAGATAAATAGCTGTCAAATACTTGGTATGACTTTGAATCCTGTGCTTTTAATGTCTATTATTTTGTTTTGTTTTTGTTGTTTGGTTATTGTTGTTGTTAATGAATATTGTATTATCAAATTAGTAGTAAGTATTTAGTACAAGATACTCCATTTAAAAATCCAAGAGAATAGCTTTGAGTCAGTCTTTGAATTTGCAATGCCAGCTCTGACCTATATATGCACAGAATATATGAATATCTCATTTTGGAAATTCAAATTTCAAAGGCTTTGCAAGTTCTGGGCCAGAAGGGAGAACCTTTGACTGTCAGGCCAAGGTTATTGGTCTTTGTGTTGGTTAGTTTTTTGTCAACTTGACATAAGCTAAAATCATCTCTGAATAGAGAACTTGAGCAAAGTAAATGCCTCTGTGAGACTAGCCTGTGGGGCATTTTCTTGATCAGGGATGGATCAAGAGAAGAGCCTAGCTCCTTATGGGCAGTGCTATCCCTGGGAAAGTGATCCTGTTTGTGGGGGAAGGCAGTGGGGAGCCAGTAAGGAGCATTCTTCCATGGCTCCTACTTCAGTCCCTGCTGCAAGATTCCTGCTTTGAGTTCCTACCCTGAATTCCTTTGAGGATAGAGTGACCTGAACGTTGGCAATGGAAGCTGGCCTTCATTGTCCATGGCGATTAGTTAGTTCCAGAGCCTTGGGTTGGTAAACCCCTTACATAAAATGATGCAGTATTTGCCTATGATCCATTATGACTATCTCTATACTTTCTATATTTCCTTAAGTTCTGGAAGCAGGGTTTCACTGTTTAACCCAGACTGGCCTGGACTCACTACACTGTGTATCCTAACCTAGATTCAAACTGGCAACAATCCTCCTGCCTCAGCCCCTTGAGTACTAGGTTATAGATGTAAGCCGACATGCTCAGGTTCCCAAATACTTTAACTCATGTCTATCATGTTTGCAATGCCTAATACAGTAGAAATACTATGGAAGCAGTTATGATATGATATTTGGGAATCATGTCAAGATTAAGAAAAAAAAAGTCTATATATGTTCAGTCCATATAAATATTTCCAACCCCTGAGTGGAAGGACAAGCAGATGCACACACCGTGGGGTGGAGGGATAGCTGTAGAAATATGTGCTGGGTTCCATAGTCTTCCTCTTGCCTAGTGGCACAGCCAGTAACAAGTAGGCATCCACAAATGCAAATGGATAAAAGAGTTTAGATTATGTGGAGATCCGTGGTCGACCTAAACCACAATACCTCTACTTCCCTTTTCTTTATAAATAGAGTAAAACATATTGGATGCCTATAAAAGTATTTAAGATGGACACAAGGTCCCACTCTTCTTCCTCGTTTGTATGCCTGCTTCTGTTTTCCCCCATACTCTCCCCAGATGCACATGGTCAAATCCCCTGCAAGCATAACACTGGGAATTTTCTGTGGCACCTCCACTTGACCCCTCATTTTTTTATGTCCCAAATGTAAAGACAAACCCAGGGAATCATGTGTGGTGGTATCTCAGGGAAGAGCAGAAGTGAAATTAGGAAGTGGGTTTTTTTTATTTTTGTTTTGTTTTTGTCTGTCCGTTTTGTTTTGGGCTTGGAGACTATTCCTATCTGTGTCGTTCTCTTTGAGAACTTGAGCGTGTCTGGAATGTGCACAACATCAAGTACCATCGGATGGCCAGAGCCAGTCTCTTGAAATATCTGAAGCATCATTGTTCTTGCTCTTCATTGGGGCATTGTAGCACAATAGAAAAAGACCAGGACAAGAGGTCACAAGCCCGGGTCCCAACATCAATCACATACTTAACCTCAGGCAGCTCTGAGTCTCTGCCCACCAGAGCAGCTTCATCTGGTACAGGAGAAAGAGATCCAGATGGCTGATTGGCTTCTGTATAATGGTCCCTCTGGATGAAGCAGGAAGTTACTCATAGGGAGGTCATTTAGGGGCTCTATGACTCAGCCTCAGGGACAGGAGGAAGGCAAGGCTCCCTAAAGTCCTGGTCAACTCTCAGAGCCATTAGGCCAGGCTTCCTCTCAACTCGTTATTTCTACACCATCGTGACAGCCTGCCGGCTACTCCACATGCCAGCCCACAGTGCTTCATGAGTGCTGGCTGGAGAGGAAGTCCAGTGGAGCCGAGGCCTCTTCCTCAGCCCCAGCCTCAGCCACACACAGGATGTGTGAATCTAGTGGACTAATAGGAGCCAGCTCCCAGGAGGACCCTGCTCATTAAGGATTTACAGAGCATCTCATCACATTCAGGGCTCAAAGACAGTACTAACCAGCTACTTTTGCTTGTTCTCCATGAATAAATGTTTCCCTTCTTAGCTTTGTACATGCGGGCACTTGGGACCAGAATGGGACAGTAGAGGACCTGTGACCCTAGGAAGACCAGGTTAAAGGCTGAGAGTCCTTATCTGGGACCCTTAGGGTTCCAAAGATGGTAGCAAACACCATTTTAGTAAAACCCCTTCCTGATGGTTTCTCTAAACTTTGGAGATGTCTTAACTCATTACTATTACCACAATCCTTTTTATTAGAGACAGGGTCTTGATATGTATGTATCTGAGGCTGATCCTCTTGCCTCAGCCTTCTGAGTGATGGGCTCACAAGCAAGAGCTACCATGCTAGGTTCATGCTTTTATTTCCCATGCAAGCTCCTGTCACCATCGCCCCAGGTTCATTCTTAACCAAGGCTATTGTTGTCTCTTACTTTCTGACTGACACACTGCTGAGTATTGAGGTGGATACTCTGTAGAGCCTGGATGAAGGTAGATCTACAAGAAAAGAAGAAGCATGTATTATTATTATTATTATTATTATTATTTACAGTGCAAAAGAAAGGCAGAGTGATCATGTAGGAAAGAGCAAGCTTGGTTGGAAGCCCCTTTCTCATAGACACATTGTTGCTCCTTTGTGAGAAAGCGCTCCACTTGTAAAGTTAACTACCCATCAGTGAGTGAGGCCTGTTCTCACTAATTGGTGGACCCCTGGGGAAAGCCGCATAGTTAGCGGTTGGAGTAATGGACCAGGTGCCCTTGACTTCTATTTCTGGTTCCTTCAGAAACTGGTTGTGTGGCCCTAGGCAGTTTCCCCTCATTTCTGTGGGCCTTGTTTCTTCTCCACCCCCAAGAAAATTCACAATTTTTCTTCACAGCAGACAGGGAGGGGGACGCTAAGTGAGTAATGAAACAAAAGTGTCTGTGGGGATTTGTGGAGATGTCTTGCCAGACTGCCTTGATTTAACAGGTATGGATCAGTAGATACCCTGATTATTGATAGGATTACATAGTTCAGCTTATAATTAGATCGTTGGGCATAGAAGTAGCTAAAGTCTTTAGGGAACTAGCCAAGTCATTGCCAAGACTGTCTGGTGTGTCTTTATTCGGGGGTCCCAAATCACACTGGTGACTTTACATAGTGGCAGGGATAGGTTGGCTTCTCTGCAAACCAGGTCATGGAGGCTCCTCCTGTGCAGGCCCCAGGGATGGTGCAGTACCAGCAGATTAAGAGCTCATCCCTCCCTACTTACCAGAAAACATAAAACTAGACAGCTTCCCTTTGCTTCTTTCCATATTGTGTGTTTTTACTTGTCTGTCTGATTGGTCACTTTTGTTTGTTTTGTTTGGGGTTTTTGGTTTTGTTGGGTTGGTTGGTTTTGCTATGCCAGCCTGAAAACTGAGTGTTGAGCAGCCAGGGGCTCTAACATCATATAAACAAAAATGCCCCAGACCCCCATGAAGAGCTTAGTGCCTTTAGCTTAAATGTCATCCAGCCTTAACTGCCAGCAGCAGCTGTCTCTGTCCTCTCCATCCCTTCAGCCTTCCAGTTCCTGTTTTCCCCCACCCCCAGGGCCTCCAGCAGCTTGCTGGAACCCTAGCTCCACCCCTCTCCTAACTGAGAAAAAAAAATTAGTAGTCAGTATATCCTCATCCATTTCTGCAGGATTCTTCCTATGTCCCCCAAGAAGCTATCTAATCTAGAAAAACTACCCACTCCTGGCTTTCCTTCTCAGTATTTAATTTGCAAAATAAAGTTGTGCTAAAACAGCTATCAGGGAGTCTACTGTGTTGTCCCAGCTACAAAATTTTCTACAGAAAATACATCACTCCATGGACACACCCTATGAGCCAGAACTCCAGTGTTCGCCTCAGAGCAGCAGTGAAGCAGAAGCCCCGCCCCTTTCCCTGGACAGCCACCCTGGCTAAAGATGAGGGGCCGCAGAAAGCCCAGATGGTTTTGTTTGGGCCCTTTGGCAGATGCATGGATCTGCACACTGCACAGCATCAGGGACCACTTAGAGGAAAGGCATGGTTTGTGTTTTAAATTTTTGCAAGGAGCTGGGGAAGAAGGAGTTGCCAGGAAACCGACCCTTAGAGGGCTGTGCTCCAGGATTCTTTATCAGGCCTGGAGGCATTCCTGAAAAAATACACAAGAGGGGCTTTCTCCTGAGTGTTCATGCCAGGTGTAGCTTTCTTGCCTCCCAGGGAGGGGATCAACCTTCTCTGGTCTGTGTATCAGATATAGATGGGGCCCTTAACTCCCTACTCCATGCTACCAAGACCAGGACCAGCTATATTTGTAGGGCCCATGCCAAATAGATGAAAACACACTGGAAATTCCAAGATGGCAATGGCAAATGCACAACCCTCTTGAGCATCTGAGACATCTGAGTCATGCATCTATAAAGCCAGCCCTGTGCAAGGACCCACTGTGTTTGCTTAGGGTTGGTGTAGGGTAGGGTCTAAGAAGGACAACTTTTTGTTTGGAGGGAAGTGGTAAATAAGCCATTATACTTGCTGTAAGATCTCTAGCACACACATAATCTAATTTAATTTTTTAAGCTCCAAGTCAAGACGTGGGAGACTTAAGAAAAGAACTCTATGGTTCTGCAGTCACCCTCTCTCTTTTGCCAGGGCCTGGAAGCTCTAAGAGATCCATGACAGTTAGATCCATGTCTGTGGATTACTTGTTTTTATTCGCTTGCCCAGTCTGAGCATAGGACCTACTGTGGTTAAGGTCAATCTGGAGCTGAATTACTACTACAACTGTACTTAGCTCGTGACTTGGAAGGAAGGGAGCCTGGGTTTAAACAAAAGCTTCTGACTGTAGAGGCTCTGCGCCTTGCCATAGCATGCTACGGCATGGCAAATTATGCATAAAGCCAAGGTCATAGAGCCCAGTAGTCCTGCTCTTTATACGGCTGTGGTGAAGTCTAGCTGAGGTCTCTATCCCCAACACGTAGATATCAGACTCAAGCTATCTACATTCATGGTGGCAGGACACCCACTAGCTGAGACATAGTTCTGTGTGTTTAAATGACCAGAAAACCTACTCAGACAGGAGGGACCAGAAGCCATCTGAGCCAGCACAAGACTTCAGAGCATTTGCTTTTTTTTCCAATGTCCCTCCACACACTTGCAACTGATCTTCACAGAGATGGGGAAAGTCTCTGGACGCTGGCTTCAGAGTAAAATGCACTGTGGATGAAGAGGTGGCTCCTAAGTAAGAGTCACTCATCATCCTTTGCCCTTCCCATTATGCAGACGGGATCATTCAGAATTCCATAGAGGAGAGTGTGAACATGAAAGAATGAAGCCTCTCTAGAAACCAGTTTTAGTTGCAGCCCAGTTTTTCTTGGGTGGTAAACATCCTGGGCCTGGAGAAAACTGGGCTCACAGAATACAGGGAAATGGCCTTTGTGTGTGAAAGGTGGGTGCTGTAATAGAGCTGAGAACTCAGTCTGGAACAAAACCTAAAAAGCCGTGCCTAAGCCGCCACATAAGGTAGACAAAGGGTTAGAGGGAAACTCAGTCATTCTCACAGGGAAAGACAAGGACCCTGCTTTACTCTGGAGCAAAGCAAACTCACATTCTAAGCGTATAAAAGGAAATGGGAGCTGCATGAATATAATAAATGCAAACTCGTGTGCACAGAGCTTTAGCCGCTGGTGACATTCTCCAGACTGCTAAGTAACTTTCACTTTCATCCAGAAAAAGCCACCCTGCTCCTAGGAAGCAGCTCTAATTGCCTCCCAACCTCAAGATCAGCTTCTTTGGCTCCTGGGGTTCCCTTGTCTTGACTCCGTGTCCCCACAGGACAGAACTCTTGCTTTTCCCCAACCCCCACTCCGCCCACCACCCCTTTGTGCTGAGCAAAAAAAAAAAAAAAAAAGAATTACAAACACGCACTGTGATCATGACTCGCCTGCCCCCAACTATGGTCGCACAGCCTCCGCCCTCCAGCGAGTGAGGATGTCTGAGGCTCTTACACATTAGCGGCAGGAAGTGGAGTCCCGAAGGGAGGCTGGGAATTTGAACGCCTTCCCATTTCAGCACTCGAGGGGAGGAAGTGCTGCTCAGCCCTCCGCGTGCACAGATGGCTACCGCTCCCTGAGCACTGTGTTCCCGGCCGATCCTCCTCTCCTCCCTCCGCTCAGCTCCCTGCCCCACCTCCTCTCCCTCTCCTTGGAGGGAAAAGTCTGCAGAGCTGGGAACTGTCTTGGAGAATTCAACAAAGGCGCGAGCCAAAGGGGAACAAACTTGAAAAAAGAACTTGTTTTGTGTTTGTTAAGAAACCTGCTGAAAAAATCCACACCTATTGGTGTGTGCGTTTCAAGCACTAGTAGTAAGCCGGAGGAAGCACTGACAACTGTTACAGTCTCTGCCTTGATAAGGAAACTCTCAGCTGTTGAAAGGTTAATCAGCAAAGAAGGGACAGCACGACCAGGGAACTTACTACTCCTGAATTTAAACTACGTTGTTTTCCGTCCAGATATTTCAATGGAGACAGTTGGAGAATCTGTATTTCAGGGAAAAGAAGTTTTCCGTAGAAGTTCATGACCCTCGCAGGTAAGCATAAAAAGCCCTTTTTTTCTGAGAGTGTATGGCGAACTATTTGTACATTGATTTGTGGTGTTGTGATGGTTTATGTTCATGACCAGTTTGGGGTGAGGGGAGAGGATGGTGAATCATGCAGGACAGAGGTCACATAAGAATGTAAAGCTTTGTGATGATAAATGCAGAGTGTGCATGTGTTTAGTAATTCTGTAGCAGTCTCATCTGGCTACCTCTCTCTCTCTCTCTCTCTCTCTCTCTCTCTCTCTCTCTCTCTCTCTCTCTCTCTCGTGTGTGTGTGTGTGTGTGTGTGTGTGTGTGTGTGTGTGTGTGTGTGATGCTGGAGGAAGCATTGTGGCACTTGGAACCACATTTGAGTCACATGGGGACATTCCCTCTATACAGACAGGAGACCAAAGGCTTCCTTGTCAGGGCTGCTAAGCCTACCTCAGGCGGGATGGTAGAGACTGAAAGGCATCTGTCAACCAAAGTGGTTAGTTAGCTCATTAGCTCTGGTCTGGTGCCTTGTGATTTTCTTTTTATGTTCGTTTTATGGGTGGATATGAAATAAATGCAGTTCTTTTTCCTTCTTCTACATTGCACCAGCCATTGTACCAGAGAACACCAGTCTTAAAAACCTGTTCCAAGTTGGATGCTGAACAATAAACAGGGTTCTAGTTTGGAATGTAAGGAGCCCAGCAGGGAAGGAGTCTGGGACTACCAACCTTATGCTTTTCCTCTTTGTACTCTGGCAGTTCTAAAGTCGAAAGCAGCCATAGCCAGCAGCAGGGTTCCCTAAACCATGCCCACCTGATACCTAAGAATAAATTGCTGTGTGCGGGTCCAGATGCAGACTGACAAGAAAGTAGGCCCCAGAAGATACTAAATAGATCAGAAGCACTAGAGAAGCCAGAGTGGGTTCGGGTCCTGGTGACTCCCAACCCTGAGCTTAGGAGGAAGTGCTGGCAGCAGCCCCACTTGCAGGAGGCTTCTGAGCATACAGACAAGCAGCTGTGTCCCTCCAGGGAGCTGGGGACTCAGGGCGAGGCATTCATTGCCTGCAAGGCGAGGGGAGGGCCAAGGTTTGTGCAGAAGCCTTCGTGCCTGCTCCTGCTGATAACCCGGCTGGAACCCGGCTGGGTTGTGTACCTCCTTGTAATCTACACACAACAGCCTCCTCCTGCAGGCGAGAGCTTTTTCTGCCCCACAGTTACCATGAGACCAGCAACTAGAGAACATAATGTTCTAGAATCTGAGCTCTGCAGTCAGGTGCAGAGGGTAACATTAAGCAGAAGGATGGCTTGTTCAGTGGTCCTCAGGACCGTGGGATGCATTTCACGGTCTAAAGACCCCCTCCTCCACAGAGCACAATCCGTCTGCACAGGCCACGGAGGGCCAGGTGGATGCCAAAAATAATAATCCAGCCAAGGAGAAACTCGCTGCTATTTTTCCAGGTGAACTTATGTCAGACTAAGATTCATGGACAAATGAGAGGGAAAGCAGTCCAAGTGTAAGAAGGGTGAATCGAATTCTACACCATGATCATATATAGAAAAGGGGATGCCTGGCAGAGCAAATATTAAAAAAAAGAAGAAGAACAAAAAGACTGCCTGTGGGCCTGAGTGCAGGGAATAGACAGAGAGAAAGACTTTACCCCAGTGTGTGTGTGTGTGTGTGTGTGTGTCTGTGTGTGTGTCTGTGTGTGTATGTCTGTGTCTGTGTGTATAGTGTGTGTATGTGTGTGTGTGTCTGTGTATGTGTGTGTAGTGTGGAGTGTGTAGGTCTAGGAATATAGGAAAGACACATCATACCCTATCATATGGTGGGCTTTTGGCTTATTTAGCAAAAGGGATCTATTTCATACATGTTTTGAGAATATGTTCTTCTATGATAGATATGAAAGGCTGAATCAGTGTCCTCTTCCATCAGGAACTGTTAGCAGAGTTGGGGAAACCAGTGAAAGAAGTCATTGATGGGCTTTGCCAAGTATGGGCACTGGTTTGATACTTACACATATGTGCTCCCCAGATAGTCCCTTACTATGACCCAGGAAATAAATCAAGGCACAGAAATGATTGTGGATAACTAGTATATGGTACAGGCTGGATTTGAACTCTAGAAGTCTAAGGTCAGAGCTCATGAACATTATTAGTGCCTCATGCATAACCAGGCCCAGTGTACTGAGTGTCAAGTGATACAGACCAAAGTGTTGAATGATGTAGATACCAAAAGCCTTCCTGGTCTTGTGGTCTTCCTGAGGAGGAGAGATCTGAGCTGAAACCCGTGGGGTTACCAGGGGATGGGCACCCTGGGGATATGGACAACTGAAGAAATGAGTGTTTTATGTGGACAGAAAAGCCCAAAGGTGGCAGTCTAAGCTTAAGAGTACGATCATCTTCCCTGAATAGCAGCCCTGAATCCACCATGACAGGGACATCACTTGGGGCCAAGATAATGGGGCAGATCTAACTGGCACCTCTTCCTGTTGTGCCTGCCCCATAGAGCACAGGCTCTGTGGTGAAATTTAGCCCCTCCCCACTGACTCTGTTCTTACCCACCATTTGTCTCTGTCATCCTCTGAGTTCAGCAAACACTGATCCATTGCAGAGGTTTAGGTAAAGTAGATGTTGAGGTGGGAAGAGCTGACAGGAGAGATTAGAGAGGAGATAAGATCCTAATGGAGCAGGTGAAAAGTATCTGATGTAGATGTTCCCATGAAACTGACTTCCCAGACCCGCTGAACCACTTAAGCCTTCCTTACTCGCGTTACCTGGAGAGTTGTACCACCTGGATTTTACAGCCCTCTCTACTTTACATTTCAAGTTACTTTTTCTACATACTTCTTCAGCTTTCCTTGGGGTGGGGGGTGGTTTATTTACTCCCAGCCAAATTAGCAGTTCAGATGGTAGCTACTTGACTCCCCAAAGACCTGTGGGAGAAGCCTCCCCCTCTCTCTCTCTCTCTCTCTCTCTCTCTCTCTC
>NW_022196913.1:1559958-1563760 GCF_008632895.1 Mastomys coucha
TCTCCCTCTCTCTCTCCCTTTTTAGTTTCTCCCCACAGAGCTGTATTACTCATTGATTTTTTTTCCTCCCTTAACTTTTTTTTAACCAAACTGGGAGTTGGAGAGTGACCCAACCTGCCTAGTATCCAGTTTCTACTCACCAGATTTAAGTTTCCCCTTAAGTGTGGATATGAAGAAGCCCCACTGTTTAATCTCTAGTTTATAGAATAAGAACAGCATTAAATTTCAAAGGAAAATGAGGAGTGGAGAGAATGCTGTTATTTGTAAGTCCCAATGAGGCTACAGTTCCTCCAAATTAGATATTTTCATCTCAAAACCACTGATATTTCTTCTGATGCCCCACTTGCACTCCAACCTGCCAGCACCTCAACACCTCCCCACTTTTTTTTCGGTATGGTCAATGGTTTATGAGTGGGGGCCACAGCACACATGTGGGGGTCAGAGGTCTTCATCTTCCACCTTGTGTGAGATGGGGTCTTGTGTTCTTTGCTATTTATACAGGCCAGGCTAGGTGGCACGAAAGCTTTGAGGGATTATTGTCTAGTCCCTGCTTCCCATCTCTCCATAAGCACACTGGGATTACAGATGTATATGAAGTCCAACTTAGGGCCTCTGGAGGGCCAAGTTCAAGTCCTCATACTTTGTAGGTTAAGTGCATTGCGCACTGAGCCATTATCCCAGCCTCTCTTCCCTTTCTCTCTCTCCCCTCCCTCTCTCCCCTCCCTTTTCCCCCACCACAAACACTTTAATTTGTTCTAAGATTATAAAATATTTAAAAATATCTAATTACGTTTATTTGTGTGTATGTGCATATGCATTGCCTTGGTTAGCATGGGTCTATGCAAGTGTGTGTGTGTGTGTATATACATGTGTGCGTGTGCATGTATGTATATGTAGCAGAAGACAACTTGCAGGAGTCGTTTCTCTCCTTATATCATGTGGTCCCAAAGGATCAAACTCGGGTCATCAGGTTTGGCAACAAGTCATCTCTCTGAAATTGTCAGATTTAACCAGTGTATCCTATAGAATATATTTCACGGATACTGCGCAACAGTGGTGCACACCTTTAATCCCAGCACTTACAAGACAGAGGCAGGCTGGTCTACAGAGTAAGTTTCAGGACAGCCAGGAAGGGGTACACAGAGAACCCCTATTTCAAAAGAGCAAACTGAAAACACAACAACAATAAAAAGAATATACTTCACTGAGGACGTGGCCCTATAAACCTTTTATCCCTCTCCAAAATACCATTCATGTTTTGAGACTGATGCTTCCCGTTTTTATTTTTAAACTCCATGTGCCTCTCTCTACTCCATATGTACTCCAATTAGAATCATAAGTGCATACAGAGTTTAGGGGAGTGGCTGACTCCTCTTTCTCTGCCTTCCCTCTCCTGATTCTTAAGTGCCTCTATCCCCTGCAATGAAGTGGTAGTAAGTTAATCTGCTTTAAATTCTTTGGCGGGTGCACATGTTCCTCACTACCCACCCTAATGTTTTGGATTTACTAATGAAAGGCTACACATATATATGTACCTTTTTATTTTTATATGCCTTAAACAGCTCGATGGCTGGGCACTTCCAAACCTCCCCGAGGCTAATACACTCTCCACTTCGATATTCCTGAGTTATTACTTACTGAAACCTATCTTCCGTCTAGGCCACCATGGACACAGGCCTGTAGCCCTCGTGACCCACAACTCTTTCATCTCGGCAGTGCCTCTGTCTCTGTGTTCTACACTCCTCAAGCAGGAATCTTCTCCTGCAGTAGCCCAGCCACTGAGCTGCTTAGGGTATATTAAAATAAGGCCTCTGTGTGTGTGTGTGTGTGTGTGTGTGTGTGTGTGTGTGTGTCTGTGTCTGTGTGTCTGTGTGTGTGTGTGTGTGTGTGTGTGTGTGTGTGTGTGTGTGTGTGTATGTGTCTTTCATTCTAAATCCAAAATGCATGCACACCCTCTGAGGAGTTTAGAGCAGGTCACTACTACCACTTCACTGGGAATGTATCTGTACTGGAAAAGCAGACCATTCAGGGAGCACCTGTCTAGTTAGAGTAACACTGGAAGTCCCGCCATGGAGGAAATGCTTGGGCCATGGAGAGGAGGAACGTGTTCCGGTCTTCCCCATAGACAGCATCGCCTGGTTAATGACGAGCATTAAGAGCATTGTCAGAGTTTTTTCCTGGCTCTGAGACTTGTCTTGGTTCCTTGCCAAGAGTTGAAGATCAAAAAGGACCATCAGGTGACTTGAGTGACCCCTGTCGCCCATAGTCTAAAGCTCGAGGAGTCAGTTTCTGACACAGCATGGCCATGTGGGTCCTTCAGTGTATGTACCTGTATTCCTTGTTTCCGGTGAGCTCCTCTGTCCCCTTCTCATCAATGGGCTCTCACTTAAAGTTGTTTATTGAATGACAACCCACCCCCTCACCCCACCCCCGCCCCGCTGTCCCATCACGGGGACTGAATGGATTTGCGTTCCTCGCTTTTGCAGGGCTTCAGTGACCAGGAGGACTTTTGGGCACAGTGGCATTGCCGTGCACACCTGGTATGCATGCCCAGCACTAATCAAGTCCATTTGGGCGATGGCGATTAGCCAGCATCAGTTCTATCTGGACAGAAAGCAGAGCAAGGTAAGTGACCAGATCTTCCACCAGGCACCCAACTGAGCCTCGAGGCAGCAATTTAGGGATTAGATGGGTAGGGGAGGAGGGAGCAGATGTGTCCTTGGCTTGAGACCTATGGGGTAAGGGCCTGCCTCTTGGGGCTGCAGGTAGGAGGAACATCAGGAAATCTTTAAGAGGCCATGCTGGGTGCTGCCTAGCAGGGTACAACCCAAGGTACAACCCAGCCACCACCAGGGGCGCTTAAGCTTCAGGAATTTGGGGACTCTGTAGACTATTCTAGTAAGCTCACTCTCACACCCTCACTGATGTTTAAACAGTGGTATATTGTTTTCTTTGGGGTGGGGGTGCAGATAACCACCCTCACAGCATAGACAGGACTAACCGCTCAGGGAAATTGCTGCGAAAAGCCCTCCAGGCTTTTCCAACTGCCAACTCTGTTTTTAAAATGTAAAACTGGAAAAGTGAAAAGGAAAACAAAACAGAAGCTGCACCAGCTCCAACTCCCTCAGGTAGACCTGGAGCCTGGGGCCTTGGGAACCTGCCATCTCTACACCCAAGCGGTTCATCCACCCCCAGCCTGAACGGCCAGCTGCACTTTCTGGTGGGTGGGAGAAAGGTACACTTTTGGTTCACACAGGGCTTACAGCAACACACCAGCCCTCTCTTTCTCCGTCTGGCTTCCCTTCCCTCTTTTTCAGGGACCCCACAGGCCACTCCCATTCAAGGGATCTCAGAAAGGGCCCTGATGTGGAGATGGCAGTAAGCATGCATTAGGATTCTACAGGCTTCAGGTCATGGGAACACTGGTCAGGATCAGCCTTGGACCCTCTAGTGGCTCCCACCAGCCTTAGACGCTGCCTGCCCATGTTCCCAGGGGCAGGTGGGATTTAATAGATGAGGATGATCGGATCACTGCCTTCACCGTTCTTTGTGCCGTTACTGTGTTCCTTTGCTTTGTTCACTGTGGGGTTTCTTTTTCCTCTGGAGGAGAAAGCAGGAATTGAAAGTAAGATAAGCTGCAACTAGTAAAATGAAACCAGCAGAAATGACCCCACACACACACACACTCACACGCACACACGCACACGCACACACACGCACTCCCTCTCTGCCCCCCCCACCCAGTTCACTTCCAAACCATGGCCTGTTCCCTGTCACAGCGACTATCTGCTTTGTAAAGTAG
>NW_022196913.1:1563789-1564801 GCF_008632895.1 Mastomys coucha
GAGTCTTTCTGACCCCTTTATTTAGTCACTTTTGGAGTGACCAAGTCTGGAGGTGTGTGTGGTGTTCTTTGTGGCTGGAAATCATGAGCGTATCCTACACTCTTCTAGTGGTGATGGGCCTTGGCACAAGCCTTTGAAGCTTGGTTAGATCAAAAGAAACAGGGCCACAGGCGTTTGACTCACGGTAGATGCTGAGACAGTGGGTGGGGGTTGTGTGCCATGCTCTCCGGTAGACAGCCTTAGAGTTCAACACCCACAAACATTGATCTTACCCTGGGTTGCTGGCTGATGGGTTAGAACAGTTGGAAACTGGAACGTTTCTCCTGAATTCCCACTGTCAGTGACTCTTGAGCAGACAATCCTATCCCACCCCCCTATTCTACTACGATAGATTGCAATGGAGACAGGAAGTCTCCCACAGGATATGTCATCCACAGGATAGTGCAGTGTCAGTAGCTAGCTTGGGGTCCTCTTCCCCATGCTGAGTTTTTTTTTCCAGTTTCCTGGGTGTCTTGGGGTTCTTTAAAAAAAAATGCCTATGAGAAGTCTTGTTTAGCAGACTTCCAGTTAGCCACGAAGGATACAGTAAGTGAAGCCCAGGAAGAAATGATCACCAACCCTTTTTTAGCAGGAAGCATTATTTAAGAGACAAACTGAGGGCTGGAGAGACAGCTTTAGTGGTTAAGAGCACTGACTGTCCTTCCAGATCAGAATTCAATTCCCAGCACATACATGGCACTTCATAACTACCTCTGACTCCAGTCCCAGGGGGTCTGACAATCTCACACAGACATATATCCAGGTAATGCACAAATGCACATAAAATAAAAATAAATTATGAAAGGGAGAGAGGAAGAGAAAGAGAGAGTGATTCAACTATATGAGGTGGCCCAAACCTGTAATTCTAGCTCTTGAGAGGCAAAGACAGGGAGACTGCTTCTTCAGGACTAACCTAATCTACATAGAAAATTCTATGTAGACTAGCTAAGGTTACTTACTTAGTGAGACTCTG
>NW_022196913.1:1564811-1574449 GCF_008632895.1 Mastomys coucha
GCAAAACCGAAGGCCAAAAGCATGGAAAGCTCTCAGCTGTTCTTTTGTGTTTACTCTGAAGAACAGAAGAAAATAGCCAAAGTCCCAGGGGACTAGGATTTCACCCAGGAATCGTTACATAGCCTTAGCTATATATCAGGCAAGAAACATTTGTTTTCTTGTGGTTCTAAGAACCTAAGACAATATTGCTAAGCAAGTTCTCTACCACTTTGTTCTTAGCCCTGTGTGTCTTTTAGGAGTCAATCCTTTAACCTTATAGACAGGTGAGGATCAATGTCCTCTGTTTGGACAGCATGACTATTTTCCAGCTCCTTGACCTGGGTAGGCATCTTATCATACATGTTTTTGCTTTTTCTAATTAGAGGACAGAAAAGGAACTTCCTGACCCAGATTAGTAGTCGGTGAAGTGGCATGATTGTTTATGAAATTGCTTTAGGAAATGGTTTCATTTTAAGAAAATTGTGTTTTATTAACATCACAATTAAGCTAGCCCATTCTCCTGTCTAATGCTGCATTGAGTTTAAACTTTCTGAGAAGCCCCACATTAAATCAGGGATGGAGAAACATTCAGTAGGAATTACATTGCAACATGGTTCATTTCTGGGATGTCATGTGACCCATCTTTGGTGGGCACCGTGGACTCCGGAGAGAGTGTCAACAGGTCTGGGATGGAAAGCTTCAGATATTTCTGGACAGCCAGTGTGGGCTGGCATCCTCACAAGGCTTGGCATTCTGCTGTATGGGGCCATGCCAACCATTCCTTTCTCTGAAGGGCTCCCAGCATAGTTCAGGCCTCCCAAGTGATGTTTATCAAACCCAGAGAAACAAGTACTGTCTAGTGGTTTGAGTCAGCCAGAGCAGTAGCCAAGACAGCTCATGGACCCTTCCCTGACACCCAGGTTACTCTTCTTCAGTGTCATTATGAAAATCATTTTTCAAAGCCTCCCCTCTCTTCCTGTCTACTCTCTCCCCATTTCTTCCTTTCCCTTCCCTCTGCTTCCCTCTTTTTCCTTCAGCTCCTCAAACATGTACAGGAAGGGACATTCTACTGTCAAAGGCAGAGTGAAGGAAAGTTGGCTCGCTGCAGTATGTTGAGTATACGAAGCTCTGCAGACACAAATTATAATTGATCTTTTTTATCTGCTAATACTGAAGATCAGAGATGCTGTCAAAAGGATTGTACTGGCTGGTTTTGCATGTCAACTTGACACAGGCTGGAGTTATCACAGAGAAGGGAGCTACAGTTGGGGAAGTGCCTCCATGAGATCCAGCTGTGGGGCATTTTCTCAATTAGTGATCAAGGGGGTAGAGCCCCTTGTGGGTGGTGCCATCCCTGGGTTGGAAGTCTTGGGTTCTATAAGAGAGCAGGCTGAGCAAGCCAGGAGAAGCAAGCCAGTAAGGAATACCCCTCCATGGCCTCTGCATCAGCTCCTGCTTCATGACCTGCATGAGTTCCAGTCCTGACTTCCTCTGTGATAAACAGCAATGTGGAAGTAAGCCAAATAAACCCTTTCCTCCCCAACTTGCTTCTTGGTCATGATGTTTGTGCAGGAATAGAAACCCTGACTAAGACAAGGATCCAGTGACCTTTGCATCCTGGAGCCAAAGAGTGTCCTAGAGACCTCAGGGAAAGTCTTTGAAAGCTCACATTGTTCAGAGGAACTAAAGGATGCTTCTCCTCTGACCTCAGAGTGGTGTGCTCTGGAGCTAATTCGCAGACATCTTTCCTCCTTAATCTTTCATTTTTTTCATCTTTCTTCATCCAATCTGTCATTTATTCCTTCTAAAATAAACTGCATGATAGAACAAATTAAGGCTTGTTCACTGAACGTCAGTACCACATGAGAGGCCATTTGGGATGTTTAGGGACTCTGGGACTGGCCCAGAGACCTTGCTATGCATAAGGAGAATCTCCAGGGAGTGTTGGGTCATTGTGATAGGCCCATTCCAGAAAGTTCTTAAAGTTACCAGTATCTAGACTATATTAGAAAAAGACTATCTGTTCTTGCTGCTTCTGTATTTTGGTTTTCTGCCAGCGAGGTTGATATGTAAGGAGGTGGGGAGGATGGGGGATGGGGAGGTAGGTAGGGGGCTGGTCTGAGGATTTCAGTGTGATTAATGGGATCCTTAAAATGTCAAGTAACGCCATCAATCTAACCTCATTCATAAAATTACATCCAGATTCTAATTTATATCCCATTCCTATTGCAATGGTCTTGATATAGAGAATCTGGCATGGTCCTCATCCCAACTCTGTAATGTGAGCTTGAAGATCCCCATGGTATTTGAGGATCAGAGAGGTCAAGGATCAGAGTCTACCAGTGACCGACCAGAAGGAAGGAGCTCCTGGGTCCTTGCCACTGTGCTACGTGGGTTTGATGAGATGCTGCTCTGTAGTTGTTCAAGTGTGAACTGCTTCTGTGAAAACACAGGTCTTGGTAATGATCAGTGCTGAAAGAGAGGAAGTAATGCACTGTGCTCACTCTGCTCGCCTGAAGGATAAAGCATAGCCAGATGGGTGCTGTAGATATGTAGAGTCCACATGAAACTGAAAGCCCTTCCTGCCTCCTACAGCCAAAAGGCTGCCAAGCCTGGCAGCCGGGTGTGTTTATGAACAAGGGGGCCCTAACCTGAGGAAGTCGACCAGATTCTGAATGTAAGAAAGAGGAGACCAAAGTCAAAGCGTCAATGTGGGAGAAGAAGGGGAGGAGGAAGAGAGTTCACATCGGGTGAACACTGGAGGGCAAAAGTCTAGGACCTTCTTCTGGCCGGAAGTTGCTGTCTTCCATCAGGATAGGCAACAACAGGCCAGAGGAAGGACAAGGCCTTAAGGTGGTGCTGACGTGGGGGCCCATGTGTGGGACAAAGCCCCTGAGCAAAAGAGGATGCCTGTAAGTCAGGAAGAGGGGACAGTGGTGTGCAGGCCTCACCAAGGCTGACAGAATCTGTCTAGAGCTTTGTGGGTGTGGTGGAGAGACCTGATCTCAGGCAGCAGCCCCCCACGGAGCTCCCCAGCTCCACCACAGAGAGCCAGGGGGAGCTTAGATTATCATTTGTAGTGGTTTTCGTGGTGTGTATCATAAAGACATTGATTTCTACAACCACAGCAACTAATTGAAAAATGCCAAATAATGTCTATAAAAAGGAAATGCAATGCATTTCCACATTGCAAAAGATGTAACTAAAGCAGATGGCCTTTCTGGGAGGTGGGAAGGATCACTTTTAGGGATAGAATTGTAAACTGGAAACAGAATGGTTTGTGGGCTCTCTTCATTGGCTATGACTATTAGCCCAGCAGGGTCAGTGACCTGCACACAATCTAGAGTAGAATTTGAATTGCAATATGAAGACTTTAGAGTCTTCATAGATTTAATCAATAAAAGTTTAAGCAAATCTTGTTACAATGTGGTTGGCAGGACCTGAGTATTCCAGAGATTTCTGTCTTGTGTATGTAGTCTTTACAGATATAGGATGCCAGTATCCTATCATCTAAACTTTCCATGGTCCCGTGGGTAGTAACTAAAGATGTTGAATAACTTAAAAATCTATTATTTTGTGAATTTGTTTCACAAATCCCATCTGTCATTCATAAAACTAGGAGTTCATTTTCTCCTCCTTGCTTAAGCATAAAATATAGTCACAACTGTGTGTGTGTGGTGTGTGTGTGTGTGTGTGTGTGTGTGTGTGTGTGTGTGTGTTGCTAGGGTTGAGCCTAGGATCTTGTGCACACTAATGAAGTGCTCTCCCATGAGCTATATCTCTTCATTCTACTTTTCATGTTGAGAATAGGTGTCTCACTAAGTCACCCAAGCTGGCTTTGAACTTGTTCTTTGGCCTAGGCAGACTGCAAATTTATAATTTCCCTGCCTCAGCTCTTCCAAGTAACTAGGAATTCTGGCCTTGACACAATTTTTCATTTGTTGTTCTGTCAAGCAGAGAAGAAAGGAGAGGAAGGGGAAGGAATTAGAGGGAGGGAAGGGGATGCTCTAGACACAGCTTGTCTCCTGTGACTCCAGCCCATCCCTCTGTAGTAGGTGGTAACTTCCCTGGCTTATATTTAGGAACAATAAGGCTCAATGAGATTAAATGCCTTTTGCCGAATATAGGCTACAATGACCACACTCTTCCACTGTGCTCTGTAGCCTTCAGTATCCTGGGCTGTGAATTCTAGTTTGTGTAGCTTATGAGCCACCTGAATTCAGGCTGACAAGTAGGCAAATATTTTCTGTTCCTTCCATAACCTGTTCACCTTCCCTTTCCAGTCCAAGATCCATGCGGCACGAAGTCTGAGTGAGATCGCCATTGACCTAACAGAAACAGGGACCCTGAAGACCTCAAAGCTGGCCAACATGGGGAGCAAGGGGAAGATCATCAGCGGCAGCAGTGGGAGCCTGCTGTCCTCAGGTAGGGCCTGGACCTGAGGCACCTTCCACAGAATGGCTTCCTTCCAGGGACGGGGCAACATCATGCACAGGAGGCTTCTGGGTACACCTTCGAAAAACTGCCTTTAGTTCTCAGACCAAAGTTTGAAGCCAACTGTGGGTCTATGAAAAGTTTCCCAAGATATCCGAAGGGGCAGAGGGAGATGCGTGTAACTTCAGTGTGGGACAAATTGTCAGAATCTCCAAGGGCACTTCATGGGGTTTTTTAAAATGCTGACTGATGTAGTCATTACCTATCATCACGAGTGTCAACTCCAAAGGCAGAGCATGGGGTTTACTTGTGTTCTCTTAAGAGGGAGGCTATCCCAGTAAGAACAGAGGTCAGGGTCAAGCTGCTATGTTCCACTTCCAAGGAGATATCTGGGGCTCTATAGGGTAAATGAGACTTGCTGTCACAAAGGAATGGCCCTTGTCACCACCTGGTTCTACTCCCTAATTCTCCTGCTCTCCCACAAGACAGGATTGCTCTTTGTAACAGCCCTGGCTGTCCTGGCCTCGAATCCACCAGTCTCTGCCTCCTGAGTGCTGGGATTAAAGGTGTGCAGCACCACCCCCAGATCTTTACTGTCTATTTCTGTGAGCATCAGGCCGTTTACTTTGGCATTAGAGATTAGGAGGTCCAGATCAAATTTGTCTTGGCTTCAAGAGTGGAGATCAAGGAAGTAGTTGGTTGGTAGAGCACTTGCTTAGCACACTCAAGGCTCTGACTTCAGCCCCCAGCCTCTGAGTCAGTCAAAGAGTGGGGAATAATGCTGTTTGCTTAAATAACAAGACAGGCCTGGGTTTATATGAGGTCAGAGGGAGAAAGACAGCGATGTTTGGTGAGCTGTGTGACTAGCCAATGCCTCTTCAAAAGCTGTCTGTTGGAATCCTGATGAATTTAGGTGGCTGTTCTAGTCTGCTTTCTGTCACTGTGCTAAAACATTGTGACCAAAAGCAATGAGGAGAAAAGAAGGGTTTGTTTCATCTTATTCTTCCAGTTAACCATCCATCACTGAGGGAAGCCAGAGCAAGAACCCAAGGCAGGAATTGAAACAGAGACCACAGAGGAACATGATTTACCATTCTGCTCTCCCAGGCTCGTATTCAACGAGCTTTCTTATGCAGCCCAGACCCACCTGCCTAGGGATGGTACCATCTATGTGGAGGGAGCCCTCCCACATCAGTCACCAGTCAAGACAATCCCACACAGACATGACCCCCAGGCTGATCTTATCTGGGCAGTCCTATAGATCAGACTCAGGCAGATGACACTGGGCTGTGTCAAGTTGACAGGTAACTAGGACGGGAGCCATGTCACCTTGCCTTTGAGCTAGGAAATGAAGTGTTTACCTCCTGTCCTTTTCCAGGGCTAGAACTATACACAGTGACTGCAAACAACTGTCACAACCGAAAAGGGAAAGACAGAAAGAGGAAGATGAGCTGACCCATGTTAGCTTCTGGGCTGGTGTTGCCTACTCGTAGTCAGAAGTTGAAGATGAACAGAACTAAGGACAGGAGAATGCACACTAGCCTGGACTGAGATGTGGGTTTGCTATGGAGCACACAGAGTGTGAATGGGGTCTCCATGTTAGACAGGCTATGACCCAGTGATATGTCCACATGCTTACGAGCTTTATAATATGACACATTGCATTATTGTTTGTCCTAAAGGAACTGTCAAAATTAGATAAGCTTCAGGTTCATAAAAGCCGGATCTGTGTCTGCCAGATCTCTATGACGTTGACTCTAACTCTTAATTCTGCCCTTCCCTGAAATTCTTCAAAGCTGTTTCAGACAAAAGGTGTTTCAGGTGGCTGCTGCTTCTGAGGCTCACAGATTTGCAAGAAAGACTGTAAAAAATGTTGTCTTCTTGCATCAAGACAGGAACATTCAAAACCTAAGGGTCTATCCAGAGTTACAGCCCCTCCCAGCCTCCCACTGAATAGGCAAAGTAGAACTAAAGGCAACACTTTTTTTTTAGACACAGCATGCAATGATTTCCCTAGTTCCTGTTAAGCCCAGTCTGAAGCAAAAGCCTGGCTCTCTATCCAATCTACCTCCTTACCTAGTTACAGAGAATCCAGCCTTGCTCCACCCCGGACTCTTCCAGCGTAGGGTCAGAGGATACAATAGCATTCAGCCTTGGCACTCATCTCACAAGATGCTGTAAATCTTCATGAACCCAAGAATCAGTTTCTATTTCTACCAAGTTCTCAGATCACTCTGCAGCTGGTGGTCCAGGGACTGTGTTCTGGCAGCCACTCTTCTTGCCAAGAGAGATTAAAGTGGGCACGTGGCTCAAGATAATGAAACCCAGGCTTCTCCACTTTGAGCCTATGACCTGCTCCATCTTTCTGGGCCCCTCATATCTGAGGCAAGCTCTAAGGGCACCAAGAAAGATACCTATCAGAAGCTGTAGATGAAGTTCCTAAGGTGAGACTGACCCCACCTAGCCACTAGGAATATCACCTGAAGCCAGAATGCAATCCATTTCTATACTGCCATCAGATTGGCATTATTTATCAATCCAGTGGGCTAAAAGATAAGTCACAAGAAAATCTTCCTGCCGGATCCATGCCTACATGTAATGTGTGAGCATCTTTCTCTCAAGATGATGAAGTGAGTTTCCCAGGTTAGAGCAGGGGCCCAGGTAAGTAGCAGCTGGGGCCACTTGCAGGCTGTACCCATCAGTAGCTTGCAGTCACTCAGCCCTTTCTGAGATTGCTAAGCAGGAAGAACTGTGGAAGGAAGAAAAAGGAGACCAAGGAACTTGTCAACCTCTACCAGGCCATACAAGTTTGTGCCTGAAAATTGTCTGTGAATGCCAGTTGAGGCTCTTTGGGAATGCCCCACGCCCACCCTCATGACTTAGAAAAACAGCTGAGACAATGGAGGGAGGAACCAGAACAGGATGCTTGCCACCAGTGAACAAAGGGAATTTCTAGGGTACAGGCTCTGGTCCTCCCTCTCACAGAGACTGCTGCCTGCTGCCTGTTGTGAGTGCTTGCTCTGAGAGGAGGCAGCCTCCACCTAGGGAAAGCTAGGCTTCACCACTGGGAAGCCATTGGTACCCTACCTAGGATGGGCCAGGTTCTCCCCAGTGTGGAGAAATTTAAGCTGCTGGTCTAAAATTGGGGCAGCTGCCTAATCTTCCTCCTCTGTCTTTCTGTCCTCTTGCCTATAACATGCTCTCACACACTTGTTGTCACAGGACAGCTCTGTCTTTTTATTAACACTTGCCTAACCTTCCACACTAAGAACATTCACTCGTGAACAAGACAACCCAGCATCCAATTGCACAAACTTTTTTCCTCCTTCCCTCTTTATTAAATGGTATCTAGTAAGTGCGTCTTAGAAGCATATTGAGAGCCTAGCTAGCACAAGTTCATTGTTCAGCGTGCAGTGGCCACTAGTAAAGTTGTTGATAAGAAATTTTGTAGCATAGCATTAAGGCCTGTGTCATGTGTTAAGAGTTTCCTTTCTGGGAATTGCCAACACATCCTCCCTTACGGGTAAAAGCAATCCCACCTTGCTTGTTAGGAATGGCATCTAAGCATCTTTAATCTAGACAGTGCATCTCTATCCTGCTGTCAAGTTAACCTTTGTCACACTGGTGTTAGACCTTCTGAGGTCACTTGCATCAGCCCCTCAACCCTTGTTGCTTCTATTCATTTCTTCCAACACATCCCAGTAGTGCAACATCATGCATAATGGAACTATATTAACAATGATGTTGTATTTCCATAATGTAAACATTTACTCCTAATAGATGTTATGCTTTGATTTTGGTCATAGCTTTGGGTCCACTTTGGGGAATAACACCCTCCCCTCTCTGACAACCCCCCAGGCATTGCCAAAGGAGTCAGTGCTCCCAGGGTTTGTTTATGCTGGACTGTAGAACCTTGAGTGCTGCAAAAACTCCTTCTGTTGAATGGGTGTTTCTGAACTCAATTATGCAGGGCTGGCCTGAGCCAAAACTGGGGAGGTTAGTGTACATGGCATTTGAAAACATAGAGGGCCTCTCTGAAAAGAGTTTTGTGTATTATCTATTGATGAAAATGGAGATAAAGTGATTCTAAGCTATTAGCAACTTTAAAGGAAGTTGTTTCTATTTATGGGTGTAGTTACCTTTAAAATCACTAAGAAGTCCAGTTCTTGGTATCTGAGGCCTCTAATGTCAAATGAAGGAACGCCATTGGTAAACATTCCAAAACTCAGAAGCTCGTACACACCGATGTCCTGAGTGTGAGCAGGACAGGAGAGGCAGGGATGAGCTTTTCCAAATGAAAAGGGCATTTGGTTCTGTGATTGACTAAGCCTGGCACCAAGACATTTTACATAGGAGCTCCCATGAGGAGACTGTCGGTTCTATCCTAGTGGAGTTGTATCCCATCTAAGTCAGAGTGCAGGCCTGTGTTGGGCAAAACCTACATGTATAGGGGTTCAGGAAATCTGCTAACCAACCTCCCAAGAGGGAGCAAATAAGTAGACATTTAGTCACTGTGGCCTGTAAGGGTCTGGATGTTTCCTCCACATTTGGAGATGGCTTTGGCTATGGAGAGTTGCGCACATAGGCTTTAAGTAACAAATTGTCAGGATGTTCAGATTCCATTTGAGAAATCGAGTGTAAATGCAAACCATTCGGCTGAGTTGTCTTAGAGCATGTCCTTTCTCTCCCTGCCAGCCCACCTTCTCTTTCTCCGTGAGCTAGGGTACAGCTTAGTGGGTAATACATTTGCCTATAGCTCTCAGTCTAATCTCCAGCACCATCCAAAAAGAAAGAAAAGCAGAAGACCCAAATCATTGGCAGGATCTTCAAAGGGTTTATTTCTCCTTCCCCTTCCCTCATTACCTGAAGTGTCAGAGGGAAGGGGTTGTGGAGGATGCGGAACAAAACGTGAACTTGTCCTTATAGCTGAAGGCACTCAGCCTCCATAGCTTCTCTGGAAGTGAGTCTAAGATACAGGTCAGCATTGGTTTAAGGATCTGTCCTCACTGGATAGTCAGGATTTCGGGGAGAGCATGGGGGCTGTCAGAGATGTGGGAGTTCTCAGGCTATTTAAAGCAAGTGGCACAAAACCACTTAGGAAATACCCAGGGTTCTGCAGGGCCCCATGGCTTGCTGTATTGACCACCCAAACCAATTGTGTGAGTGTGTGTGTGTGTATGTGTGTGTGTGAAAGAGAGGGGAGAGAGAGAGAGAGAGAGAGAGAG
>NW_022196913.1:1574459-1591579 GCF_008632895.1 Mastomys coucha
GAGAGAGAGAGAGAGAGAGAGATGAATTTATGGGTAAAACTTTAGCTATGTGTTTAGTCTAAAGGCAGTTGAGCCTTCTTGGCTGTGTAGTTGATTTGATGGCAGCCAAGTCTCCTTCCATTTGATCAAGCAGGAACATGAAGACTATGGTGATGGATCTGTGGTTTTAAAAAGTAAAGCTACACCCAAACCTGCATTCTACCATAATTCCATGGCTCTGACACTTTTCATTCTAGGAAAAACATGTTGTGTTCAACCCTGACCCTGGCCTTGCCTGGGATGGGTCCACCTTCTTTATTCAACAATTCCCACATTCTCCTCCTCTGAATGCAACCACTTCCTCCCATTGTGAGGATGTTTATTAATAACTCGTGTAGAAATGACGATGCCAGCTATCTGACATCTCTCCCCACAGAGAGGTGATGTAGGCGCCTACCAGCTGTGTGCTTAGAGCCGTACCCAGCTCACACCGCATGACTGCACTGGTATAAATCGCAGTGATTCTTGTTATTGGTCTTTCTTTTGTGTACATCCTCTCTTTTTTATCACCAGAAAGAAGTCCGTCTTCTTCCTGGGCCTTTCTCTGGCTGTTCAGTGTTTTCTATTGGCTGTGTGGTGCCTCTCCTTTTAGGTCCAAGATGAACTCTGCATTCCAGAGGCCTTAAATTTGGTCATAACCTCGGCTCTGCTGTTGGGCACAACCCCCCAGGCACTGCCAAAGAGGTTGTTTATGCTGGACTGTGAAACTGGGCAGGCTGCAAAGATGCTGTCTGCAGAATGGATGTTTCTGGACTCATCTAAGCAGGTCTGGCCTGAGTTAAAAAGGAGAGGAAAATAGATGGTCTCTTCCGCTTCTATTTGGTGGAGGGTGGGAGTAACAAACTCACTCCTATGGCTACCCTTGTACCCTTGGGTATTACTAGTAAAGGTGTATGTGCCTGTGAAAGAGAGCTAAGATTGACACTATATAGTCTAAGTGACCAGCTTTTGGTGGTAAGGTTTTAACATCAGAAGGTCTCCCAGACACATCAGTATTTCTGCTTAGCCAAACTCTGTGTTCAACTTCCCCATCTTTGCTGAGAGCATAGAAGAAAGATCATGGAGATTTGTCATTAATCTCCAAACCTCCATATTACAACAGAACAAGAGCCCTGGAACAGCAGGACCAGCTCCCAGGTTCCTGAGCCAAGGAATGGTGTCCTGTGCCTTGCTCACAAGTAATGGTTTCAGTTAGATACTTTATCAGAGCCAAGGAATGGTGTCCTATGCCTTACTCACAAGTAATGGTTTCAGTTAGAAACTTTATCAGAGCCAAGGAATGGTGTCCTGTGCCTTACTCACAAGTAATGGTTTCAGTTAGAAACTTTATCAGAGCCAAGGAATGGTGTCCTGTGCCTTGCTCACAAGTAATGGTTTCAGTTAGATACTTTGTCAGATGCTGTTCATGTTTAAACACAGATTGTCTCTCTATTTACCTCCCTCCCTTTTTCTTGGCATGGAGTAACCCCTTTAAGTGACATTTGTGTACTTCCCTTTCGGCAAAAAGTGCCGCTGAATCTTCCCCAAGAGCAAGCCATCCCGAAGACTCCCAGGTACCCCCAGAAGGTGCTTGCTTTTCAAAGAACTTCCACTTCACTGCTCCCCAAACTAAATGATTCCATTCGTAAAATCTCCAAGGCTGATGAAAAGTTCTCCAAGCATTCATTGTTCATGTTGGAAATCACACTGAACTTGCAGAGATGGTCCCTGGAGATAGCATGATGATCCCACCATCTGCAACGTGGCGTTATACCACAGGGTCTCCAGGACATCTCTGATGTAAGGAATTCATCCTTGAGAACTTCTCTGGGAAGTAAATATTTCTCTTTATCATAAAGGGGAGTCTAACCCTGTTCTCCATATTTACTCCTGGGCATCTGCCAAGCCTTCCCTCACAGCTTCTACAGATCTGTTGGGACTTGGATGTCTCCATTTTCTTGTCCTAACTTTTCATTTTCCCCTTAAAGGCCAAACAGGCAGTCATTTCCTTCCCTTGATTTTACAGCCAACAGATTTCTTTCTTGCTGGGGGTAGGGGTTGGGGAGATTACTATTTGTGTCATATTTCCCTTCCACCTTCTGGATTGGGGGTGGGAGCAGGGGGCCTGCTCATTAGCATCTGTCTGTGAAAACAGATGCACAGGTCTCTGAATATCCTCAGCAGGATGCATACTCATATCCTGTGTTGACTGGCTTGGGATCTTTGGAATGACTGCAACAAATTCTCCCTCCCAGCTGAGTGAGAAGATCCTTCCAGATGGTCATAGGGAGAGACCTGCTGTTTGCTCTGTGGTCCTCCACACGTGGTCTCTTCATATCCAGCTGCCACCAGCCTGGTCTAGATTCCCCAGCTGGAAAACAGAAAGTTGGTCCCAAATCTACAGTAATATCTGTGATGTCAGCTGGCTTCCCCTGAAGATCCCCAAATGCCCACTGAAAATGACTTTCTTTGCCTAGCCATGTTTGGATAAGAATCATCTTCCTGGGGCTGGGAATGTAGCTCACTTGGTGGAATCCTTATCTAGTGTACTTAAAGCCCTAAATTCAATCCCAGCACCATATAACAGAAATGTGCTTGTATTCACCCCTTTAATACCAGCACTCAGTAAGTAGAGGCAGGAAGACCAGGGTCAAACTCATATATGAGGTCAAGGTCTCTGAAATACACCTATAAACAGCTGTCTTCTTCATGATCTTCATCCCATTGGTGCCGTAGTTCAGTAGCATCCTTTGGGTTAGGAATGTAGTATGATCATGGACTCTCTTCTGGCATCCAAGTAGAGATCTGCTAACTCAGGAAAGGTTTTCTGGAGAACTCAGTAAGTTCTCCTGGCTGTCAATCAGAGGAAGGCTGAACCTCCTCAGTGAAGTGATCATCCAGAAACCAAGCCAGTCCCCTAGCTGGCCTCCCGTGCCGTGGTGCCCCCCAGGCAACCACTGTGCCCTCTATCCTCATTGACTTGCTTGTCCCCGATTCCTCCAGTGGGCAGAACTGAGGGCTGAGACTATGTCTCCCCCATATTACCTTGCACATAGAGGGGACTCCAAAAGCCTCCGTTGTCGCCCCAGGAGGTCTGGAGACTGCACTGGCTTCCTCTCCTTCAGCCTTCTCTTGCGTTTTGAGATCAGAGTATGTGGTGTATGGTCTTTCTGGGAAGGAAGATACAAGCAAATGCAATGCACAGTGTCGCCATGGCACCAGACCACTGAGACAGAATGTTCCCACTCTCTTTGAGTTTCCATTCAAAGGACTAAGCAGGCCACACAGAGCAGAGCTTGAGTCCCACCTCTGCCACCCTGTGCCACCATGATCTCTGCTGTGAGAGTGGAAGTCATGCTTCTCTAAGGGCCCAGTGACTTGTAGCATGTAAGAAGTCCCTGCTTAGTTCTAGTAAACAAACAAGCAAAACTCACTTTTCCCCTTCTGCTCGCAAGCTTTCTGGATTGACAGGGCCAGCCACACCAGTGGCCAATCCTCATTTTCTTGCTGATCTACTCAGGACTCTTCCTTTTTTCCCAGCATGGAACATTCTGAAATAAAGATGCCAAACTCCAGTAAAAGCCAATAAAGATTTCTAAGAACAAGGACTAGTCTTCATGTGGCATTTAGCATGTCCTGAGTTGTCTTCTTGCATCTTCCAAACGTTATCCTGCTTCATTCTCCCAATATTTGTAGAGCCCTGTTTCCATTGCCCAGTTCACAGGAAACCATGACCCAGGAAAGTTCTAGAACCTGCCACCCCCCATCCCAGATCCACTCAGAAGCTAAGCTGAAACATACACATAGCCCCAGTAACCCTAGGTCCCCAGACTGCAGGCTACTGCCTTAGGAGGGCGCTATACCAGCTTGTTTCCCAGAGACTATCCTTTTCTGTAAAGCCTGGTACCCTCTCCAAAAGGATAATCATGTATTATCATGTATTATCAGTTACCTTTCAAAAATATTCATCTCACCTGCTTCTCACTGGCCACCTACACCAACCTACTACCCCTTCCATCCCTTCCCCAGGCAGCCCTTGGCTACTGGTTTTTTCCCATGTATAAAACTTTGAAATTTCACTCTTCGGGGTACAGTAGAGATGCTCCATCCATCTTCTTACTTCATCTTATAGACAGCTCCAGTTTAAGACCATTTAACATTCAGGATCAGGAAAAGATAAACCCTTTAGGCTCTTGTTGGCGATTAGACAGACCTCCCCACCCCACCCCACCCTGCCCGCCTCTGCTAGGGGCCTGCAGTAGCAGTGGAGACCTCCCCATCCCACCCTGCCTGACTCTGCTAGGGGCCTGCAGTGGCAGTGAAGAAATGACCAGAGCTGGGAGAATGCTTGTCATTCCTAGGGTTTGGGTAGTAAAGGAAGGAGGTTGTACTGGCTATAACGTTCCTTCGGTAAAACTTGAAGAAATGAAGGCTAATGGCTGAGAAGGAATGGCCTGAGTTAGTTGTTTTATTGGGTAATCAGTGCTTCAAGTTTGGAGACATTTTAGAAGATTGGTAAGGTGGTCACTTTCTAGGTAGGACCAGGATGGTTCTCAAGAAAGTGACACGCCAAAGCCTTGTAATGTTCAATAGTAGGTATGGGATGACAACCCCACTGTCTTCCTCCATCACTATCCTTTTCAAAGATAGCAGATTTATGTGGTTTTGCCCGTTGTATGGGTTTCACATATAACCCTGAAGAGGTTTTGTATGTACAATATGTATTAGTTCAAACAATTGGTAATAGACAAATTATAGTGCCAGACTTCCCCAAGTCCAAAATACAGACCATGAAATTATCTTTGTCAGCTGAGTGTGGCAGTGCAGGCCTTTAATCCCAATACGGAAGTAGAGGCGAGTGATCACTGAAAGTCTAAGGCCAGCCTGGTCTACATAGTGAGACCCTGTCTACAAACAAACAAACCCAGATGGACAGGGTAAAGTATCTTTTATTTGAACTTATAGTGTGTCTTGAACTCCCATTGATCTGAGTTCCTAATTCCATTTTTGCTGTTGAAGTATCAGCCCAAAGAGCATCTCTGCCCTTTGATTTCAGCCAATTTTGCTGGCTTCCTTTTTTTTATCCCTTTTAGAAGGCAAGAGTCTCATTCCGGGAACACCTAGAGGTCACTTGTGAGGATGCTCAGCCTCACAGAGAACTATGGGCCTCTTCTTCACGTGCTCTTTGAGAGACTCTCAGTAGGCTTGTCCCAAGGCACTTGGCCACCTCGCTACTGGTCACAGCCTACAGGCTTACATCATGTAAGCTCTTACACAGAGAAGCCATCAGATTGCTTGACTCAAATTAGTTGATTACCCTCCAACATAGAAGGCGCAGTGGGATCTCTTCAAATACTGCAGGGTTTTTTCCCCCCAAAGACAGGGTTTCGCTTAGTCCTGGTCATCCTGGAACTCCCTCTGTAGACCAGGCTGGCCTCAAACTCTGATTTGCCTGCCTCTCTGTCCCAAGTGTTGGGATTAGTGTTACACCATAACTGGCAAAGGTCCCAGGTTTATATGGAGCTGCCTTAAGCTTGTGAAATATGGGAGGGAGACCCACAGCCCACGAAGTATCCCAACCACACTCCCATCTGCAGTAGCCCCTGAGGCAGATCTGCAGTGTTGGTGCTTAGGAAAGGTGATTTGAAAAGACTTCTTTCTGAAGCTGGAGCTCTAGACTCCTCACTCTTCTGAATGGTTGAGCGAAGCTCCTATCTGTGACTGGTACCTCATTAAGAAGCAGCAGTTCATTTTCAATGCTTTCTCTAATTCTACACCACTATGGTAAATCAAACCCTATGTGAAGATTTGCCTAGTCCAGGCACAATGCTTAGTATTTTGTATGCATTATCTCTTTCATTCTTTACTACTGAGATGGGAGAGCAAATGCCTTACTCAAGAACCACCCATTTAATGAATGGCTTAGACTTTATCAAATCCAGATGTTTCCCATCTACCTGGCTGTCCAGTTACCATTAAAATGGAATCCTGTGTGTGCAGGGAAGCCTGGCTCAGTTACTTACTTGCAGAGGTATAACCTAGTTCCAGGCTCTGTATTCTTCGTGAAGGAATTTCCAGACTCCCAGAGTGCAGTGGAGCCAGCTAGCATTTGGGGTGCCAGCTACACACAAACAGACTCAGGAGCTATCAAGCCTGCCAAGGCTCTCTATCCCATCTAATGTGGGTTGATATTTAAGTTAATTATTCGAAATAATAATTTAGGTAGCTATAATGAGCCCCACTACTCAAGGCTAAATCTTTACTAATCCTGTAACAGCAGACCAATCATCCACAAATTGCATGCTTGCTTCCTAAAATTTAATGTTGTGGTGAGTTTTGCTGTTCCAAATATCTAGGGCTCTTAGATTTGATGCAATAAATCACCATCTCCTATTGAGAGGTTAGGCAGGGGTAAAGGGAATACAATGAATTTTTCACTCATGCTAGAAATTCCTTAATCTTTTTGAACTCAAGTTTTCCCCAGGCCTGTTTTTAAAGTCTGATTTCCTTCCAGTATTATTTTACATCCTTATATATTTTTTAGATGACGGAGCAGAGAATGCCTCATTAAATTTTCCTATCTTCAAATGGGATTGGTGATGGGTACTAAGAGACCCAATTAAGAGTCATAATGATTTTTTCAGGTTGCATTAGATGGACGTAGCCAGAGAAGGTTTAGAGCCGATAAGCACACAGTAGTGGACTTAGGGATGTGAAAAACATTAACCAACAGCAAACAAGGGCACCTGCAATAAGATCCAGTGGTGTGATACCCAAGAAAAGCACATCTGGACTGAGTCTGGAAGGACCATGAGGTAATGGAGTCTCAGCAAGGATCAAGCGTTTGCTGAGTTTGCTATTGAATTTGGACACCTGCAACTAGAGCATGTCAGAAACTCAGGAAAGAGTTACAGCTGGAGCCAAAGCTTGGCAGGTAGCTTCCATAATGGAATGGTACGGAATGATATGCGAGAAGTAGATTATTACTCTTTCTTTTCTTTTTTTTTTTCACTAAATGAGATACAATTTAATTATAGCACCCAAGTATACAATTGACAATATTTATTTACTCCTGGGGAAGCATAAAGATGGTTTATTCTTACAGTAACAAATGTCTTCAATTTCAAGCTCAAATGGGCCAGAAAAGGGAGAGAACATAGCCTAAGTCAGAGTCAAATTGTACTTAGACACTGGAAATTCTTCATTATTAGGATCCCAGGGATCTGGGAGAATGGAAATCAAGGGTATATGGGCTTCCTGATCAGAGACCTTAAAGAATAGGGTGGTATGCTTAGAGGAATTTGGGTCTAGCAGAGCTATTCAATACAAAGGTACAGAAGTTGGCATTCTGAGACATCTTCTTTACAATAGAGATAGCCTCCAGTCCATTGCTTGGTCACTGAACTGTCCAAACATTCAGTTGCCTCTTAAGGAAATACAGTTCCTGACCCCCACCCCACCACTAAAACGTCCTTTGGGGATTTTTATTAGGATTGCTTTTTCTTATATTGTTTAATTCAAGGTGAACTGACATCTTTAAAACAATAACACCTGGATCCAGCTCTACAGTAGTCACCTCTGTTCATTTATATCTCTCTCTAGTTGTTCCCAGCAAGGCGCTACACTTTTCTTAGCAGGGATGCTCATCTTTCCCGATACCAAGTCCCTGAGGTGGCTTCCCGTAGGCCAGGCTGGTTTTGAACTTGCATTCCTCCTGCCTTGGCATCTTGAAAACTGAAGTTACAGACATAGACCCAGCTCTCTAGGGATGCAAGAGCTGGTGGTGGTAGGGTCTGAGGCCCCTGGATGCATAGTCAGTTGATATCTGTTGATTTCTTAAAGTTCTGCTAGGATGAACAAGAGAAGAAATGTAGCCATTAGCCTGGCTGTGTTTAGGGCAGCCATCAATACACCTTCTATAACCCATCAAGGTAGAAAGGGCTACTAACCTCACTATAAGAAATATGCTCCCGGAGCCAGACACTGCAGCCTGGAAATTAACCTTTTGGTCTAAACTAAAATTCCTCTAGTTGGCATTTTCCGCTTATTTTCCTTTTGTTTGGTTCACAAGGTTGCCTTCTAAAAAGTTTGCATATCTAGCAAACTGCTGTTTGAATCATGCAGACATTCTAACCAGGAAAGCATGGGAAGTACATATAAGTCTCTTGCAAAGTATGCATCACTCTATATTGTGTTCTTTCCATTAGGAGAGAATTTTTCTCAGCATATAGCACTCAGATAAAATAGTGGACAAAATTCTAGTTGGTATATGTGTTTTTGTGTGTGTTATATTATTATATTACATATAATATATAATTATTATTACACCTGTCTATATTTTCAAATATTTTACAAAAACAGATACTATCTTTGCAATAAACAAAAACTAGCATCTTTCAGTAGACAAAAAAAAAAAAAAAAATTGGGCCGGTGAGATGGCTCAGTGGGTAAGAGCACTGACTGTTCTTTCGAAGTTCTTGAGTTCGGATCCCAACAACCACATGGTGGCTCACAACCACCCATAATAAGATCTGATGCCCTCCTCTGGTGCATCTGAAGACAGCTACAGCATATTAAGCCAGAGGGAGTGGGGCCGGAGCGAGCAGGGGCTCTCCTGAGTTCTATTCCCAGCAGCCACACACATGATGGCTCAAGACCATCTATACAGCTACAGTGTACTCGTATGCATAAAATAAATAAATCGTTAAAAAAATTTAAATCATGTATTGAAATTACTAATATTAACTTAAACTTTACTTTCCCCCTTCCTTTGTAAAATGTATTAAAATTGGCTGGTGTGACATGTCTTAAGACAATCAGAAATGACAATGTTCTTGTTCAGGAGAGTCTACTCCCCTGCCAGTCCTTGGAGAAGCTATACATTCCATGTGGTATTTGAATTCACTCCTCATGCTTGGAACGCTGCACACCTGTCTCATTTCACGCTCCTTGATTCCCAGGGTAAATCCCATATCTGAGTTGTGAGCTCTGGTGGATTTTATTACGGGTCCAGATGTGCGTCCCCTGTCAGCCGCCTAGTAACCCCGCTGTTTATCAACAGGTTCTCAGGAATCAGATAGCTCGCAGTCGGCCAAGAAAGACATGCTGGCTGCCTTGAAATCCAGGCAGGAAGCTCTGGAGGAGACGCTGCGCCAGAGGCTGGAGGAACTGAAGAGATTGTGTCTCCGGGAAGCTGTAAGTAATTAAATTTGTGTTGTTTGTCGAGTCATACATCTTCGCTATGGACAAAAGACAGGGTGGAGACAGTACGGACTGGCTTTCAGGAAGACGCATACTCTCCCTCCCCAGTGCTGGAAACACCCACCCCTCCATGATGTCCTTTGTTAAAAGCCCGGGACTGAGGAAGCACTGTGCCAGTTAAAACAGTCTCTACTGAATCTTACATGACACATAGACCCTGAAGCTAAATGACAAGTCCCTCTAACCATCCCAAAGCCATGCATGCATGGCATACCACACAGGACATGTCCACACAGGACACTACCTCATTCTGTATAATGTCCTACCACTGTTTCCTCCCACGAGCTTCTCTTGAGTTTGTCGTTGGATACAATGTAGCATCACTGCGGGCCAACAAAGACACCAGGGTGGCACCTGAAATACACAGTAATCCACTAACCCTGCAGATCTGCTGTTTCTTAGATCGCTCTTTTTGGAAATAGAATATTTGCCTAGTTTGTAGTGGTTGTTGCTGGTGCTGGTGGTGGTGGTTGTTGTTGGTTTTGTTTCTGCGCCACTGGGGATTGAACCTATGGCCTCACACATGCCAGGCTAGTGTTCTTCCACTAAGCTATATACCCAGCATAGTCATTCATGTAAGTTTAATGTGATACAATGTTGCATAGGGCTGGAGAGATGGCTCAATAAATAAAGCACTTGCTTTGTGAGTGTGAGGACCAGAGGTGAATCCCAAGAACCTAGATAAAAGCCTGGCAGAGAGAATATGCCTGCCATCTCTTTGGGGAGACAGGAGGGAGTGGGGCAGCTAGCCTCGCATATTCAGCAACAAGCAACAAAAGGGACCTTGTCCCAAGCAAGGCAGAAGAGGAAAGCTGATACCCAAAGGTTGCCCTGTGGCCTCCACATACGGCCACAAATACAGCCCCCCCCCCCCCCCCCCCCCCCCCCCCCCGACACACATACACGCCACTCCCGCAGACAACGTCTCCTTCAGCCTGTTTCAGTGCTAGTTCCAATCGCAATATGTATGTAGAGGCTCCCACAATCCACTTCGACATTTATTAAAATGCCCATTCTTCCCTTGTAGACTTCAGTGCTTATCGACTTCATTTCTTAGTGTAACACATACAGTCATGTGCATGTGTGTGTTGTGTGTACAAACACACATGTGCATGTGCTTCACATGACTACAGTGTTGCTCTCCTGGGAGTGGTTGTGCTCCACAGACCATGACCAAAAGCCCCGTGGGTAAACAGTTCCTGATGGGAAGCGTGGAGAGTGTCCTTAACTAAATCCAGGAGGGGCATTCCCTCCTTCCCCCAAGAAATAATGCTTTGCAGCAGGAAGAATGAACCAGTGGGCCTGAGAGTGAGATCACATTACATTTCAACTTGGCTTAATTATGTCTGGATTGATTTAAACCGGAGCTTGCTCAAGGCAGAACCACATTAGCACAAATCCATTGCAAATCAGGAAAGCCATGGGCCTGGCTGGGGGGAGGGGTGTGTGTGTGCTATGTGATACTGTAAATATTAGCAACATTTTTTATAAAGACTATGCTTGAAAGAGAAAAAAAAGTGGGTCCTTGGTGTCTGCTTCTCATAAATTTGTAAAGTCTTGTTTTGTGTTTAATAAAAGAAGTCCCTAAACCAAGCAAAGACCATGCATTACAGCACGTAAGAAGCATGGCAAGGCAAGGCCGCATGGACCACTAAACTTTCACAAAGGAAATAGAAAGAAAACAAAAGCTCCTGCTTCCTCTGACTTTGAGAACAGAAAATATAACTTAGTTAGAAACAGCCCAAAAGCCAGCCCCACGTCCACGTGTGTTAACGTCCACTAGAGTCTCCTGACACCCAGCCCGCTAATTCCCCGCTCACAGATTCTCCAGACTCAGATAGCAAGGAACACTGTTTGACCCCATGGGAAGAGAGCAGCCGGAGTGAGGCAGAGTGGTAACTGTAGGTGTTCTATAGCAAGAGGGCCCACTGCTGTGCATTAAATTACTTTAACCCACCATGCGGCTCTGGTTACCTGTGAAATCAGATTAAATAGCTGGAGAATCAAGACCTTGACCTGGGTACTTTCAAGCAGTAGCCGCATTTTAAAAATATAGACTGAAACCACAAATACTTTAGAGTTACAAATCCACGGCACTGTTACCAACCTCTCCTGCCACTTCAGAAAAGGAAGTCCTGACAGTTTACTGTTTACACATAGATTTAAAATAACAATCTTAACAGGCTGTTATTTGTAGAAGGCCTAAGAGGGGAACAGATAGGAAGTCACAGTTTAAGAGAGTATCGCAGAGACACTTGAATCTTTTTTTAAGAGAGAATATTTCAGAGGCAGTCTAAAGTTGTAAAATGCCTACATAAGGACTAAAAGATCCATTGAGCTACTTCCAGTGATATGAACACAAAGGAGAAGAGGCTCAGGAGGGGGTGCCACATGCCACACAGACACACATACCACATAGATACACATACCACATAGACACACCTACCACATAGGTACACATACCACATAGACACACATACCACATAGACACACAGACACATATAGACACACATACCACATAGACACACATCACATAGACACACATACCACATAGGTACATATACCACATAGACACACAGACACATATAGACACACATACCACATAGACACACATACCACATAGACACACATACCACATAGACACATATACCACATAGACACAAATAGACACACATACCACATAGACACATATACCACATAGACACACATAGACACACATACCACATAGGTACACATACCACGTAGACACACATACCACATAGACACACATACCACGTAGACACATACCACATAGACACACATACCACATAGGTACACATACCACATAGACACACATACCACATAGACACACATACCACATAGGTACACATACCACATAGACACACATACCACATAGACACATATACCACATAGACACACAGACACATATAGACACACATACCACATAGACACATATACCACATAGACACACATAGACACACATACCACATATACATATATACATATAGACACACATACCACATAGACACACACAAACACACATGTCACATAGACAGACACAGACACACATACCCGTGTAGACTGCCTGCCACAACAAGAAGGCCTTTCTGGGTTCCTTCTGTGATCTGACTTTGCCTGCTGTGGGCACTCAGACCTGGGCTGCCCAACAAGAAAGCTGTCTATGTGGAGCTTCAAGAGAACACTTCTGAGCTTATCCTCACCACAGACATCCCTTTTGTCATTGTGTAACATCTGTACTGATTTAGGGTTCAGAAAACCAGAGCTGGCGTCTGTCCAGACGTGCCTGCCAAATGGACAGAGTACGGTCCTCAGCCTCTCTGACCTCTCTCTGCGGTCTCAGAGAGACTTCTTGCAGTCCTGTTTAGCTTCTATAGTCTTGGTCAGCTGCAGACTTAAACGGATCCTCATTTAACCTGGTGTAGCACACTCATGCAGGGCCTTCTAATTCTGAGACATTCCTCAGATGGTCTATGCTGGCCCAGAGTCACTGTGGAATCTGCTGTCTGCTCGCTGTCATTGTGTCCTTAACACTTAGGTTCCCAGAGCCTCAGATGCACACCCCAGAATTTCTGTATGTGTATGTGTGTGTGTGTGTGTGTGTGTGTGTGTGTGTGCGCGCGCGCACCTCCTCTGTTCACATTTAGTTTTTACTAAAACTCTCAGACAGAAATAAGTATCTTTTTTTTTTCTTTTTAAAGACAGAGAGTCTCACTGTGTAGCCATGGTTGGCCTTGAACTCGCGGCCTGGATGAGGATTGGGAGTATAGGCTTACAAAGACCAGGCATGCCTGGTCTTTGAGGTCAGCCTTCTGCAGGTCTGAAGCTAAATAATGATCAGTCTCTTCTAGGCAGTGCAGCTCCCTGGCATTTGACATCCAGACAACACTCCCCATAGGAAAACTCATTTGAGAAAAGGCATACAAACAAACAACAATAACAACAACAACAAAAACAACAAACACTTAAGTTTCCAAGTGGGAGTAACTGATGCAGGTGAAAAGAATCAGTTGTGTTGATTGCTGCTCACTGACTATGTGGCATTTCTTCACATGTAGTAGGTTCACAGGAAATGCTTGCTAGATCATAGATGGATGAAAATGGACCACTGTGAAGTCCAAGAGAAGTTCTATTTGCTTGACAAAAAAATTATTTGGTGGGGAATAAAACCCCAAAGCACATCTGTTCTTAGAGGAGGGAGCGTTGGCATTCATTTTTTTTGTAGAGGTTAAATTTCATAATATGAACTCTTCTCCTTACCCCACCCCACCCCTTACTGGGGACTGAACTCTGGGCTTCATGCACACTGGGCAAGCACACTGCCACTGAACTCTATCTGGAAATCATTTTTAAAGGGCGTTGTTTTTGTTTTATGGAAGTCTTCTGAGATGGTTTCATTAGTTAGTTCATTAGTGGTCTTAACTTTGTGACCCTCCTCCCTCCGCCTCCTGAGTAGCTAGCTGGGTTGCAGTACCATCGGGTCCAGCTATCCCATGCACTCTTGTTTAAACATAGTGCTTAACGCATCAGATTGTGTGTCCTCGCTAAAAGATAAGCTTGCTCTCTGATCTACATGATATAAACCTCTCTGAATGCTCTTCTGCGCATGCAGGAACTCACAGGAAAATTGCCCGTTGAATATCCCCTGGATCCAGGAGAGGAACCACCTATTGTTCGGAGGAGAATTGGAACAGCCTTCAAGCTGGATGAACAGAAACTCCTGCCTAAAGGAGAGGTATGCTCCTTTCTCACTGGAGTCTTTCCCATTATCCCATTTGTATTATCCTTATTTGTCCTTGTTGGGGTTGTTAGCTTCTCTTAATTTCTTCATCATTTCCAAATGCCCGTGTTTTTCCTTTTACTTTGCCTTGGGTCAGCTGGCTAGTTGCTATATGGTTTTCCTTGACAGGCTGAGTTTGCCTGCCTGAGTGTACACAGTTGGGTCTCTGTTGAAGTTGTTTATCTAATACTATAGTCTATTTGCAAGTGGTCAGTTAAGGTTAGGGAGAACATTCCAGTAGCATCCAAATGCCCATCTTAGTAATGGCTTTGTTACTTCTGGTCTGGCCTGATCCCACACAGCTCTCATCCGCTGCAGAAAGACTTAATGGAAGAAGGGCATCTCCAGCCACAGTTCTCATTGGCTGGGGAAAGTCAGGAATGACCTGCCCTCTACCATCTTAAGTCACATGGCTACTAACATCACGGCATGGACATGTATCCTATGATTGCTCTGTCATGGCCTCAGTTGTCTCTATTTGGAAAAGCCATATTTCAACATGATTTGTATCTTGTTTGGCTGGAACCCTGGTGAGGGCTGAGACTGGAGAATTATATTGGAAGATAATGAAAGCTCAGCAGGGCATAGTGACATACACCTTTAATCCCAGCACATGGAAGGCAGAGGTAGGCCAGCCTAGTCTACATAGTGAGTTACAGGACAGCCAGAAATATACAATGAGATACTATGTCAAAAAACCAACCAAACAGAAACCAAAACAAATTAAAAACAAAACAAAACAAAAAGTATCCTGCCCTTGTGCAAAAGAAACAAAAAGGTCAGGTTAACCTTCAGGCCTCAAGGTCTCCCTAAATTTCTTCTGACTAGAGTTACTCATTCATGCTGTAGTACACAGAAGACTCAAGAGCACTTCAAGACACGGCCTGCAGAGGAGGGCAGGGTGTCAGGGCAGGGTTGGGTTACTTTGGCTCACAGTTTGAGGATACGGTCCTCATGGGAAGGCTTGGTGAGTGGAGCATGGGGCAGCAGAGAGAGATGAGTGCTGTCATTTGGCTCATTGCCTCAGTCTCAAGGAGTGACGGCACCTACATTTAGGGAGGGTCTTCTCACTTCAGTTAACTTAGTCTTGAAAATCCCTCATGGATATTTGACAATTAAGAGTAACCACCACCAAGGGAAAGAAAAGCAAGGAAGGTACTTTTAGCCTTTTAAGGAACTTATAGAAAGACATCTTCCAAAGTAAGGTCAGTGGGAAGGTAGAGGGCATACTCAGGCCCATGCCTGAGGCCTACAGTCACAGACCCCTAGAAGGCTACCAGGCACACCAGAGCACTTCATCCAAAGTGATGCCTAATCAGGCCACTTCCTCTTCCATGTGTTCAAGTTTGACACTGACTTCGCTGTGTTATCAGTAGGAATAAATGAACTAGAAGATCACTTCCCTGGATACTTAACACATGCCTGATGCTCAGCAAACAGCTGCTGGAAGTAGAGATGTCAGAGAGGGGAATAGCTTAGAGCACCATGTGGTCAGGTGTCTTCCAGAGCTGGCTTGACATCACACCCTAAGCTTTTAAAAGCATCCCGTGTTTAGTGAGTGTCCCTCCATGCCTGGCTCAGGTTCCCATGATTGTAGATTTTTCTACTTTTCAAGAAAGCTGACTCTAGGGCTCTGAATTCTTTGCTGGCCCTGCTGCATCTTTCTGAGCTTCATATCAGGAAGCAGATAGAATTCTGCAGCACTTCCTCCCAATGGAAAGAGCCTCACTTTTGTTCTGTGATGCCCCAGTGCTCCCAGATGTTGGCTTTGCTTTCCTGGCCATACAACGGACGATTTCCACAGTCAAGCCGTTCAGTCTTGTCCTTGATTTGGTTGGACAATTAAGACTTGTTCTAGATGCTTGTAAATCTCAGGGTCAATGTCTTGGACTAGAGCTATCATAACTGCCAGGGAGCAGCTGCTTCAGGGAGCCCAAATTCATAGACTAGTCTTTGTCCCTGCCTCATGGCTCTGGGCAGGCTTCCATGTTGATATCCTTCTTCCTCTGAGTGAGCAAGCGTGGCCAGCACTGGAAGGATCTGGAAAGAGTCTATTGTCTCTACGTGGGCCCCTTTAGCCCTTTTTCCTCCTCCTCCTGCTTCCTGCTTCTTCTAGACTTGAAGTGCTCAAAAGTCAATGAAATTGGGCAAAGTGTATTTTCTTTAGTAGACCTCCATAACCCACCCCACCCTGAGCCTGGCCTGTCGTGCTCAGAAGCATATTATTGGGCCACCATAATAGCAAGACATGTGGAATTCAGGAAACACAACAGTCTCCTCTTCCTTAGTTTGGTCAGTCCCTGCCAAATTTTAATGCAAATCACCTAGTGCTATATGGTCTTCAGTGGTCATGCGTGGCTACTGGGAAAGGAGAAGCCACTGTGTGGTCACCATACATGTATGTAGTGTGGGCTTCATAGGAGTCCATATCTCCTATGAGTTCCCAGAACATGTCCAGGCTGCTAGTCCTTTGGCTCACCCAGTCAATACTCAAACCCTGGAATAACTTCTGCTGCTTAGAGCTGGCTTCAATGAAATGGTTTCCCTAGTAAGTCAGTTTACTTTCTCTTCACTATGACAGAATACCTGGCAAATGCAACTTAAAATAGAAAAAGGTTTTGTTCAGGCTCCTGCTTTCAGGGACTATGATTTCACCCAGAAGCAGAGCCTGGAGGCGGGGCCTTTGATAAGGGAGCAGAGCCTGGAGGCGGGGCCTGTGGTGAGGGAGCAGAGCCTGGAGGCAGGGCCTCGGGGCTTGGGGTGAGGCTTGTTAAATCTTGGCATCAGAAGGGAAACAGATCCTGCACAGGAGGCTGACCCTAACCCCTCCCACCGGTACACCTTCCCAGCCATCATCTTCCACCTAGGACTCACTTCCTAAAAGTTACCAAATTTTCCAAAATAGTGCCAGCAACTGGTAGACAAATATGAGGGATAGTTTACATCCAAAGAGATGAATCAAAGAAATGACTGCTTGATACTTAAGGGGATCCACCATTCAAGCCCAGATCCTAACACACACACACACACACACACACACACA
>NW_022196913.1:1591723-1606142 GCF_008632895.1 Mastomys coucha
TGTCACTCTTCCCCCTAGAGGGCCCAGAAGGACCTTTATGAATATACAAGTGTGCAAAGAACAGTTAGAGCTTGCAGAAAGTGGCCAGAAGACACATGGGTATGTGGGTATGCATCCTAACACAAGGCACACAAAGATGTATGACAGGGGAATATGTGGGAGGATTGGGAGATGTACACATATGAACAAACCTCAGAGGACAGTGACATGATCCAGAGATCATGCTCCAAGTAGAAAAAGAAAATGATAGCTACTAGCAATAAGTTCTGAATTTCCTCTAAGGTTTGATCTTCATCAGACCTTTGGTAGAGAAAGAAAACCCAGAAAGGCTGGGGGCTGAGGCCTGGGCTAGAGTTGGGCAAGGTAGAGTCTCCTCAGACAGCAGCATCTTCAGACTTATGCATTGGTCTTCCCTCCCACAGGAAGCGGAGCTAGAACGCCTGGAACGAGAGTTTGCAATTCAGTCCCAGATCACCGAGGCTGCCCGCCGCCTAGCCAGTGACCCCAATGTCAGCAAAAAACTGAAGAAGCAAAGGAAGACCTCTTATCTCAATGCGCTGAAGAAGCTGCAGGAGATCGAAAATGCAATCAACGAGAACCGCATCAAGTCAGGGAAGAAACCCACCCAGAGAGCTTCGCTTGTCATTGATGGTCAGTGCCACACACAAGCTCCCATCCTGCTCCCAGACAACTAGGTCCCGTTAGATCCTCCTCTGGATCCTTACAGGTTCTAAATAGCCTCTTACCCACACACCTTATGGTCCGTTCCTGGAAGGGGATGGGTAAGCCTGATGTTCCCTTCTAAGGATGAATTGCAATTGGAGGTACAAATGAAAGGGACCATATACAAAACCCTGATGTCACTTATGACACCTCTCTGGGAAACCTGGAATGAGTCAACTCTCTTCTTGGATGTCACCATGAACTAAGGAGGTTACTGTGATAGCCCAGCTTAGCTTCAAGATAGCTGAGGCTCTGCAGTTCTCAGAGACCTAGCCTCCTTTCCTAAGGCTGGAAGGCAAAGTGCGTAGTCAATGTATTGGAGTTAAGTCTTTCAGGCCACCATCCCACCCCAGTCTCCCTCCCTCAGGCTGATTCTACTACCAGGAGCTTCCTATCCCAAGCACTGTGGCTTGAAGGATTGGATAGTCCCTCATGGATTGTCTGGAGTATGCGCTCGTATCCCTGCTCAGGGCTTTGGTGATGCTCGACGGTAAACCAGAAATCCCTCATATCCACCACCAAGCATGAGGTCTTTCCCACAGTTACCATCTTTTCTTTTTCTCCAAGTCATTGAATTCTTGTTAATGTAAGTTAGAATTCTCTGGAGGGTATGCATGTTGAGAATACCATCTTAGTTCTAAGAAGACAGAAACTGATATAGAGGTTTCCGCCCCTCTCCCGTATGTGTGTGTGTGTGTGTGTGTGTGTGTGTGTGTGTGTGTGTGTGTTTCATAATGGGTGCAAGGTTTCAGTATGGAAAATGAAAGCCCTGTCCAAACAGAAGGTGTGTGGTGTGGTTGTATAGCCATGTTGCTGTACTTAGGCCCATGAATACTTGAGAGGGGTGAAAATGATAACTGATGTTACATATATTGTAAATCTAGCTCTGTCCCCTAAGATTGGGGGTATACTAAGGAACCCGTGGTGGATTGGAGATTACAAGATGCCAAAGACTGTCTCCATAGAGTTCACCTATCAAATAATACAGAAAAAATGGGTTCATAGTTGGGAGGGATAGGGCTGACCATCAGTCATCCTTTCGTTCTAGGAACTATTCTCTCTGTGCCTTTCTCTGCTGCCTTTTGCCATGAAAAAGAAACTCGATGGCATTTGAACTTCCCTGCTCTGTAGAAGCACCTAGAAGAAGCATCAGAGCTATGTCTGGGAAGAGCAGCCTGGGGGCCAGGGGCAGGGGGGCTGCCTGTCACACCAGGTGGCCTCAGGGAGCCCATTCAGAGGCCTGCCTGAGTAAAGGCTATTTTCTTGGGTCTGCTGCCAGCACTGGCTTATAAATCATTATTTGTGCCAGCTCCTGATTTCTTCCATGCAAACCTCCAGCCATTTTTGTTAACTGCTCAAGAACCTGCCTTCTCTACCTCACTGCCACAATGAAGTGATGTTTTCATCACAGAGGCCTGTCTGCATTAGGAGTGAACATGCTCCTTAGGGCCTCAGCATGTGTTTCAAGATGAAACCCTAAACTCAGAATCTGAAGAATTTAGACCTTTGCTAACCTCTCCAGTGAACAGAATCATTTCGGACAAACCTGTCTTTCCTGGGAGCACCTCAGTTTCCCCAGTGGGAGGGAGGATCCTTTTACTGTCTCCCTCTTGAGCGTGTTCCTAATTGAATGGTGACTATAAAAATAAGCTTCAGAGGGATGGAGTCTGTATTTAGCAGGCTTGTTTTCTCTCCTAATAACTTAAGTTCATTGAGAAACCATTTATAGCCGTGTGAGCCAAACTAGGTTCCCTCCCTTGGTTTCAGATCTGTTGAATAGCAGCTGCTGCCTTCTTTGGTTTGGCCGGTGCTTGCCCGGAGTTTGTTCTAGAACAATGGCGTGGTTTAACCAGGTCCTACCTCCTTTCTATGACATGCTAAGCAATAGCATCTGGTGAACGAGAGCCTAAGTACACACAGACCAGGGCCCATTGCAGAGCCAGGGTGGGGAGGGTGAGCTAACAACCCAGCCCCCGACTGTCAAAGAAAACACCCAACAGCATCTTTATGTTTTATGGCTTCTTCTCTTACTGATGCCAAAAAGATGGGAGGGTGTTGCCAGGGTTGGAGGAGGTCAGGTTCCTCTCCTGCACACTGGGCTCTGTTTTCAAAACATGTTGATCCTGTAGACTTTCATTTTTTATCTTCTAGATGGAAATATTGCCAGCGAAGACAGCTCTCTCTCAGATGCCCTTGTTCTGGAAGATGGTAGGTTTTTCCCATTCTCTGTTCTTATAAGTGCAATCCAGATTAAACCAGACTATTCCGAATGCTGCCTGGGAATGGCCTTGTATACAGGAAAGAGGCAGCTGAGACGGCTACTGGCTGGATTTCTTGTTGGCTCTTTTTTTTTCTATTGTGTTCCATTAGCATAGAAAATAAACATGCATGCTCTGATAGCCCATGGTACGGGTTGAACACTCTTGGGATAGCTGGCCTAGAGAATTATTCTTGGCCCATATAAGCCAAAAGATTAGATGATATTCTTGAAGTGATATCTTGTCTCTGTAGTAGTCAAAGCACTTTTTGGCTGGCATGGTAGATTTAGTCCTGTAATCTCAGCACATGAGAGGTAGAAACAGAGGCAAGAGGATCAAAAGTTCAAGGCAACCCAAACTATATAACAGGATGCATATCAAAACCAAACAAGGGCCTGAGAGTGTATGTGAGAACACTTGCCTAGTGGATGCAAGGCTCCGAGTTCCACCCTTAGGCCAAAAAAACCAAGACAGAAAAACACAAGTAGAAAATTTTGAAGTAAAGAGCCTGCATCATCTATGTCTCCCTTTGGGTAGTCCTGACTCAGAGGGGAAGAGGCAGACATTGATTTGGGTTACACAACAAAGCTGGGGACCTGCCCGGAGAGGCTGAGCTACACAGAGGACATGGCCTAGCCTCTGCTCCTGAGACGAGAGTGAGAATGTCCCTTTAGAACCTTGGAAACTTGTTTCATTTCCTGTTGAATTCTCAAACCTGGCAACTGCCAAGGGATATTTTCTTGGTGAGTCTTAGGAAAGAAGTTGAAAGCCCCTCCTGCCCCACGACAGAAGCAGGCGTTCCAGACTTAGAACCATTTCTGAAGTTCTTCCTATGGTTGCTAAACCAAAACATTGGAAGACGAGAATACTAATTATATGGAAATCTATTAACTGGTAGTTAATTATTTTTGCCCTCTAGGAAAACCTCAGGCACCCAGTGGTAAGTGGCTATTCAAACAGAAAACATGAAAGGCCAATCCAAGTCACAGTAATAATGATAATTGCCATAATAATAATGTTTGCTCTTGATGTGGGGAACCTAGAGAATAGCTACCCAGTTGTCTTTCCCTTGCTATTAGAAATTAGATTGTTGAATCTGACTGTCTCCTGCATTAAGTGGGTGGGGAAGCTGTGGTGTTCCATGAGAACATAGAGGCCTATTTAGAATATGAGACCCTCCCTGGTCTAGCATTGATCAGTGTCCCCTCGGTCTGCCGAGGAAGGAACAAGCTGATGCGTCCCTGTGCTAGGAGTTCCCAGGGCTATATGTAGTCATTAGCTAATTTTGAGACATCATGATAATAGTTTTGCCCAACCTCCTGGGCCTCCAACCTCCTGAGAGCTGAGATTGTCTCCTCCAGTGTCCCATGTTCCCACTCTCACTTCCTAGAGATTCCTCCTGTCCGTTTTGAAGGGCTAGCAGGAATAGACCAGAACACATATACCTGGCCTTTGAATTTTGGTGACTGAGAATTAAGCTATGAAAAGCTCAAAAGTTGAAAATGGATATAGGATCCCATGAATGGTTGGTGGTGGAATTTCCCTCTAGTGCTCCCCTCGTCTCCCCACTTCCCTGTGAGCACTGAGCATTCCCTCTTTCCAAAGCCACATATCACCATATCTCTTCATTAAACCCTCCTCATGTCTCTTGTTGATTTTCCCAGGGTCAAAACTGCAAGGATAATAGTTCTAAAACAGGATTTTCACCCTGGCACATCTATGCTTATGTTGAGAAAGTTTTCTTGTAGCTTTCAGGCCAAATCTCAACTCCTTGACTGGAATTCAAGGTCCCAGACTATCTAGGCACACTCAGAATCCCTCCCTCCCTCCCCAACTCTCCGACTTCTCCTCAGCTGAGTAGAACCTCCTGGTTTATACCTCGCTCCCTCACTTCTAGATTTCTAGTCAGTTTCCTTCCTTCTCTGTCCCATAGCTCATTCCTTCCAGACAGTGACTTTGGGGATTGGTCCCAAGTAGCTCAGAATGGTATTGAACTCACTGTGTAACTGAAGCTGGCCTTGAACTGCTGACCTGCTTGCCTGCCTCTGTCTACCAAGGGCTAGAATTACAGGCAAGAGTCACTGTGCCTTATGAGGCATCTGCCTTCTTTGGCTAAATGGGTTTGCTTCCTTTGGAAGCCATCCAGCGTACAGATGTGTGAAATTGCACTCCAGAGATGGTGGAGGTAGGGTACTATTTCGACTATGCTGATGGGTATCCACTTGGGGGGGTACATATTTCACATGCAAGAGCTGGACTGGAGGGAGGGAAGCTTAGCCTGTTATAGGTGAGTGCAGTGTTGAGTGTGTACGCAATGAACACATCCAGAAAGAGAACTGGTTTGGTTTAGTGGAGTGGGGTGGGGTGGGGTGGGTATTTATGCCCCTGGGGAGGTAGCCAGGGTCTCTGGGTTGTGGCCTGTACCAGTGACCAGGGCAGGGGTGCTGGAAGATGCTTCATCTATATACTCAGGAGCTAGGGGAAGGAGGCCTTATAAGGTCAAACAAGGAATGAAGCTGGAGCTGGCTTTATGGCGCTAGGCTGAAACTGGGGAGATAACCAACATCTGCCAGCCTACCTTTGAGGTGTCCAGGTTTGAAGCTCCCTGGACCCCTTCTTCCTCTGTAACCATGGACTATTATGGTCCCACAGGACTGGGACCCTCTTCCTCCAAAACGCCTTGAGCAGAGCTGAGGATATAGCTCAGTCAAGAGCCCAGCACAAGGCCCTAGGCTCCATTCCGACATCACAGAATTAAATATGCCAGAACAGATGATAGAGAATTTAAGAAGCTTGTGTGGGAAGCACAGATAGTAGAAGCCAGATCTGTCAGCACATCTGTTAATTATATTTGACAGATAAACTTTAAATTCATTTTTTTCTTCTAACAAATATTTATTGAGTACCTACTGAGTGCCAGCTGTCATTCTAACCCTGAGGACATAGGGATTAACAGAGGAGATAAAATCCTCAAGAAGGTTAACTCCCCTCCCCCCCAGAGCAAATGAGATATGTTTAGTTTAGTGTCTCTTCAAACATAAGTCATGGCATAGCTCCATACTAGAGCATTTGCTTAGCATGTCTGAGGCCCTGGGATCATTTCTTAGCACCAAATTAAAAAAGAAAAAGTTAGAACGTTATACCCCATTTGCCTAGTTGGTATGAAGTGATCGCTTGTTGGTGACACTGAATCCAACTCAGACTTTATTCATACTTAACCAGAAATAATAGGAGTGCCCTTCACATTCAGTTAACCCTGCAGTTTAGGCCCTGCCCTGCCCTGGACTGACCAGCAGTGGGGGTAGTAGGGTTACGGGGACCTGGCGCATAGTTGATGTGTAGCTCCACAGCACTGATATGGTGTGTTGTTTGGGCAAAGGCTCCATCTCTTGTGGAAATAATGTCTCTGATTGGTTCTTCCTCCTCCTGTCTATGCAGAAGACTCTCAGGTTACCAGCACAACATCCCCCTTACAGTCGCCACACAAGGGACTCCCTCCTCGGCCACCGTCATCGCACAACAGGCCTCCTCCCCCACAGTCCCTGGAGGGACTCAGGCAGATGCACTATCACCGTACCGACTATGACAAGTCACCCTTAAAGCCCAAAATGTGGAGCGAGTCGTCTTTAGACGAGCCTTACGAGAAGGTGAAGAAACGCTCTTCCCACGGTCATTCCAGGTGAGCTGCATTGGGATGCCCAAGTGAGGTCGTCAAAGGCTTGCCGCTGAGCCTCTGTGCTTTCCCTCACTAACTGGACTATTTGTTAGAGCCCACAAATCACAGTATTCCCCAAAGCTACCTTTTCCTTCCTGGGACTTACAGCTCAGCAGTGCTCACAAAGCCCTCTGCTGTCCAATCCGGACAAGTACAGATTTGTCATCTGAAGGTGTGTGTGGGTGGGGAGGTAAGGGTTTGGCTCACAGTCAACCTGTTGGCAGATGGCTTTAACGCTGTTAAATTCCACAGGAATTAATTAGGAAATTATAGCCAGCAGCATTCCAGAATGGCACAGGAGAGCCCAATCAGAGGCTCCTCAAGGTGGTATAGACCCTATACCATCTTCCAGCCGATTTCTGGAGCCAAGCAGCTTAATGCAAACTGCACATCATCAGCTCATTACTTGGTCGTAGCTCATCAATGTCGTAGAGAAGATTATCTGGAAGACATTTAGGTCCACTTCTGTTTTCCTCGTGTTCTTTAATTATACAGCTCCAGAGGGTACCCTAGCAGGTACTGTTTCTTGGAAAACAATACGTGTTAAGGATGAAGGCTCCACAGAATAGGAGTTAACAATACGTGTTAAGCACAGGCTCTACCCAGTGCTTAACTGCAGGGGTGGAGGGGGAGAGGTGGGATAATGAGAGTTGGAGTCCTGGGCAAACTTTCCCTACAATTAGATCTACTGTCCCAAGCTAGTCAGCCCCTACCAATGGGGAACACTGTTCCATTGTATTAATATGATCAACATGGCTTCCCTCTGCTTGCTTGCAGCAGCCACAAGCGCTTCCCCAGCACAGGAAGCTGTACTGAGGCAGGAGTGAGCAGCTCCTTGCAGAATAGCCCCATCCGAAGCCTCCCACACTGGAATTCCCAGTCTAGCATGCCATCCACCCCAGACCTGCGTGTCCGGAGTCCCCACTATGTTCATTCCACAAGGTGAGTCTGGTGGGCCTTCAGGCTACCTGCCTTTCTGGGGCCTGCCTTTCTGGGGTCTAGTAAGTCATCATTAGCTCCAACCTAGCCCAGTTAACAGGGGAGCTAGGGTCAGACTTGATTCAGCCCACTGTACCCTGGACACTCAATACAGTTAACTCTATCCATACCTAGGGACTTGTGGAACCAAAGAACACCAGTCTCCTGGAGACAGCTAACAAGGATCCTAGTAGGAGTGGAAACAGGAAAACTAGCCCAGTTAATGTGGGAAAGTGCAGCAATTATATACACCCCAGGCTGATCTTTGCTCTACCCTCCATTCCTCATAGATCTTTCTCATGAGATCTAAAATCTATTCTGGACTTACTTTAATGCCTCAAGGTATACATTTATAATAATCAAGAGAAATGAACTGAAAAATAGACTTCCCTGAATCACATCCCTTCTCTAAGAAGTAAAGCTGGGTCACGGAAGGTCACTAGTAAGGGTTATGTAGTACACTTCTGCCTGTATGTATGTAGCCAATAGTCACTGAATTTGCATGAAGCATCCTATCACTGGGTTCCGTCATCTTCCTCTTGTTACTGAAGGCAAAATCTTGGTACAACTGGTAGGTATTTGTATTGTTCATGTTTAGGAGTTCCATGTTTCACCAGCCCTCCATTTTAGAATCCTTATAAGAAACAGTCATTGATTGGCACATTGGCATTCATTTCAGAGGAGTCTTTGGTTCAATCAGGAGAGGTCCTCTGTTAGACACTTTTGTTGTTAGTTTTGTTTTTGTTTTTGTTTTTTTCTGAGGGGGTTTGGGTTTTTTAATTACCTACAATCAATATTTTAAAGGGGTTAATAAAATGCTTAGAACATAGTAATTTGCTTCTCTGTCAATAGCATCACTTTCTTAAGGAGCAAAAGCCTTCGAGACATTGGTCTACACGTTTCATCCACTCCCTAGGTTCCACGTGGACTCCAGGGATTCTTAGCTCCCTTCCTCACCTGGAACCTATGGAAGAATCTGGCTTTCCCGGGGCAACCTTGCTGGGCTCTCCCATTGGTAGAGGCCCCGAGCCTGGCCTGTGATTTTTATGGGATCTTTTGACCCAGGACTCTAAGACCAATCCTGTCTTCCCCAACAGGTCGGTGGACATCAGCCCCACAAGACTGCACAGCCTCGCACTGCACTTTAGGCATCGAAGCTCCAGCCTGGAGTCCCAGGGCAAGCTCCTGGGCTCGGAGAACGACACCGGAAGCCCCGACTTCTACACCCCGAGGACTCGTAGCAGCAATGGCTCAGACCCCATGGACGACTGCTCGTCCTGTACCAGCCACTCGAGCTCAGAGCACTACTACCCGGCACAGATGAACGCCAACTACTCAACGCTAGCAGAGGACTCGCCATCCAAGGCGCGGCAGCGGCAGCGACAGCGGCAACGGGCAGCAGGCGCACTGGGCTCAGCCAGCTCTGGCAGCATGCCCAACCTAGCGGCTCGCAGCGGGGCTGCAAGCACTGGAGGTGGCGTGTACCTGCACAGCCAGAGCCAGCCGAGCTCTCAGTACCGCATTAAGGAGTACCCACTATATATAGAGGGCAGTGCCACACCCGTGGTGGTACGCAGCCTGGAGAGCGACCAGGAGGGCCACTACAGCGTCAAGGCGCAGTTTAAGACCTCCAACTCTTACACGGCTGGTGGTCTGTTCAAAGAGAGCTGGCGTGGGGGTGGCGATGAGGGCGATGCAGGCCGCCTTACGCCATCGCGCTCTCAGATCCTGCGGACTCCTTCCTTGGGGCGTGACGGCGCCCACGACAAAGGCTCCGGCCGTGCTGCCGTGTCCGATGAGCTGCGTCAGTGGTACCAGCGCTCCACAGCCTCGCACAAGGAGCACAGCCGCCTGTCGCATACCAGCTCCACCTCCTCGGACAGTGGCTCTCAGTACAGCACCTCCTCCCAGAGCACCTTCGTGGCGCACAGCAGGGTCACCAGGATGCCCCAGATGTGCAAGGCCACGTCAGGTGAGCAGGGTAGTAGGACGACGGTATCCTGGGTAGCCTGAAGGTTACCTAGACTTCACAGCCAAGAAAGGGAGTCATTTATTCTAGAAGCCTTGCTGTGGAATGTGGGAAGCCATGGTTCTTATCCCAACCCAGGTCTTTCCTTCTTTCCTTCCTTCCTTTCTTCCTTTCTTCCTTCCTTCCTTCCTTCCTTCCTTCCTTCCTTCCTTCCTTCCTTCCTTCCTTCCTTCACCTGGGCACAGAGCAAGCATTTCTTTTAGCCCTTCTAGTTAAGGACAGAAAGCCATGTAAAGTCAGGTCACAGGGTTTATCCTGCCAAGGGTGCAAGAAAAATTCAAGTAGGTCAGAGACCCAAGTTCTAACCTTGCCAAGAAAGGTTGGGTTGAAAGGTTGGGCCTGGATCTTGAGGCCCTGGGAAAAGAAGCCTTTGCTCTTGGAACCTGACCACTGATCTCCATAGGTAACTTGGCGGCTCCTGGCTTTTCTGCTGCTACTTTCCGTGTCTTTGATACTGTGTCACACTGAGGTTTGAACCCAAAGCACCGTACCATAACAAATCAAGCAAAAAATGGGAGAACTGTCCTTTTCCTTAAGATGTTCTCTATGAAATGCTAATGCTAATAACTGACATTAGTTGAGCATTTACCTTTGCTAGATCGCTGGTGGTCATTTGTATACTCATACCACTTAGAGAGTAGTTTTAAAAAAATACAACAACCTTTTCCTGTAGGCAGAAGACATGAGGGAGGGTAGGGGGAAACAAGAATAAAGGCAAAAGGGAAAACCAGTGAACTCTAGGATAGGAATTTTACTAAAAAGCCAGGATCCGGAGATGGGAGTCCCAACGAGGTGCAGCCCAGAAAGAAGCTGCACATTGTGCCTCCTGTCCCCACTGCTCCCTTTACTAGGGCATACATGCCAAAGAAGCTCCAGAGACTAGACAGCAAACGATCCGGCCCATCCTGGGCGTACCTCCGACTTCAGGGTCTTACAGCCCTTGTTCCTGCTCTGCTTATTTATCTGTAAGCTGAGGCAGTGGCTTCCCAGCAGGATTCCGAGAATGGATACATCTAATGTGTACCTCTGAAGGTCAAGATGGTTTCTAGTTCTCTCAGATCCAGTGGTTAAGTAACAAGGGCAAAAAGATAGAAGTGGTTCATTCTCTTAGATTACCATGCTTGTGTGGATTTGCTTTATTAAATAGCAGGAAGACATTACTAAGATTTTAGTAAAGTGTACCCCACCCACCCCTAAGGCCACCAGAAGTGCAAAGGAAACATCTCAGTAGGATTTACTTGGTGCTGAATTCTCCTGACTAAATCTACTCACATTTGGAGCAAATCTATGGCACATATGAGCTGCTAAAAGCACTGTGCACTTGCAGGGTTTCTGAAGAAGCAGATGGTAAGCCTGGACGCCCTTCCAACAATACAGCATGGTCCTCACATAGGAGCCATATCTAAAATGCCCCGGGGCAGCCCTTGTCTATGCTCAGGTCTCCACCACAGAAACATGGGGGCTTCCCATTCTGTGCAGTTGTAGAAACCATCCTGTGGCCATGGTCAGAATGGAAAGACAAAGTTAAGAGAAAATACAGTTGGGGGAACAAAGGTATTTCCACTGAATGCCATGGGGTCACCAAGACCCTGTCCCTCATGCCTGACACTGATAATACCTGGGTCTGTCATTGACTTAGGAGCTCCATGCTTGGTCTTAACTGTCATCTCCCTGCTTTTTCCACACCAACTCCATATAGCTGCCTTACCTCAAAGCCAGAGAAGCTCAACACCATCAAGTGAGATTGGAGCCACCCCACCAAGCAGCCCCCACCACATCCTGACCTGGCAGACTGGGTGAGTTGTCCCATGAAATCATTGACTTGGTTCTTCTAGGCTCTAAATTGCATTAGCTAGGAAGGACCTCATCAGTACTGGGTTCCCAGCAATGGGAGGATGCATCAGCAAATGGGTGCCCAGAATCACAACAATCTCCCTGAGCTTCTCCCCACCTCACCTTCTCCCCAGCTGGCCTACTGTTTTTGATAGGGATGAATTCTGTGTGTTCTGTTTAAAGGTAGGTCGTGATTCCTGGCTATAGCAAGGCAAGCAGCATTTGATTTTTCTGCAAAAATGTCAGGGGTAGGAGAGAGAACCCTGGATCAGATATTAAACAGACTTCTCAGTGTGGTCACTGTCTTAATATTGGGATGCATCCAAAGAAAAGGGGCTCCTGTCTTGGCTAAATGGTTGTTCTTCATCAGCAAATGGGAAACTGTACCTTGAGACCTTTAAATAGAGGTTGCCCACAGCAAAATACTAAAACTGGAAGTGAGCTTTAAGTGTGGACCTAGGGCCAGTTAGAATGCTCCAGTCTGCCAAAGGGTCAAGCAGATACAAGTGTCCTGCTTTGTTATCACAGGCTGGCATTTTCTACCCAGCTCCTCTCTTCTGTTGCTGTGTCTTAGATGGTCCATTCTGTCAACACCTGTTGGTTACTGGAAATGGGCCCCATATCCAGCTTAATCGCCAGCTTTTGCTTTGTTGGGTGCTGGTAAACTTGTCTGGGAAAATCCGACAGCTGTGAGCTGAGTTATAAGGACAGCACAGACCCCAGTCGGTTCCACTGCCTGCATCCAGGCTCCCACGCTTGGCATCTTAGTCCTCCACATTTATCTACAGTGACTTGACACCAGGCCTCTTCTGGAAACTTCATTTTTGGCAGAGAAGAGGAGGAGCCAACACTTATTGAGTACTTAAAACACAAAAGCTGGCAGCTTCTTTGAACATAAGTGAGTTCCATAGAATCCTGCCTGCTCCTGGCTAAGGGAAGCGGCTAGATGTTTTAGATTCATAAGTGAGACAGAGAACACAAGTCTCTTGCTCTATACTTTTCTGGTAGGTCCTAAAGTGTGGGCCCTAGAATAGCAGTTTGGGCTTCACCTGGGATCTTCTTGGCCTACCCAAAACCAGAATCAGAAGCTCTGGGATAGGCCCATTGGGTGTCCTTAAATGAACCCTTGGGTCATTAAGATCAATGGTTGGATACCCACTGATCCACTACCACACTGCCTCTTTACTCTTTTCAAATTAAGAAAACATAGTGTGTACAGTGTTACTCAGGTCTAGGCCTGGGGTGGCTTCTGCCAGTAGCTACCCCTGTACAGTGTTCCTCAGGTCTATGCCTGGGGTGGCTCTGCCAGTAGCTACCCCTCTCTTTTATTATAAATCATTGGCACTTGTCCATAGCAGCTCCAGCCTCTAAATCCAGACAGCTTCTTGGCTTATGCTTTGAGAATCTCTCAGGACTAATTCACACAAGAGCCACACATCTTTACCTCTATAGGCTAAATGGTATCATCCAACCAGGACACCTGGGATCTTCTGCGGGCCATGCCCAGATCTAACCATATGACTGCATCATTTGACTGAGAGACAGGCTCTGAAATTTACAGGCAGCCCTCCCGTGCCCACTCCCTCAAGTTGCTTCCACATGTAGCCAATGAGGGCTCACAACAAACTGGAAACAGAAGGTTATTGTCCTTGCAGGCCAGTGTTTTGCCAGATTGAAAATTACTCAAGAATAATGTGATAAGAGAACAAGACAGTGGGTAAAAATTACCACTGTCTGCCTTCCTAACAGAACTACCGAGGTCCTGTTGCTCAGTGATGGAGCCTGAGTGTTCTGCATGATTCTTACCGTGTCCCGGACATGTGGGTATATAGTCATTAGGTATCTCCAGTGTGTTAATAAGCTGCTGCTGATCCCGTGCATCCATTCTCCTATGTAACACGACCTCTCTTCTCTTCTCCTTCCGCTTACCTTTGCTCAGAGAAGCCACAGAAGACTCTCCCATCAGGGATGGGTCTGAGTCTCCAACTCACCAAAGTACTGATGAATAGAGGTATTGTAAGGGAACGTTTTGTTCTTACTGCCCACGTGTGTGATCCAGATGTCCCACATATGTGCTGCCTCTGCCCATGTCATAGTTTCCAAGAGGAAATGTCTGAATGGTGTGGAAGCTATAGTTTTTATGTTTTATTTCTAGCTACATGTGGCGCTATGTGTTTGGACGTGTGTTTTTACATCAGATGTAGTATAGTCCCCATGCTCTTTCCTGGAAGACCCCCCTCCCACCCCCAGTATGTTTAGACTCTCTAGGCTTTAAGTACAAAAACAAATTGCAGGGGTCGGTTGTTGTTCGCCAGCTTGGGACACACTGTCCACAAACACCGTGCCACTGCTGTTTTAAATACCCCACAAATACTGTAACTCATTATCCTACCACTTTTCAGTGGTATTTGCATGTTGCACCAAATGTCACAGAGTCCTGCTTTTCAAAATGTGGTTTGTAAATTACTGCCACCACCTGGGAGCTCAAGATGACTCCTGGAAGCCACCCTGGCTGCACAGTCAACTGCACACTGCAATCTGCAAGGTGCTGCTCTCCCAAGTACAACATAGTGGGACCTGACAGTCTAAAAGTAACTAACTGTACAGTGCTGACATTAGAAAGCACGGCAGGGATCACTAAAGCGATAAGGGGACCATGCAGCAAGGGCTTTCATAGAAAATGACAACCGAATCAGGCTCTGAGTAAGAGACAGCCACACGAAAGTACTGAGCACTCTACGACTTAAATTCTAGATGATCAAATGCTAAAAGGATTCAGAGATGAGAGATGCCCTTTAGTCCTTACACACACCTCAAGAGCAGGGAGGCAGAGAAACCATTCCAAAAGGGAAACACACAGGTGTGGCTACACGGGGGGGGGGG
>NW_022196913.1:1606235-1611808 GCF_008632895.1 Mastomys coucha
GCGGCTGAATCCCATTTTGCAGTATAGAAAAGGCAGCGTTTTAGTCTGGAGTGCAGAATAGGACAAGACCATGAACAGTTTTTACAACTGGCCAAATGGAAGGTAGGAAAGCAAGGGATGAAGATGGACAGACATCTTCACACTCCGGTGACAGTGAAGGCTGAGACAGAATGACATCACAACATTTTTGAGTTGGAGTCATTTTTCTCCTCCACTGTGAAGGGAGGGAGTATAATGTGCTTTGAGTGACGGGGATGGTACCAGACATCTGAGAAGATTTAACACACTCGTGTGGGAGCATGGTTGAGTCAGTTCAAGATGGACTAGAGAGAACACTGCTGGGTAGCAGCTCACACAAAGGACCGGCTGAGTCATCATGACACAGTGGCCTTACCACCCTGGCTTTATGGCCACTGACCTACAGCAAGAGCCACCAATCCAGATATGTCCAGCCAGTTGACTGGGTAAGTGAAACCCCATTGTCAGTTCACAGTAGAATAGGGAGAAAAAGCATCACTCACTCTTTAAAACACTACTTAACACCAGGCTGTTAGGATCCAACACACAGTGGATTCAAGCATGTCCTATGGAATTATGCTCCGTGAGATGGCATTTTCCAGCATGTGTTCTGTGGGTGTGAATAGGTGTGAAACAAAGTAACATGTGACTCCTCAGAGCATCTCCTATGTGCTCAGTGTGCACTGTGGTGCTCCAGAAGGCTAAGTCCTCAAATTCCCTATTCCGTTCGTTTCCTCAGAGCGCCTTCACCTCCAGAAGCACTTGATGGTGGGACTCCTTATAGTCAATGCTGCAGTCAGGAAAATGTCCCTAGGAGACCCACATCACAAGTGAATCAGGGAACAAGCTTCTGTAAGAATCTAAGAAGCTGAAGCAAAGCTGGGGCCAGAGCTCGCTAGTCGTTTGCATCCTCTCCCTTTCAAAGCTCCATGGCCATGTCTGAAGAGGTGACTGTGGCTGGAGAGGTCACTGGCAGCCCTCAGCCATGTTTGACTGGAATAAGAGGCAGGAAGGGACTGTCCCCCAGAGAACTGCATGCTTGCAGCACAGTCCAAGCACCTTTCCAGGAAGAATTCTTGGTTCTTCTGGCACAATTTACAAAAGCCAGTTTCACAATGGGGAGACAAATGTTTGTGGATTAAGTATAATCGAATCATCTACATTTTTACCCCCACAAACAGATACATATGTAACTAAGGGCCTTTGCTTCTAAAGCCACATAGAATTAACCTCATGTACCTCCAGTGCTCCAAGCACAAGACTGTCCTAGTGGTTTACCCAAATATTCAAGAATACTTGGGATTTTTCTAGCTCTAGTGGACTTTGCTAGGTCAGATGAGGGATGTTTACAAAGCACTGAGTACTCGATGAATTCCTAGAGACGTCAGCAAATGAGACGGAAGAGTAAGGGTAGCTGATGTCTTCGGAGTGCGCCGACAGCTTTAAGATACTCTTTAAAATGGCCCAGCTCCCAAGTCTGCTCCTGGCTCTAGGCATGGGAACCAAAGGCCAGCTTAGGGACAGTTAGAGACAGCCACTCATCTGTGTGAGCACCTGCTGATACTTGGGACTCACTCCCATCTGACCTACTAGAAATACTTACCTGATAAAATGTCTGTTTTCCGCTATGTATGTTTTTCTATGTCAAGACAAATACAGTTCTACTATATATTATATTTTGGAGCTGAAGATTAAGTGCAGGCCTTTTATATGCTAAGCATGCTTTCTACTACTGAGCTACAGGCCCCACCCCAACTGCTTTTTTAAAAAATACTTCTATAAAATCACAACAGTACAATTTAAAAAGCATTAAAAACTCAATTTGGAGCATGTCTTTAGTATTCCTCTAGGGAAGGCTCACATTCCGACTGTTTTCCCAGGACAGAAGTGTTAGCCCTTGGGTCTGATCTAAGGCAAGCCTTGGCTGTCATGTAGGAAGTCACCCCGAGGTACACCGGCTTCTCAGCCTTGGCTGCATCTGAAAATCATGTGGGACTGGGGAGGATCCCCAGCCAAATAGCAACATGTCCAGACTCAGGCCTGGACATGAGCATTTCTGAGGTTCCCATGTGACCTTAAGGACTACCGTACAGCGCGTTAACTTGCATTTGCCAAGGTTTCAGGAGGTCCCTTTTGTGTAACTCTTAGAGTCTCTGAACACCTTCCGTACACCAACTATAATGGAGACTGCCAAGCCTCACCTATGTGGGGCAGGGAAGACAGAGAAGGCACGTCACTCCTATGCATCTTGAACATTCTGTAGTACTCTCCTCTAACTCTAGTCTTCTCTCTCTTGGATCCTCAGGAGCTACAGTGACAGCTGCTTCCTGGATTCCTCCCTCTATCCAGAGCTAGCTGATGTCCAATGGTACGGGCAGGAAAAAGCCAAGCCCGGGACCCTCGTGTGAGCTGGCCGGGCCAGATGTGACCACCGCCACGCCATTCCAAGTCACCTCACTGCCTCTCATTTGCCTTACCCAGATGCACTGTCACCTGCACCAGCTTCGGCCCTCAGCACTTTTCTTTTCCTGACTCCACATCCCTTTCACCCTCAAAAACCTGACTGAGGAGACATTCTGGAAGGTTCCGAACCCACTGTGTGTCCCCTGGCTCTCTTGCCCAGAGAGCCAGATAACAATCCTCAATGGCACCTTGGTAGTTTCCCCTCTGCCATGACAGCCCCAGGCCACAAACTGTCGGGAAGCCAACACATGCAATCCTGTGGAAGAGAACAGAAAAAAAAGCAAGTCCTGCCTGCAGACTGCGAAGCTGTTTCGGGCTGCCACCCTAAGCTGACCGAGTGCTTCGAGAGGAGAGCGAGTGCCTCATGGGGACATCAGTTTACACCTGAAATAAATATTCTGTAGTGAAACAGCCAGCAAGAGTTCCTAAGGGGAAGCATGAAAAAGGAAGATTGGTGCTTCAGAGATTCATTGGAGGGTCACGATCGGTTCTATGCTGCCAAAGATTAGACACATTCAACCATGAACAGATAGGAGGGGCCAAGAGGAACACACTTTTTCTGCAGTGAAATGTCAGTTCTAAACTGTTCCTATGCAGCACAAGTGAAAGTCAACCATTTGCAGACCACATCCTGTCATGACCCTTCTCCTGGAGCACCCCGTGTCCCCCTGAGAGCCTGGGAACAAACCCGACAGGATGGTGAAGATGAAGGAGGCTTGGCTGGCCTGGCAGACTCGGACTCTGGACATGGGAGGAGGAGCAGGGTACCGTTAAGACTGCCCTATGCAGGGGCCTCAGCCTATGCCCCCAAAGCTTCTTTCCTTTTGGGATGGGGAGGAAGCTAAAGGTGATCATTGCCAAAAGCAGTTCTCTCTTGTTAAAACAACCAGTAAAAGTGTAACCTTTCTTTTTTTGTACAAGGCCTTTCATTTTCCTTTTTATGGGAAACCAAGGGAAAAAAAGCACATTGCAATCTAGTCAAGTGTTTCACTGTTGTGACTCATTTTATGTTTGTTAACACTTGTATGAACTCGGACAGACCTCTGCTGTGTGTTGCTTAGTCAGAGAACTCAAGTCCGCCCTTAGGTAGGAAGACTTTTACACATGTCTACCAGTCGGCAGGCCGAGCAGAGTTGAAACAACTCGGCTCCCAAAGGGCCCACCCCCCTCCAGCAGTATCTGTGACCTTGGTAGACCACCTCTGCCCACAGATACCAAGAGGATAAAAGGCAAAAAACCACAAAAGCATGCGTGCAAGCTGCTCGTTTACATGTGTTTTGAGCTATGCTTAACACACAACCACAAAGCCATCAATCTTCAAAGGCCTCAGAACTACTTTTGTAATAACTAACCAGTGCACAGTCTTAGTTGGGTTACTAGCGATGGCAGTCTCTGTGGAGGTAGTGCGGCTGGCAGGGGTTACCTCTGTAATGTCTTCCTGTGGGAAGGGCATCTAGGATCAGGAGCCAGGGTGGAAGGAAAGCAAATCGAAAAGTTAGCTGTGGCATCAAGAGAGAAAACTTTCTCATGTATGTAAATCTAAGAATAATAGACACTACCAGACCAGGAAGGTAAGAAGTGGATAGCAGAAAGGACTAACTAACCCTGTTGCTCACTCTGCAGTTGGCTTGGAAACCTCTAGAAGTCAAGTGGGAGCATTCATACCATGTAGCCTGAGGCCTTACCTCACCCATTCAAGGTTGGGTACCCCAGAGCTGGGCATGGTTGGCGTGATGAGCCCAGCTTCTAGAAGCAGTACTCTACCCAGACACTTCAGCGATAACCCTGTAGGATGAGTAGAAACTGGATTCGATGGTATAAAATGACCCTGGGGCTCCGTGGAGATGGGGCTACCTTTTTTGCTCCTACTATGATAATCGGAGCTACACAAAGCAGGTTTATTTGGGGATTATTTCTTCCTTTCTTAGCTAATAGAAAATGTGACACATTGTGCCCCATCTTCTTTCTTCCAAAAGGAGTTGCCTGAATAATTAGCCTGAACTATGGTGCAACAGAAAGTGTCCAAAAGGAAACGAAGGGCAAGTCAAGGTTCCAGGTTATAACAGAGACAGCAGTTTGAAAATCAATTCTGAAGTCCTTCAGATTTATGAGATGCAGAAAGAGTCTAAATGTAATAGATTTGGGGAGCAGAGGGAAATGGAACGGGAGCTGTGAACACCATCACGATAGTCTGGTAGTAAGGACAGAGATTAAGTAAAACAGGTTTTACTGTTTAGCTGTGTTCGGTTAATACAATGTACATAATATAATAAGCATTAGTCCTTTGAGACTGACATGATAAATGGTCTCTGTGGTTGGTGGTGAATGCTCTAGGTATTGTATTCAAGCACCTGCAAACTCTTCACAGATCTCTATTTCTTTAAAGGAAGATGAAATACAAAGTTCCCAGTCAGAAGCCCCTATTGGATTCATTGGATACATGTAAGAAATTGCTTGTTTCAGCCAGAAGACTATGTTGTGAGCCAGGTTGGTTTATTTTGTTATATGCAGGTGAGTGTTGGAGTGTTCAAAGCCCGATTTGTTTTCATCCAGTATTAGTTTAGTTCTAAATATAGCAAGCCTCACCCAGGTGCTATCAGATGACCAATTACTGCTTAGTTAACTAGGTGTAAAGTTTTACATATCCATTCATGTCAATAGTTTATTACAAGTTGTGTAAAATGGACTCTAGTTTAATAATTGGGGGTAGGGGGGAAGATTAGGTTGCTCCTGAAACTGACTGTAGAGCATGTAAAATGATTTTACTGGATTCTGTTCAACTGTAATCAATGAAAAAGATGTATGTTGTAGACAAAGTTGCAGAATTAAAAAAAGAAATCTGCTTTTAATTTATTCTTTTTGTATTAAGAGTTTGTATAGTACCTTTACATTTTGCAGAACAGTGTTGTCAACACTTATTAAAGCATTTTCAAAATGAAAACACCCCAGTCGCCTCTTGGACACTCTTTGTTTCTAACTGATAAATGTATGACCACACTCCAGAAATCCACATATCAAGAAGACACTGAGAGGGGCAGTGGTGGCTCATGCCTTTAATCCCAGCACTTGGGAGGCAGAGGTAGGCGGATTTC
>NW_022196913.1:1611818-1638170 GCF_008632895.1 Mastomys coucha
GAAAAAAGATACTAAACTGAACTCCATTTTTTCCCCCATAAACATCAGCCTACCTATTGTATACCTTTTGGGTTTGGCTTGCTGTTTGAGACGGTCTCATTCTGCAGAACAGCTTTGAAATCAATCCTTTTGCCTCTAGCCCAAGTGCTGGCACGTACCACCACACACACCCTACTATGCATGGTATTGTTGGCTTAGTAGAGGCTAGTTCTCTGCTATGAATTATCTGCCCTCTAAGTCATACGACCTAAACAGCACTAGTTCTCTGCTATGAATTATCTGCCCTCTAAGTCATACGACCTAAACAGCAGCCTGTGGCACTTACATAAGTCCCCAGCATGTGGGCAACTGTGAATCCCTGGCCTGTGACCTGACAGGCAGCTCTTTCCTAGCAGGAAACTGAAAGTCTAGCCTCCAGGAACACCCTACATGGAAAGCCCTTCCTGACAGAGAAAGGCTAAAGCCTGCCAATAAGAGCAACAATGCGCTAAGAAGCTGGAACTGTCTGAACGTAAGCAGATAGAGCAGTGTTTACTACTTCCTGAACTCTGGCAACTGCCTGGGAAACTTCTTAGGGCAGTATCAGACCATCCCAAAATAATCTATACTTGAAACAAAAAAGGCCTCTTATAAATACATTATACATAAGGATGCCAGAAATGAGCCTATGCTCTAAGATCCGTCATAGGAAAGCAACTGGAACCTAGGAAGATAGCACTAGCCCATGCTTCCGGTTCCTTTTAAACACAGTCACACACACACACACACACACACACACACACACACACACACACACACTCACACTCACACCTTCTTCCTCTCACATGTCAACAAAATAATTCTCATTTCTCTCTTGATTCCTAGAGAACATGAAGTAAACACCCTGGTCCTGTAGAAAATATTAAAAATATCCAGCCCTTGACTTCCCAGAATAACTGTTAAAAGACACACAAAACTCTCCTCAGAGTATGCAGATCCACTTGAAGACTGGAGAACAGACAGTGGCATCCATCAAGGCCCTGCACACTTGCTACAGAATCCATGTGCTCAAACTCTTCGGTGCTTGTGGATCAGAAAAGGCAGCACAGGGTGGATATTTAAAGGGTCAGGAACTCTAGCAGCATTAAACTGGAAGGAGCTTGAGCCAATTCCCAAGATCACTGTCACAATATGTTTACATACAGGAGCTCTCACTCAGACCTTGTTCATCTCTTTGAGATATCAGGAAAAGTGGACCAGCCACTGAGGTATATAACCTGCCTGGTTTCCACTAAGCCACGTTCCCAGCAGTCACTTCTATTCAGCCAAGGCCTGAACGGTCTACACGGCAATAGCACAGACAGTAATTGGTATTCTAGAGTAATTGGTGTGCATACACATGCATGCATGTGCGCACACACAAGTGGGTTTTTCGAGACAGGGTTTCTCTGTGTAGCCCTGGCTGGCCTCGAACTCAGAAATCTGTCTCTGCCTCCCAAGTGCTGGGATTAAAGGTGTGTGCCACCACTGTATTTTTATATTCTTAGTAGAAATCATTTTATAAGACGTTATCCTTATAAGCTGGTAGTAGGTTCCTTCACTTCTCTTTCTGGTACTCATTTCCCCTAAAACTCACTCCGATCATGCACTCCTCCCCTCCACTTCACTTAGCCTAGTCATCAAGATGGATGCCTCCCTTTTGTCACTTTACGTGGCTTACCAGCAAGCACGGATGTAGGCGGTGCTCCTTACTCCACTGAGACACCTTCTTCACACCAACCATGTTCTCTCACTCTCCAAAGCTCTTTCCCCAGCCTTCCACATGCCTCACAGCTGTGTTTGTTTGGACTCTCTTACTCTTGGCTCCCTGTGTTTTCTCTCACTATTACAGAGTGCCTGAGAGAAACAACCCAAAGGAACAAGGCTTTATTTGACTCAGGTTTAGACAGACTTCAGTCTGTCACAGCAGGGAAGGCTCAAAAGTTTTCGCTAATGTACATAAGTGTGCAAGCTCCCACACACGCGAACTTACATTCACAGACAGACAGATACAAATAAACGAATATGTAACAAAATACTAGGATTTTACAGCAAGTGCAAAAATTCAGTTCCCTTCTCTCAGATTTTATGCTTGTAGGAATGCCACTATGACAACACCATTAAACAAAGAGAAAAAAGTTACATTAAAATTGGCATACAGGCTGGGATGACTCAGTGATTAAGAGCACTTGGTGCTCTTACAAAGGACCCAGATTTGCCTCCCAGCACTCACACAGCAGCTCACACCATCTGTACCTCAACTTCCATGGGATCATATACTGTTCTAACCTCCATAAGCACTGCCCAAGTGCGGTAAGCTTAACATACATGCTGACAAAATACTCATGGACATAAAAATAAGTCTATAAACGTTTTTAAAAGACTAACATATGAATTGACTTTTTATGAGGTCTCTACTCAAAGATAGCTGAAAAAGTTATATCAATATCCAAGCTGGGCATGAGATTAGTTCCCTCCCATTAACAATTAGTTAGCACAACAGTTGGCCTCGGAGATGAACAATACCTATGTCCACGAGAATGTATACATAAGTATAAATTAGCAAGAGGGGCTAGAGAGATGGCTCAGTGGTTAAGGGCACTGACTGCTCTTCCAGAGGTCCTGAGTTCAATTTCCAACAACAACATGGTGGCTACAACCATCTGTAATGGGATCCAATGCACTCTTCTGGTGTGTCTGAGGACAGCTATAGTGTACTTATATATAATAAAATAAAGAATTCTTTAAGAAATAAATAAATTAGCAAGAAAATATACAAAACTCAACAGGAAACAAGAGACAATTTACTCTGTCTTGATTAGAGCCTTCATAAAAGGAAATATATAGTAGAGATGTTCAACTGGGTTAATCATCAGGCGCACACAAACTAAATCCACAATGTAACCCTTCTGATACACAAAGATATCAGAAGATACTTCAAATATAAGCAGATGTAGACAAACTAAACTCTCAAATCCCCAAAGCAGGAGTGAGACTAGTATAAGCCCCATGGGAACTCCTAGAGATGAATGTATGCTTATCTTACATTCCCCTTGGTACGGTATCTATAGAAATTTATATTCACCAAGAAAAGCATAAATAAGGTTCATGAAAAAGTGGAACAACCCGTACGAGTCACAGCTATGCACAGCAGTCACTACCAGAAACCTAAACTTCCACTGAACCCAGCACATAAGAAAGTCAAGCACCGGGATTTCAAAATTGGTAAGACACACCAACACAAAATCAAACAAGCCTAACTTACCTGCTAAGTACTTAAGGAAGTACACAGGCTTTATAATCTGCTAAATGTCTTAGTAACTGTAAAAGCCAAGTGTTACCTGTATATTAAAAAGGATTCAACTCCTTATGCTTTGACTTCATTCAACAAGTCATTTCCTTCCTTAACTCAGCTAGTAATTCCCTTATAATCAGTACTTTTCATAATGTACTAGAGGTTGTTGACTAAGAGGGTCACAACCAGCATATTCTTTAAAGAAAACGTACAGGCTGCAGAGGTGAGTCAGTAGGTAAGAGCACTTGGTGTGCTCTCATGAGGGCCTGAGAGAAATTCCCAAAGTCCACGTGAAAGCTGGACACACAGTAATGCCAACAATTACAGTCTTCCTACAAGAGGATGGGAAGTAGACAGACACCCCAGGGCCATGTGCCAGCTAGCCTGAAGATGCAGAGCCTGTGTGTTGTCCCAGCTAGCCTGGAGGATGCAGAGCCTGTGTGTTGTCCCAGCTAGCCTGAAGATGCAGAGCCTGTGTGTTGTCCCAGCTAGCCTGGAGGACGCAGAGCTTTGCGTGTTGTGCCAGCTAGCTTAGAGAACACAGTCTTGTGTGCCAGCTAGCCTGGAGGATGCGGAGCCTTGTGTGGTGTGCCAGCTAGCCTATAGAATGCAGAGCTTTGTGTGGTATGCCAGCTAGCCTATAGAATGCAGAGCCTTGTGTGCCAGCTAGCCTGGAGGATGCGGAGCCTCATATGCCAGCTAGCCTATAGAACGCAGAGCCTTGTGTGCCAGCTAGCCTGGAGGATGCGGAGCCTCATGTGCCAGCTAGCCTGGAGGATGCAGAGCCATGTGTGGTGTGCCAGCTAGCCTATAGAACGCAGAGCTTTGTGTGGTGTGCCAGCTAGCCTATAGAACGCAGAGCCTTGTGTGCCAGCTAGCCTGGAGGATGCGGAGCCTTGTGTGCCAGCTAGCCTGGAGGATGCGGAGTCATGTGTGGTGTAACAGCTAGCCTAGAGAATGCAGAGCCATGTGTCCCAGCTAGCCTGGAGGATGCAGAGTCATGTGTGGTATGACAGCTAGCCTAGAGAATGCAGAGCCTTGGGTGCCAGCTAGCCTGGAGGATGCAGAGCCTCGAGTGCCAACCAGCCTGGAGGATGTGGAGGCAAAACAACAGACATCCTATTGTCTCAAGCAAGAAGGAAGATGAGGACTGAGGTCTTCTGATATCTTCATATGTTGGGATGTGTGTACACACCACCATCACCAAATAATAACAAACAAGCAAACAAACAAACCCAGCAAATAAAAACCAGAACAGAAGCATGTGCTGCCTCAGACATGGGCAGGCAGTCCTCTGTGTGGGTGGACATGTGATGCAGGGTCTTAGAGCATTCACCATTCACTGTAATCATTAGGAACACTCAAATCTATAATTCAAGTTATAGATTTCACAGTAAGGCAGAGTCTCAGCCAAGCTCAGGCTTCAATACCCATAGATCATAGTGTTTCTAAGTCTTCAAAGAGCACACTAAATGCAAAGGCAATTTGGTTTTGACAGGTTGTAAAACTGCAGCTGAAAGCCTGTGGGAATGAGTTAGCTGCCATGCAGGAGGCTCAATGAATGAAGCCGAGATCACCAATAACACCCAAAAAGCAAGTGGAAACTCCCGAGAGGCCGCTGGCCTTTGCGTGAAAGTATTCACTAAGCTTGGCCACTGGGGGTGGGCGTGAGGCAGCCAACAGTTATTTCAGAGCAGGGCTCTGGGCATAGGGAAGAAACTAGACAACAGAAGTGGCCTAGCTAAAATACAGTCGTAACTGGAACATTAGTTCAAGAACACTGTGTTAAAAGTATCCCAGTTTAAAATGTGGAAAATACACAAAATAGTCAACATTTTAGTAGTAAACTATCTTGGCCAATGTATAAACCTTATTCTTTTTGTAATGAGCACAACTCCAAACTTTTGGCTGGGGTCAGCTCACATCCAGCAGTTGGTGCTAGCCAGCAGCTAGCCAGCCTCGGGTGCTCCCTAGTTACTCCACACCACCAGAAACTGTTTTTAAACTTTCACAAGACTTTGTTAACCATTAAAGTTCCAGGGGTTAAAATTCAGCCAATGCAGCTGCAGAGTCTGTGATGAAAACCAGTTTCCCAAAGGGACCCTCTGGAGACTTGTGCTGGCCTCGGCTCTCTGGACAGCTGGAAACTCTTCATCAGTATACCGTGAGAAAGTGCTTTTTGGTTCAAGACTCCTAATATGATGCCATACCATAAATTTCTAGAGGATAAAGTTATGCTTTCAGGGGCTTTGTGGGGTAAAACTACAACAGGGAGGAGGTATGATCCATTCAGTTATCTGCTCAAGATGCTCAAAAGAAACATAAAGCTCAAGATTCCCTTTCATTCCGGCCTCCCTTCTGTGGTGAGAAGCAATCGTGGGGACTGTGTGCCTAGGAACAGAACCAGACACAAACACCCAAGGCCAAGCCTCCTAAAGACTGGGAAAACATTTCTCGCCTTTCCCAAGCTGTTCAGTTTCAGAATTCCTTTTCAACAGCAATAACAAAGGTTTGCATTCCTAAATGATTTACTGCGCTCAAACTCCAGCACAATTAAAGTACTGGACTAGGTTAAATCACAGCACAGTTACAAGTCCTGTCTGCTTACTTCCCAGGCCTTGCAGGCCTACGACTGATTCCCAAGTTCTGTTCATGACCACTGCCTGTCTCATTCTGCTCTCCCAGGACTGTCTCCCTTCTCTTACAGAATTTAGACAATTCTTTGGCCACTGCTATATTTCCCTGATCCCCAGCCTCCAACACTGAAATTACTGCCATTCCAGACTTCCCACTATAGGCCATTAATGGTGAAAGATCTGTTCACTTGACAGTGACACTCCTAGGAAATGAGACAGTCTCCTTACAACCACTCACCTTATATCATATGAGATTAATAAGCACTCAGTAGAAAAGGCACCCTAGAACAGGAACTTGGGGGATCTCTGGTGAGCCACTCACACCCTGGGTAGTGGTCCCTCCAGAGTGAGCTATCAAACTTGATCCTCAGAGAAAATTCCTGAGACTAATTCAGAGCAGCCTTACCACATTGAAAACAGTCCATGAACTTCAAAGCCATACAAACAAGCTGTGTTAGATGGCTCTGCCTAGCCACAGGCTAATGGATGTGTTCTGAGCACTTTAAGGCAGCCGAGGTCAAGCCAATTTGATGTATTTCCAATGTACTCTATGTTCACCTACCTGGTCAGGACTAATCCCACCCACAATGAATCAGGCAGCACCTGATTCATTTCTAGTACTTATTTCTAAGGAAAAGGTGGTTTACTAAATGTGAATCCAGAGAATCCCAGTTCTTGTGGGTAGAAGGATGGGGAGGAGAGAAAGCGACAGTCAGTCGCGTTGTGAATATTTAAAAAATAATCTTGAAACAAAAATATATAGTATATGCAGAAGTAAAATTTCCATGACTTGAAAGAAGGTCATTTTCCTACATATCCCAGGAATTTTCTATGTAGCTTCTTTAATTTGTACATAGCTTTTTAATTTTGGTTATGAAAACCTTTACTGAGAGAGCCACACATTTGAACATGCTTCTCTCTACACAAAGTCAGAATGGCTAGAATCACAGTCCTGCAGAATACATACTCCCCGGCAAACAGAACATGAACCGAGAAAAGACAACAAGATGAAACCCCAGCCCACACAGACCAATCTTAGGAAGTACAGATATCATATGATATAGTTTCTTCTTTATGTGGAATATTTTTTAAAGATTTTATTTATTTTTTTTATGTATATGAGTACACTGTAGCTGTCTTCAGACACACCAGAAGAGGGCATCAGATCCCGCTACAGATGGTTGTGAGCCACCATGTGGTTGCTGGGATTTGAACTCAGGACCTTAGGAAGAAGAGTCAGTGCTCTTAACCGCTGAGCCATTTCTCCAGCCCCTTTACATGAAATATTAACAACAGAAAAGAAGACAACATAAAATGACCTACCATGCTGTGTGACCTAACAGTGGATGAAGAATGAGTGATTTGGGCATTTCCAATAGTATTTATAAAGAAGACCTTCATAACCAAACCGCATGTCACAGTAGGAATTTGCTGCACATCTCATCAAAGTTTCCTCTTTGTCAAATAAATCCCCCAGTTCTGACTAAATCTTAAGAAAAGGCCTCAGTGTAGTGCAAGGGAACACTGATTCAACCTAAGACAGCCACCACCTTGCAAGTAACTGTTGGCCACCAACCAGCGTCTATTCAAAATGGCGTCAAACTTCACTTCCGTACCACTGACAGCTGCTTGGCGCAGGCGTGCGGTAACAGTGACATGTCTCTCCCTCGGCTCTCCCCCTCCCGATGGGGATATGCTAATAAGGTGCTTGCACTAAACTAATCAGACAGTAACACGTTTGCTCGCCCCCCTCCCGCGGGGGTAGGTTAATGAGGTGTCTGCATGGTGCACCAATCAGACAGTCTCGCTCGACTATATAAGCCAGCAGCTCCAGGGTATCGGGGTCCTTCGCTTCAAACTTCAAGAGGAGCTCCCAATAAAGTGCTGCTGAGAAGGATCCTGTTGCCGCGTCGTTCTTGCTGGCGAGACCGGTCGCGACAAGTAACCAGCAGAGGCTATCCTATCTATGCATGCCTTGGACCCTAAGTAGCCAAAAGTGGCTTTCACTCCTTTTCAAGAGGGGCCAGCTAAGCAACTGTGAATCTGAGCCACCTACAGCAGCCTCCAGGTCCCATTCTCTGCACTCCTAAACTTGGACCTGGCTAAAAGTAAAGACAGGAAAAACCTAACAAAGATTCCATCATTTACTACTATTGCTGTTAATACAGTTGTTATTGCTGTTGTTAAGTAAGTACATACTATCCCATTGTAGCCACAGAGCCGCGTAAAGGCCTTCAGTCTGTAGATAAGCAATAATAAGGATCTCTTGTCATCTACTAGGCAGCTGGCTCAGCATCTTCCTTACACAATATCAATGTGAGGTACGGACTCCTATCACCACTGTCAGATAAGGAAACCAAAGTCCAGCAAGATGGACCCACTTGCCCAAGGCTGTAATTAAGCTAGACAGCTTAGATGTAGTTAGACAGCTGAGAAGCTGTCAACCCTCATTTGGCCCACTCCCTCTTCCTTCTCTGACACCACACCCAACTCATCTGCATACATCACTGAACTAGTCCAGACCTCTCAGCACTGAGTGGTCATGTTGACAAAGCTCCACTCTGGAAGCCCTAGAGCAAGTCCTCATTTTGTGAGGTGAGTGAGGACCCAGTGAGGCACAGTGAAGCCAGGAACCCATGCCACAATTCTCCGGCATCCAGACCTGAGGCTGCCGCTCTCAGCTAGCTCCACGGCCCACTCCCTCACCCTGTCCCGGATACGCTGGTGTTCTGAACTTATGCTGGGAAAACAGCCATCTTTCAACCTTCTATCTCCTATTAGTTCTGTCAGTCCAGAAAGATGACAAACATACTCTGCTTAGAAAGAAAAGCAAGTCTGAAACACAAGAAAAATAACATTTAACAGTTAACATTGCAAAAGTTCAAGAACATGTACAAACGGTAAAGGAGCAGTCAATGGTCTCACACTCTTGTTGAAATACAAAAAATATTTTTTATAAATACCACATAGAAAAATGTGCAAATCACAATAATTTACAGAAATTCAAAGCCACCCTCAAATGTTTCTAAGTATCAATGACACATCTGGATCTTGACAATGGTCACCTCCAACCCCCTTTCCTATGTGGTTGTTGTCTACACTTAAATTACAGATAATATCTTTACAATTTCATTTTTCAACTCACTAAAATGAAATCAAGACACAAAAATTAGTTTGCAGTTCAGTACCATGTGAAAGCCAACACTGTCTTGAAGTCAACAAGTATTTCACCAGGTAGAACCCGACCGTGGACGCTTCCCTCTTCGGTAGCTGTGGTAGGCCAAGAGTCCACACGCTGCGGGCAGGGCTGTGGGCAGGGCTTCCTGTTACACACTGTATGCAGATCTTACAGGGCATTGTACTCCACACACTGTACGCAGATCTTACAGGGCATTGTACTCCACACAGTGTACGCAGATCTTACAGGGCATTGTACTCCACACACTGTGCGCAGATCTTACAGGGCATTGTACTCCACACAGTGTACGCAGATCTTACAGGGCATTGTACTCCACACATTTGGATGGATCGGTAGGAAAGTGCTTCTGGCAAATTGTCATTAACCTCTTCAGTCCCTGAGAACATAAAATAAAAGTTCATTATGACATGGCTGGACTATCTCTAACTGCCTTTCTCTGTAGTGCTCAGTTTGTCAATGTCCCTCTAAAATGGAGCACTGCCAGCAAGTCCACTCAAAAGGATATCTAGACCAGTGTTCATTCATGGGGACTGTTCATCACAACACTGTTAATCAGTTTTAAAAATATGTATTCTACAGAGCTGTAAAATTAGCCATTCTGAGCTTAGGTGGAAAGAAACACATCAAAGGTGTGGTTCTCTCAGAAAAGTTTTCCATATCTCCAAAGTTAAAGAAGCTAAAAAGAAACTCCTGGGCTGGCGACTGCTCTTCTGAAGGGCAACTACATGGTGGCTCACAACCATCTGTAATGAGATCTGACGCCCTCTTCTGGTGCGTGTGAAGACAGCTACAGTGTACTACGCCAGAGCAAGCGGGACTGGAGCAAGCTGGGCCATCCTGTGTTCAAGTCCCAGCAACCACATGATGGCTCATGGCCATCTGTACAGCTACAGTGTACTCATACACATAAAATAAATAAATCTTTAAAAACAAAAAAAAAAAAAGGAAAAGAAACTCCTGGGACACACAGGAACAAGATCTCGACCATTCCAGCCAGGGTAAGTTTACTTCTGTATATACTACATATTTTTGTTTGAAACTTTTTAAAATAAAAGAAACTATAAGGAGCAAAGAATCCCAGAAATAATACAATTTCCACCCACACTTGAATACATGAACATACACTCTTGCACAAATAGGGTATTTAGAGCAGCAAAATACACTATCTCTAGGTACCTATAATAATCAGGCCTCCTCAAACAGGCTGCCAGAGAGAATTGAGCCCTAAATGCCCAGGAAAACCATTCAAGGTGACAATGCCTCTCTTGGTCTGACCTTTTAAACTTCTTAGCTGGCCATTAGACTTTTTTTTTTCTTAGCTTTCTCACCCATCACTAGGCTTTTTTTTTAAAGGGCTTTCAAGTCCTTATGCAAATTCTTTGTATCCTTACAAACAGGCCAAAGACAAGAGTAGAAACTTACAGCAAGCTACTATAGATTTCTCTCAAAAATAGAAATTTGTAATCAGAAAAGAATCCTACTAATTGTTTAATCCATTTCCAAATTTCCCTGATTACAAGGAATGTCTGTTAAATGCCTTACTGAAATCTCTGTAATACTACTGACTAGTTAGTTATTAAAACAACAGATGATCAATGATCCTAAACCATAGCAATTTTGAGAACAAATTATTTTAAGTTGTTTTCAATCTTAAGTTTACAAAAATTTAAACCACATAATTCTCATCACAGTAAGAAAAATAATGAAATTTAGGCCTAGAATAATAATATGGGCTATAAAAGAGCATGTAGCATATTGCCTGGTACTTTAGGTAGTGTCCAACTCCTTTTCTTCCCTCAAAATGACGCAGGCATCTTTAAACAAGAGATCCATACCTGGAGGGAGGAACTACAGGGCTGGGTATACAGGCAGTAACTGAAGAACTCATCTGGAGGCAGGGAGACAGCCTTAAAAATGGCCTCAGATACTTAAAAGTCCATTATTTAGAACTCTTAAACTCTAAATATTCAAACAGCTTTTTTATTTTTGCTTTTGGGTTTTTTTGTGTGTGTATAATTTCAGACAGGGTCTCTCATAAGTAGCCCAGGCTAGTCTGGGGCTCACCGTGTACACATTCAGGAAGTGGGTTCCAAGTTTGCTGCTGTGCACAGATCAAGTCATTCTTGGACCCAATGAAACCGTGAAAAACAAAGTCAGTTCATTTCTAGTAAAACTGATAACATAAATATCAATTACTGTGAAGGGAGCTATGGTCTGATAGACATCACTGAAACACAATGTTGAGACATTTTTAGAGTCCTTTCCAGCCCCAAACATCGTCCACACTGAGCTCTCTGAGGCCTGGGGTGTGGAGAGATTATCTTTCAGTTAGCAATGGGAAGGGAAAGCATGCTCTCCCACTAACCAGGTATATCTGCTTTAAGATAAAGAACTTCTTGAGGGTCCATACTCAACCTCCCCTGCTGTTGAGTTCTAATCGCATGTGTATAAACTCTGAACTGTAGCTATGGCAACATACATGACATCACTGATTTGGCATCTCTAAGAGTCCTGAAGGAACAGATGGAAAAAAGGTACAGCTAGGACAGATGAGATGCGTCAACCAGCCACCATGCTTGCCCTGAACTGTTCTGAACAAGGAGTCAGCTTCAGGTGCCGTTCCTTAACTCGACCCTAGGCAGCTGCTCTTCAGAGAAGACATTATGAGGTACCTTTCCACACTGAGCCTAAGACTGAAGAGCACAGCTGGAAGCCACAGTAACAGCCCTTAGCTGGAACACTACTATAAATCCTTGTGATAGGCCCGATAGGTTAGCACCGGTTAGCATCGGTTTTAGTATGTGTCTCAGGACATTCTCTTTTTCCAAACTGAAACAGGTCTCTCCAGCTAGAGCCCTCTGGCTTTCCACTCCCACTGTTGTGGGTGATTAAGCAGAACAGCGTAGCTCACCAGGACACTGTGAACAGCTGGGAGCTAGTGACACTGTAACTGACTTCTTAAAACACAAGTCTCACTCAATAGCCAGCGCTGGGCTCAGACTTGTAATCCTCCTGCCTCAGCCTCCCAAGTGCTGATGACTATAGATGTGAACCACCTGGCTTTGTACTTTATAAAAACACACATATCTGAACAAGCAGGCAATGAACAGCACCTACTATGTGCCAATGAACAGCACCTACTATATGCCAAGCACCGTTAAGCTGCAAATAAAAGGAAAGGGGGGGGGGGGAACCAAGCCAGAGGGAGAACCAACAAAAAGAAAAACCTACCCTCAATAAGGCCAGAAAGACAAGAAAAGGTCAATCTGTCCAAGGTGATAGATGCTGTGCAAACAGTGAGGCTGGGGAAAACTGAGCAACGTTAACTGTACTTTAGCAGCAACAGTTGTCAGTATAGATGAGAATCGAAGGCAGCAAGGGCAACTCCGAGGAGACACTGCAAGAATTCACACAACAGAGGTGGGGGCTGTCCCCGGACAGCAACAAGAGGAGAACAGGCTCCAGGTCTCAACATAGAGCCGTGGAGGTTTGAAGGCAGGAAGCGTATGAGTAGGATAATCTCAGGATGTAAGATTATAGCACTCACCGGCCTTCCTCCTCCCTCTTCCCATCCCACTTGCAGGTGTTTGCTTTAGGATCAGAGCTCCTCCATACTCAGTTGCCCCTGTGCTGAGTTCTAACCACCTTCACCACACTGAAGAGGCTCTGCTGTTTCTGGCCACACTTGTAAATGCCCACAAGAGCCCTTGGTGGGTCGTCTTGCAAATCATGGACTGACTTCTATGAGGCAGGGAGGATTTTACGGGCCTATGTCATGCCCACTGGCCCCACAGATGTGTATGCACTATACATTTTCTTCCTCATCCCTCTAAACCATGGCTCTAAGTGAAAGCCATATTCAAAGTTAATCTCCTAAAGGTTACACACATGTCCTCTATGCAAAACTACACTGTGTTATTCTAACCACTCCATTTCTAACGGTCTTTAAAAATCATTATTTGTGTAAAAGCTTTCCCAAAAGCTAAGCTAAAGTGTTTCCTCTGTATTTGGCAGAAATGAGCCATCCTTGAAATTTCTACCAGCAATTTAAACCTAACAAGTAGACTTAGGTAAGCTAATAAGCTATAGAGCCTTTGTTTGATCTGCCTGGTGAGGAAACCGGGGTGTATTTAATTTTGTGAGGAACAGAACACTTCAACTTCATAGTTGAAGTCTACAGAAGTTTGCATAAAACCATACGATAAAATCATATTTCAGCAAACAGTCTCTTGAACTGTTTCCAGCACATTCATAGAACATGTTATACCAGTATTTCAAATAAAAATAGGAGTCATGTCACACACTCTAAGTTTTCACTTATGTAATGTTCAGTAACAGGCAGAACTAGAAAAGACTTAGTCAAGAGCAGCACCGACTACGGCTGGAGAGATGTAAGAGCACTGACTGCTCTTCCAGAGGTCCTGAGTTCAATTCTCAGCAACCACATGGTAGCTCACAACCATCTGTATTGAGATCTGACGCCCTCTTCTGGTACATCTGAAGACAGGTACAATGTGCTCATATAAATAAAATAAATAATTTTAAAAAATCTGTTTCATACTGTTTTTTTTCAACTTCTTGTGACTTTCCAATAATTAGTTTAAAACAAAATTTTCCTAATACCAAAATTCAAACTTTCTGTAACTTGGTCCTTCACTGCAGAGTTTGACAAAGCACCCTCTTCTACCATAGGGCACTACATTATCTAGGAACCTGTCATAAAGATTCCCATCAACGGCCTCCATCCCTAGCAACTAGACCAGAACAAGACTATGAAGCACAGAGCTGCCATCCAATCACAAAGTATTTATTGAGTACTATTAACAGGTACTCTGGATCTGGGGACAACAGAAAACTATGCTCTCACCCAGCACTAGGCCATCCTGTAAGGATTGTGACCTAACGCACTTTCCTGGTGGCCGCACCTGCCAGCAGCTTTGCTGCACTCCACCCCGTGTAGTGCATTCCCAGGCCACTGTCTCACTGCTGCTCAGACTGGATACCTGACTTCGTGGGCTGCTGGGTCACTCCATCCCATGTAGTGCATTCCCAGGCCACTGTCTCACTGCTGCTCAGACTGGATACCGGACTGTGTGGGCTGCTGGGTCCAAGGATTTCTGTCCTTCTTACATCAGAAACTGTCCTTTGCACCACTATGTCAAGAGCTTCTGGAATGTCTACTACTTTTCCATGTGAATACACCACTCCCTTATTTGTACCAGTTTCTTTTCAGAAAATCTGATAAATGTATTTACTTACAATTACTGTGACCTCTGTAATGGTACAGTGATAGAAATTCTGAAAATATCTCTTGACCGCAGAGACTAAACTTGTGGCAGACCTCACAGAAAATTAATACTGTGCCTTGAGATCTGACAAGGCTTTGTACTCAGCCTGTGTAAGTTTAACCTGCCTTTTCAAGAACTCAGAGCCAACCTTACTGTGCCCTGGACTTCCCATGCTGTCAGCTTGCACATGCATAGCTTCCATCTTAAGTTACACACTCCATGCCCCTGACCATGAAGTATGTGTGTATGCTTATGCTGTGGCACTCACTCACTGACATGAGCTAACAGGTGGGAAGCAACCGTAAGCCAAATCTCTGCCAGCAGCGTTGCCACAGCGTGAGGGCTTGGTTTGTCTGTGGTGCTGAATGCTACTCAAGGGTCAGTAAAGCTGCTCCTTCCCTTGCAAACGCTGTTAAAGACAATCAGAAAGAATCCCTCAGCCGATCCCAGCCATGTTTTCTGTGATGTCCAAGCCCTTTATTACGGAGAAGCACAGCACACAGGAACAGAGACAGACAGATCATACACAAAAAATAGGCCAGTAACCACAAAAAACGACAAACAGCAGCAAGACGGGACTAAATACAGAATTCAATTTGGGCTTGTTCTTAGTAAATTAACCCAGAAGAGAGTGTTGTGTTTTCACTGCCCAGTGTGACACTCACACACTTTGGTGCCTCTCAGGTTGTCTTTAATGTGTTAACAATGGCATGCACTTGCTAAAACAGTAGTTCCCAATGCGTGGGTTGTGACCCTGTTAGCAAACCTCTATACCCAAAAATATTTACGTTATGGCTTAAGACAGTAGCAAAATTACAGTTATGAAGAAGCCACAAAAATAGTTTTCTGGTTGAGGTTACCACAGCATGAGAAACTGTATTAAGGGTTACAGTATTAGGAGGGCTGAGAATCACTGTTCTAAAGCCTTTGAAACTGTGAGTCGAATAATCTCCCTTTCAGATTTTGTTATTCAGGCATCAGACACAGTGAGAAAATGTTTGACTAACACATCATCCAAGTCAATGAGAAAACCACTAGAAAGTCACTAACATGTCCCTAGCATCTGCTCAAGGAGAGACTTAGATCCACTCTTTAGTATTCCAAGGCTTCCCTCATTCAACAGGCTGAATCCAAAGCACCATGTCCTCTCCACGGCAGCAGTAGCTGGTCTGCTTCAGACAGCACTTACCAACTTCCAGAACCATCTTAGAGGAGAATTTTCTGACCTGACTAGCCCAGGCTAGCCTTGAACTCGAGATGCCGTTGTGACTCATCTCAAAACTTCCAATCCTCCTCAGCCTCCAAGTGATACAACTACAGCCATCAACCTGGCTGGACAGTAGAGTTAAACAAGAAGAAATTATAGCTTATTCTGAAGTGTTTGCTGCCCAAGCATGAGAACCAGAGTTTAGAGCTCCGTAAAACGTCAGGCACAGTGGTGTTCATCTGTATCTCAGCACTGGGGCAGCAGGCACAGGAGAATTCTGGGGCTTGCTGACCAGCTAATCTAGCTAATCAAGTCCCACGTTAGAGACCTTGTCTCAATGCACAAACCTAGGTGGAGGCTGGAGGGACAGACTGGAGAGATGGTTCAATGGTTAAGAGCCCTCACTGCTCTTTCAGAGGACACATGTTAGGTTCCCAGGGCCCGGGGTGGCTCACAATTCTAACCAGTTCCAGGGCTCAAACACTCTCTTCTGGCCTCCCTGGGTGCAAGGTACACATATGGTACACATACACATATTCGGGCAAAATGGTCATGCACACAACATAGAAATATTTCCTTTTCTAAAAGAAGTGTGGCTAGCCATCCTAAGAGACGAATCCGAGGTTAGCTTCCGGCCTCCAACCCCCAAATGCACATGCAGGCACATGCTCATGCAGGAACATGCACATGCAGGCACATGCTCATGCAGGCACATGTACCTTCCACACATGAACACCCACCCACACGGCCTCCAACCCCCAAGTGCACATGCAGGCACATGCTCATGCAGGCACATGCTCATGCAGGAACATGCTCATGCAGGCACATGCTCATGCAGGCACATGTACCTTCCACACATGAACACCCACCCACACGGCCTCTAAACCCCAAGTGCATATCCAGGCATGTGCTCATGCAGGCACATGCACCTTGAACACCCACCCACATGGCATTCATGCACACACATTTTTTTGAAAGAATATTTTTTAAAGTTGCAAACTATAGTAGTTTTATTTTATTACTTTTTTTTTAAATGTGTAAGTGCTCTATCTGCATGTACACCTGAATGCCAGAAGAGGGCATTGGATTCCATTACAGATGGCTGTGAGGTACCACTTGGTTGCTGGGAACTGAACTCAAGACCTCTGGAAGAGCAGCCAATGCTTTTAGCCACTCAGTCACCTCTCCAGCTCCCCTCCCCCTTTTAATACATAAACTAGAAATCCTCTTAAATAAATTATATATACATATATATGTATATATAGTATACATATGTATCTGTGTATATATACACACACATATATATGTATATATAATTTGTTTAAGGGGATATATTTAAGAGTATATATATATATATGTATATGTATATATATACACATACATATATATGTGTATATATATGTAAATTAGTCTAGGAGGAAGTAGAAACCACATATGGTCTATAAAATTGTCTAATTGTATGAATACTAATATAATCACTATAATTTACCCATAGTATAAATGAGCATGATTAACAAATTTAATCTTTGGAAAGTATATTCAATTGTCAAAAAAAAAAAAAAAAGAGTACGCTTTTTTAATGTAAAGTGTTAGCCTTTACTACGGTCATCTGTGGATTTAAGAAATGAAATAGGGCCAGTGAGATATTTAGCTGGCAAAGGTGCTTGCAGCTAAGCCTAATGACCTGAGTTCAATCCCTGGAACCTGCAAAAGGTAGAAGAGAACCAGTGCTCTGACCTTTATATGAGCACCATCATACGGCACACGTGCCACCCCCCACTCAAAATAAAAACAGTAATTTAGTCCTAAAAATTAAAAAAACAGAAAGTCTTCAAATTTACCCAAGTGTACATGAACTCTATAAAATGCACAATCATTCTAGGAGCCAGGCTGAGATGTCTTGCATGTGAACAGGGCACAAAGTACCCCATACAAATCAATAGTCAGCAATTAGAACTAAGATACAAACAAAGATAATTCATGAATGGTGAGGACCGTTCTCTAGCACAGCATCTGAATGTACTTTTACACTTAGTAGCATAATTTGAAAAATATTTTCATATGCTATTTAAAAATAACTATAAACATAGAAGCCAAGACTTCACTTTCCATACCTTCTTAGGTTACCATACACTAAATCCACATTCCAAGTCACATTATCATAAAACACTCTAAACTGGTTGTCCTAACTAAGCCCTGTATTTCTCTTATGTACCCAATCTGTAATTTGTTTGTTTGTTTAAAGCAAGCTGGATATGATTCATACCAATAATCCCAGTACTCAGGAGGTGACACATCGAGTTTGAGGCTAGCCTGGACTATACAAGAAGACCCTGCTTGAGAACAAAATAAATTCGAAGAGTTTTGTTTTAGTGCTAAGCAAATTAAAAGCCTAATGATTTTCCCTCCCTTCCATCACGTATGGAAGTCATGGTGTCCTTTACTCTGTGAAGCTGAGAGGGAACTCCCCTATAACCTCCTCAGTACACCCTACTCACTTCCAACACACTTCCAGTTGCCTCAGGCAACTGTTATCATGGCTTGAAGATGCTTCCACAGGATCACTAGAAGCCCAGCAGAGCCTCCATTGCCTCCGCCACCACAGCACCACCTCCGCCACCAGCCTCACTTCATCTCTTTGTGCAGAAACTATACCTCATGTTAGCACAGAAGGGAGAGTAGCATGTTTCCAGGGAGGCATATTCACACAACTTTCATTACAGAATATCGTTACAACTGCCCTTCTTTATAAGCAGTGATTAACAACCGCCCTCCTGCGCTCCTCCTCTCCCTTTGTATTATGATTATCCAAGACATGATCTCCTTCTAGATTTTGAGCTGGCTCAGAACAAGGTTCCCCTAACTCCACCAACAGAGTACTAGAATACAGGTGCCTGCCACCATGTCTAGTGAGTGTTGTTAATTTCTCACTCAGCCTAATTAATAAACCAAATTTTACCATAGCCGAGTAGTATCTGGGCTGTGGTGTAGAGTATACAGGGTTCAGTACTAGCCACTGTTTCTGGTGTGCACTCCTCACAGAGAAGGGAACTAGCATAAGCCTTCTTACATTTTAGAATTCTATATTTGGAGAATTAAAGACTGTTAAAGCGAGGCCTTCAAGATGGTTCAGTAACAGCAACTGCTATGCAAACCTGATGACCTGAATTGAATTCTCAGCACACAAACGTAGGAGAGAACTAACTCCACAAAGTTGTCCTCTGACGTCTATATGCATGCCAAGGCACATGCACGCACGCACGCGCTCTCTCTCTCTCTCTCTCACACACACACACACACACACACACACACACACACACACACACCCCATTATTTTAAAAAGAAAGATTGTTAGAGAATATCTTGTCCCTTAAAGCTACTTACCTGAATGTATTTCCGTTGGGTTTCATCATTTAAAACATGTGCAACATGCTTGGAAAAAATCTTTTCCCTGCCAGTTCTGGCATGGATACCAACCATAGTGACACCAATAGGCCAGGGAGCATTCCCAATGGCCATCTGAAGGTAAGCATCGTTCGCCTGAAAGGAAAGTTTAAGAAGTCAAAAAGGCAAAGCATACATGGGCTCAAATGTCTACTTCATGCCCTCCCTGACACTTTATTTACTTCTTGACAGATATTATGTTCCATTGCTCAAATCAAGAACTAAAGCCTGGCATGACTTACAGCCCTGCCCAGAAACACAAATGCCCGTGAAAGCAGAAGTCAATGCTAAGCACGTGAGGCAAACAACCCTTTCTATCTAGCCTTTGTACACTGGAGAACCATGCATGTCAGACTGGAACAGCAGGCAGTTCATTCACGTGCTAACAGATATTCTATTTAGATTTAGGAGCTGGAAGGCAGACAGTAGCTAGCTAGCTTTCACCACCCAACCTGCCATCAGATCCACTCCCCACATAGCATTGTGGGACTCTGGAAGCAGTCAGGAGTGGGGGAGATGCTATGCTTTAACTGCTGGGACTACCACACAGGGTCCACAACAGATGGATACACAAGCCTCGATGGACACTGGCTTACAGGTCACACAGCTGAAATGTGTAAAGCAGGAGAACTTTCCACTTTGACCCCCAAGATTCCACTTGCCAAGAGCCTTGAAATAAAAGCTATGAAAAATCAAGACTGAAACCAGTGAAGACAAAGGGCTTGGTTTACAGTCAAGTCTGGCTAACTGAGAGAAAGGAGAGGAACAGAACAAAACGCAAGGAACTTCTAAAGACTCCCAAGAATGTCAAGTAGGGTGCACACAAGCACCATTGTTAACTGGGAAGTCACTGTCCACCCTAGGGATAAGTGTCACCTTGCTCTGCCGAATATCTTAAGGGTTTAATTTTAAAGGGAATTCTGTGCAGTTTTGGTCATTGGCTCTGGGATGTAACTTCCACATAGGACTTCAACTAATACAACTTCCAACTTCCCACTTCTCTAAAACCCAAAGAGAATTTCCCAATACATTATTAAAATGTACGGTTTCTCAGTGTCATTTATACAAAGCTAGCTCAGCTATGTTAGCAGTTAAGGAAGCTGTGCAGTGGTCTCAAGCACCTTTGCTTGTATGGCAGGACCCGTTCCATGGCATAGCAGCTATTTCTGCACTCACAAGTTCAGTCCCATCCTTAAGGCGAGCATGCCTATACACCACACATGCTCTGAAGAGCCTTTAATCAGCTTTTAAAATAACTAAGAAACACAGGTGAGGTCTCAAGTTTGTTACTCAACACCAAGAGAACAAAAAGACTTTTTCCTCCTACCTGCTTCACATTCTTTCTTAAATGTACTTTGTAAAACTCCTCCCCATTTCAGACAACCATTCTATCAGGAGCATAATCTAGATAATGGTCACAGCAACAGTAACACACAGTTTAATAATTTACCTTCACATATTCTCTCTGCAACATAAACTTAATAATATCTGTTATTGATTCTTTAATATCAGCAGGAAGATTCTGAAAAAAGAAAAAACACAATTAGTTTTAGAAGCTACTATATGTAGTGAAAACTACTTGTTCTACATGTTCTGATCTAAAGCAAACAAACAAACAAAAACGTAAGTTAAAAAATATTTTCCCAAAGCCTCACCCTTTTCCGGAGCTTTCTGAAGAGCGGTCTGAGGTAGGACTCGGTCTGCTTCTGAGTAGCACTGTTCAGTTTGCCCTGCACGCTGCGCTTCACATAATCCTCTCTGGCATTCAATTCTTTAGCCCAAACACCAAGAAGAAACTGTTGGGAAAAAAAATAAGGCTGCAGTGCCACCCAGTGGCGTGTGCATAGTGGCTCCCCAACACAGGGACAGCTGGTATAGAATCATCCTTACCACACCGCCCTTCTAGAATAAGCTGTCATCAGGTTAAGATTTAATTAACAAACAACTTCTGTTTGTTCCATCATGTGCTTTAAAGTCAAGACACCCATGATTTATATACTATTACATGGTGAAGATGGACCACTTCCTCAAAAATGAGCTACCAAATTCCTCAGTGACAGACTGAAATAAACTCAATGTAGTTTTGCTTGTACCTACTACACATAATTCAACTAATCTAGGTTTACTACATATATGCACTTTGATATTCGATCAGTGTTTGAATTATGTTATATACTATTTGGACTTACGCAGAACAGAGAAATCAATTTTAAAATCCCACCAACACCCATCTAATGGTGAAGGAAGAAGAAAAAATAAATAAAACTAAAACTGTGATCCATGCTGAGTTCTCACCCTTGGGTTTAAGTACGGGCTCTTTCCAGGGGCGGGTGACAGTGAAGGCAGACGTGAGGCACACCATCAAAGAGAAGAGGCAGCTCTGTGCTGCCCACGCTGTCCAGACCTACACTGTGTAGCCTAGGGATACTTGGAATCCTGACAACTAAAGTGTTGTATTCAAAACATAAATACTTTAAAATTTTAAGTAACAAAGTAAAATAAAATGTAAATACAAATAAAAGCACTCCTTGCATTAAGTCTCCCAGTCTGCAGACAAATACTTAAATGAATTTAGGATCTGACAATGTTCTCCCTAGATAACTAAAGAGAAATGCTGACAGCAAATACAGGATATAGTAAATAAATAAGCAAGTATACACAGTACTCAAGGAACGGACCCTGCTCCAGGTTAGCGCTGGTCACTTTCTGCACCGCGGATGCCCTTCCCAAGCTCCCTCCCTCCCTCCCTGGTACTTCTCTCTAGGGTATTTGAGGAGAACAGGAAACTCCTTTAAACGCTGTGGTCACTCTCTGCTGCAGTCTCTCCCTGGTTTTCAGAGAGAGCCCACACAAGAAAGCAGACACACATCTCCATTCATTATCCACTGCATATCCAGTGGCCCAGCACTTAGCACCAGGCATTCACGTGACAAGTACAAACACTGGGATGTACGTCTTCCGTGCATCCTTGCGGCACTCACCTTCAGGAACTTGGTGATGATGTCCATGTCCTTGTGATCGTCACCTTTCCCTAAGGACTCGCCCAGTGCCTTAAGAGGAGACAGAAAACACGCCTGTTCACTAACACAGAGCGATTTAAAAAGAAGGTGTACGAGAGAGTGTGTGTGGTGGTGGTGGGGGGAGACCAGCGATCGGTTAAAAAAGGCTTTAATAATACATACTGACCAATTTTTATTTTACTTGTTGAAATTTCTAGACAAGTCAGGAAAAACTGCACATTTCTATGTAGAGAATGGAGAGGTAAGAGCGTCAGCAAGACAGCTCAAGGGTAAAGGCAAGTGCTGCCATCCCCAGAACCCAGGAAAAAGTAGAGAGAGGACAAGCCCACACAGTCACACTCTGCACTCCACACAGAACCCAGGAAAAGGTAGGAGGAGGACCAGCCCACACAGTCACACTCTGCACTCCACACAGATGTGATGGCAGAAGTCCCCGCCACAAACAATGCACACACACATACACATAGTCATAACTCAAAACAGTTTACAGACTGTTGTATTGCCTTTTGCCACATACCTGTGTTTGAACATGCGAGTGCGGGAGCTCAGAGCTGCAGTGTGAGCCTGCTGGGAACCAAGCTCGCGAGAGCTCAGAGCTGCAGTGTGAGCCTGCTGGAACCAAGCTCGCGAGAGCTCAGAGCTGCAGTGTGAGCCTGCTGGAACCAAGCTCGCAAGAGCTCAGAGCTGCAGTGTGAGCCTGCTGGGAACCAAGCTCGCGAGAGCCTGTGCCCTTCACAGCTCAGCTACCTTGCTAGCCCCAATTTTACAAATTTAATATGAAACATTGGTGACTGTTAACAGAGCTGGGCACTTCTCCTAGATGGATAAAATGGCCTAAAATCAGATTATGCTGGTAGTGATAACACCCTATGGGGATATTTCATGAGTCACTCAACTGTATACTTGATTTTGGTAAATTATATTGCATGCAAATATCTTAAGATTGTTTTAAAAATAGAGAAGAAATTGAGAAGAAAGAGAGGAGAAATAGAGGGAGGGAACAAGCCTGACTGACAATCAATTGCTCACTTCAATTATTTAGTAAAAGTCACAGAGCATCTCAAATGAGCAATGGGAGGGGGACTGCAGTGAAGGGGCATCCTCAACACAACCTCGCTCTAGAGATCTCTACTTGTTCAGAAGCCAGAGACCAAAGCAAGCACAAGTAACCGCTTGTGTTGTATTAAACATAAAGCAAACAAAGAACTCTAACCTGTATTTGTTACATGCTAGATACTTACATGATACTGTTTTTTCATGAAGATTAGACGTATCATTCACATGCATCACACTGCCTGAATCAGGAGGCTATATAGTGGCAAGTGTTGGCAGAAATGTAAGGACATACCCTTCATGTGCTGGGACAGCCCTGGGACAACCATGCCACAGAGCAGTTAGGTAGTACTCAGACAAATTAAATATGTGTGTATAAGCCCCAAATTCTGTTCCAGTCCATGTCCATGACTAAGGAGGAGGTGAGAGCAACCAAAGTGCCCACTGTTATAAGAAATCTAAAATACAGGAATACCATAATATATAGCTAACCCAAAGTAAGAAAAGCAAGTGTGGATCTTAAACACAGTATGAAATGGGGAAAAGCAATAAAATAAAGATTACCATAATACACACTATTACTTTACATGCACATAAAAACTGCAAGCTTTTCAAGTACACCACTAGCAAATAAAAGGATGCACATCAATACTACAGTGATTACTTTTGAAGGTAGGAAATGTGAGTGAATGAGAAACAAGGGAGCAAAGCCAATGCCTGCATGTCAAGGAAGGAGTGCACGGTCCAGGAACACTGCTCAACTCCTCAGGAGACCTGCTCCTGAGGAGGAAGGGATGCTGGGGAGTGGGCTGAGCTGGGGGAGACTACCTCTAATTCTTCAATGGTGGTGTTTTCCTCGTGAACTTTCAGGTCATTCTGTGTGTCTTCCTCTCCGGGTTCCTGACCACCCACAATTTCATTCAAGTACTGCTGGTCAATCTTGTCCAAAGCTGCTTTCAGATCATTCCTTAAGCCCTATGGTGAGAACAAGAAGTGCACCAGTCAGGCAGCCTCACTGTGTGTGATCTGTGCTCGTTCATTCTTATCAGGTGCATTCGGGTTGAGATGTAGCTCAGCCAGCAGGGTGCATGCCTAGCATGCACAGAGCTCCCCAGAACCCATAAACTGGTCATGGTAGACACACCTGTAGTCACTGCACTTGGAGGTAGAGGAAAGACCAGATAGTTCGGTTCAAGACCAGCTGGGGCTACATGACTTTGTCTCAACCTTCCCCTCCCAAATACACACCAAAAAGTACATGTCATGTTAAGGGCTTGTCAACTAGGGAATGAGACAAATCACTGTACTAATAATACTAGTATCACTTGAAAAATAATTCTTATAAAAATAGTTAAAAGAATGTATGCACAGTGTTCCGTCTACTGCTAAGAAAAAGAAAACAGACATGTTACATATCTAAACATCCTCATCAAAACCATAATATTCTAATAACAAAACTTAAGTTAATGTGACCAAGTTTCATTAGAAGTCCCCAGTCCATTTTCCCAGGTTACATACATGTATAACCTCATTTCAATTGCTCTGAACTCCCTATGTCAATGAAAAAAACAAAACAAAACAAAACAGTGTTTCTTTAAGCCAGGCTCTAAACTTTGTTTCTACCAAGGTAGCAGGTTGCACATTCCATGTATCTGCGGGCTTGAATATTTAATTAAGGAGAAGAGAACAGGATCCCTTAGCACCAGCTATGAGACCAGGAAGCAGGGCTGGAGATGCTGAGCACAAGAGCCAGGGAGCAGGCTGGCTGGGGATGCTGGGCAGAAGAGCCAGGGAGCAGGGTTGGAGATGCTGGAGATGCTGGAGATGCTGGAGATGCTGGAGATGCTGGGGATGCTGTGGGCAAAAGCCAAGGAGCAGAGTGGGAGATGCTATGTGGCAGGGCTTGAGATTCATAAACTGCTTCACAGCACCACGTTTTGGGAAGGTCCTTCCCACAGCCACAGAAAACGATACACACCTTCCAGGATTTAACAGAACGAATTGATGAAAAGCTAACGAAGCCACTGAGGAGCTGAACAAACACTGCCCTGACACCCGTAGAACCAAATAACCAAACCAGACCACATTTCCTCTCAAGTGCCCACAGAACAGAACAGACGCTGGGCATTAACACATAACCAGAGACTTCCACATAAAATCTACAACTGTTACTTCTAAAAGAAAACACAAAACATCTCTTCAAGCCCTTGGCATACGCAAAGAATTCTCAAGCAGAACACAAACAAAACCAACAACTATTGAGAAAATTCAATTAAAATAAATAGAAATTAAGAAAGAATCTGTCAACTGGGACTTCATTAAAATTGAAACCTTCTGCTCAGCAACACTCCATTAAGAAAATAAGAAATGCACGAGTGAGGATCAAATGAGTCAACAACCCTACCTACGTTCCTCAAATAGGGCTTATCTGCAGCACACAAACAGAACTTCTAACTCATTAATAAAGGACAAACCAATTAAAAGGTGAACACAGGGCTTTCATAAACCTGTGTCTCACCTGTGGGACTTATGGAGGCAGATCTCTGGGGCAGCTGTGATTCCCGAGACTGGGGTAACTGAGCCTGGACACCTGCACTAAGTGTGGGGGTCCCATCCCATGGCCTGTGGTCCCAGATGGAATGAAGAGGAAAAAAATTCAAATACCAGCACTGATCCCTGTTCCCGTGTGTGCAGTGTGATCGATAACCCCTGCCTTTCCTGATCTAGGGACTGTATCCCTTCAAAGTGTCACCAAAATAAACCATTAACCTTACTTGTTTTGTGACCTGTCACAGCAATGAAACAGTACAAACATTGTACAAAGGAAGGTAAGTATGAAAAGATGTTCATTCATCTTCACATCAGGGACATGAATAAAATTATGACGTTTTTACAAATACAAGAAAGAGAATGGTTTAAATTTCAAAGTCTAACAAACCACAGGCTGGTCTTTAGAAATGCCCAGCACTTCTAAAGTGTGCATTTACTCCTTTCTTTCGGTAATGCTGCTTGTAGATATTCCCTGAGAAAACACATTTGCTTAGGAGACTGGGGGCACTACATACCTCCTCCCTGAAATACTGCTTGAGTGTTCATACTAGCAGTGGCCCAAATTGAGAAACAAACTATGGTATGTTCATATAATCAAATTAACTGAGCAATTACAAGAAAACTACCCACAACAGCTAGGAT
>NW_022196913.1:1638180-1660116 GCF_008632895.1 Mastomys coucha
AGCAGCCAGAACTGTATCTACCCAAGTGAAATATAAAAATGCTAACACCAAAACTGCAAAATTCACAGTGTCTTCAGTCAGAAAGCTGCCTGAGAACAGAAGTGGCATGGGACTGGGTGACAATATCCTTTATCTGTAGACAAGTGCTGCTAATGCGCTCACGTGTTATTTATCAAAACAGATGAATTACCTTAAGATACAGACTTCCCTTAAAAGCACAGAAGACTTAGGTCAGCAGCAGAAGTGGATACAGTTTCCTGTATTCACCTACAATGATGCTGACAGACAATCCCACACTGCCCACTTACGTGGGACTATCCTATTGATGGGGTTCGGGTGGCGGCGGACACATCTGCAGACACCAGACACAAACAGCTCCACGTGTAAGAGGTTTAATTAAGGGAGAGTGGGGACCACAGCGTAGGAAGAGGGGAGAGAGGAAAAGAGAGAGAGAAATGGAAGAATTGTCTCATATATACGGGTTGTGACGTAGTAGGTCCAGGTAAAGGTGGGAGCTGAACCCAATGGATTCTGGGAATATGGTGGCCATTGCCTTGACGACAGGTCTGTGGACCCGCGCATATCTACCGCCGTTTCTGGGTGCTAACATCTATGCTTTTAGGATTGGTCTGACTTCTTACCTTATTAACTTCTGGTGTAAGAATCTCTATTTTTCTTAAACGTTGGAAAGCATCATAATCGGTTTCCCCAAACAGTCTAATTGGTTCTCCCCTTTCTCTCAGTCTTCTGATGACCTAGCAAGAGAAACAAATACCTGGGAAACTTCAAAGAGGAAAAAAACCTAAATAAACATCTCAAAACAATTTGTATGTTTATCTTAAACTGAAACCTAAGTTTAATAAATATAATTACCCAAATAGGTGTTTCTGAGTGAAATATAAGATCCTTCAAACTTTAAAAAAGAGTGTATTTAGGTGGGCAGTGAACCATGAAGTGTGTGCAGAAGCTGGAGAAAATCTTATAGGAGTGGATTCTCTCCTTCTACCATATGGGCCCCAGGGATTTAATATAGCAAGGCCAGTCTCCACTGAGTCACTATGACAGCACCAGGATCCTTCAAGCCATTTCTAACATCTATCTCCATTATAATAGATACACTTGTGAACAGATACACTTGTAAATGAAAGGGGAAAGCACTTTACACCAATACTATTTTACACAAATATCTCATAAACTGTTTTTTCTGAATAATTTCTATCAAATAGTTTGACATATGAATCTGTAAAACAAATCTAAAGCAAGCCCTTAATGTAAACCATAGCACAGACATGAGATACACACAGACAAATTGTCAGAACATAACAGAAGGGACACTGTTGGCCCTCATTTCACATAACCATGACCACTCAGTACTTTTCTTTAAGTCTATGTTAATACATATGTTAGTGACCAAACACCATTTTGAAATTAAAAAAACAAACAAACAAAAAACGGCAAAAAAACAAAACAAAAAAAATGCACAAACCGTGTTTGTTCTTCCAGGATTTCATACAACAGACATACTATGTTATGACAATACTTTAACACTCTATAACCAACCGCTTAGGTCCACTGGAGACCTACGGGTAATCAATCTGCACAGCAGGTCACACAAAACGCACTTGGACGGAAGGAGGGAAGGACAGATGGCATGACTAGGGGAGGAGTGGGTGCTGTAGCACCACAGTCAAACCACATCCCAGACTCAGAGGAGAAAGGGACTTGGGATTACAATAGCAACACACAGGGCTTTTAAAGCCTGAGAATTATTTCAGTCCTGACTTGGGTTAATGACTGCATTGGGTTTTGTTATGTAATTAGTCTGTACTATGTATTTTCTACACTTTAAGTGCATCTTTCATTTAAAACACGAGAAATAAAATGTCTAATCAAGAAAATAAAGGTTTATCTAAATTAAATGAATAATTAAGTCGATAAACAAATAAATGGCACCTGGTAGCTGCGAGAGTCAGCTAACACTGCCATGGAGCCAGCCAGCCATCTGCGTAGTACCCACCCAAAGCGTGAGTCCCGGGGCTGACATATCCATTACCTGCCTGTGCACTCATCTTTGAGAAGTAAGAACAAAACCAAACAAAACCAAATTTTCCAATCTTATTTTCTTTACATTTAATCCTATTCACAATTAGAAATGTTAAAAAACAGATATGAGGCATCGCAAGAATGTAAGACTACTGAGTCAATAAAAAAAAAGAGAGAGAACATCTCAGCTTATTACTTTAAAACAGTGCTTCCAACTGGAGACTGCTAATAAACCAAGTAACTATAAATGATGTAATACTTATGGCATCTATTTAAATAGGGTTTTTTTTTTTGTTTTTTTTTTGTTTTTTTGGTTTTTCAAGATAGAGTTTCTCTGTGTAGCCCTGGCTGTCCTGGAACTCACTCTGGAGACCAGGCTGGCCTCGAACTCAGAAATCCTCCTGCCTCTGCCTCCCAAGTGCTGGGATTGAAGACGTGTACCACCACCACCTGGCTAGGGAATTTCCATCTACTATGCATAAAGGTGAGGCAATAAACTATCTGTCTTCAAAAGTAGGCAAGAATTCTATTACTCTCGTTTATGAAATGAAGGAGTGTGCGGGCTAGTGAGGTGGGCTCTGCCACTAAGCCTGAGTGTCATCTCGGAGACCCACATGGGGAGGGAAGAACTGACCATGGCAACCAGTTTTCTTCCACATGTGCAAGCCAGCCAGGCGCTCTACCAACTGCACCTTCCTTAGCTCCCTAATGCATTTAGTGATTGGAACAAAGCATAAGAAATCTGTTATTTCATTTGTGTGCAACACAGAAAAAGCACCTTGTAAATTATGTGCTGTAAGGACTGAGCATTGACTGGAAATAGGAAAGAAGAGGGGACATCACTCAAAATGCATGGAAGCTTTGTTTGTTTATATTTTATATAGTTTAAATTGTTCATATGCTAGGAATATGCTAATTTGTTAATAAAATAACAGTTGAAGTAGACCAGGCTGTGTGGGTAGACACTACAGATCAGACTGTAAACTAGTATAACATATAAATGTCTATAATGCTATTTGATAATATATAAACAGGTGTTTAAAACATACAAAGTCAGAGCTGCAGAGATGGCTCAGTGGTTAAGAGCACTGGTTGTTCTTCCAGAGGACACTGGTTTGATTCCCAGAACCAACATGGTACCTCACAACCATCTGTAGGGAATCCAATGCCTTTTTCTGACCTCTACAGGTACCAGGCATACACATAAGCACACGTACATACATGTAGTCAAAATAGTCACACACATAAAGAATAGATAAAAAACTAAAAGTAAACATACTTTTAATTTTATATATACACACATACATATATGTATGTATCTATGTATATATACACATACACAAAGTATTTGTCCTATAAACTATGCTTCTAGAACTTTTTCAAGGGACATAATCATATATTAGGCATGAAATAATGCCACAAGGCTTTCATACTATCATTCACAAGGAAATGCTGAAGCAATCTAAAGACAACGAAATAGCAAATTTCAGTAAAGCCTGGGCTATACCAAAAAAAAAAAAAAAAATATGATGAGAAATTAAACAGACATTAAAAACTATGTAGCACTAAAGAAAAGGGGGAAAATTATACAGATCTCTGTGTTTTAATCTGAAAAAAAAAATGAATCAGAAAATAAGAGCTGTAAACAGCAAAACAGACATAACTTTGATATAATTACTTAGAATGTGTAAGTTTTTATATGTTTATTGTTTAAACTTATACAGTTGTTACAAAAGAAAGACTACTGGGTGGTAGAGGAGGCTTAGTAATGGGAAGGCATTCGCTGCACAGCCTGGTCACCTGGGTTCAATGCTTGAAACCCACAGAAAGGAAGAAGCTGAAAACCGACTGCACAGCGCATGTCATCTTACCTCCACATATGTGTCCTGACACGTGCCCACACACATCATGCACTCACACAACTATGTTAAATATGTCAGGAGGAAGGAGGGGGCATTACATGTGCATTTTCCTTGCATGTAGGTCTGGTACCCCAAGAGGCCAGAAGAGGGCACTGGATCCCCTGAAACTGGAATTACAGGCAGTTGGGAGCCACCAATGTATGTGTGCTGGGAATCCAACTCCAGTTCTCTTGAAAAGCAGCCACTGCTCTAAAGCTTTAGCTCCTGATGTTGTTGTTATTGTTGCTGGTTTTTACAGTAAGATTACTATCAAAAGAAACAGACTCTCAGAAGTTCATGGAAAAGCAAACTGTCTGACCACATAGGATTTTCAGTCAAACCATCTCACCCTGGGAATAACTTATGCAAGTCCAGTGTGAATTTTCCTGACTCCAAAATAAATAGAACCTTACCTCTTGCCTAGAAAGAGTCATAGGAAGTTTTTCCTCTGCTAATTCAAGTTCCAGCACTGGATTTGATGATGTTAGTGGTTTCTGGTCATCCTCTTTTGGCTGTATCTATATTAACAGGCCAAAGAAATGAAATTTAAACTTACCAACATATATTTCTATTCACCATCTAATCACCTTAGCCATCGCATACAAGAGTGTTCCTGATGAACGATAATCACCTGTCCCCTGAGCAAAGGCGCAGAGTTAACTGTGCATGCTTCCAAGAGCTGACCAAACATCCATTCAGGAACATGACACATGGAGAGCATGCACATAGCAGAGCACATTCTTGCTATAAAAGTCACGTAACTACAATGCTTTCCAAAATAAAGAAACTCAATAGTGCTTAAATATGAACTTAATTTCTCCCCAGACACTAAAACAGCCCACATTCCCTCTCAAAAACAATCAATTTGCCTCTGTGAGAAAACTGTCTTCAAGGGTTATCCAACTGCTGCTCACCTTTCCAGAGACTTAAGACCTGGTTCCCACTTAGCTTCTTCAGACACAGTATTACAACCTTGGATAAACTACTAGGCATGTAGATGAATGCTCAGAGCTGTGCACAACTGGACTACGGAATAAACTATGGACCTTGAAGAGAATGGAATGAAGACTGACTGCCGGGGTGGGGGGGGTAGACTCTCATCCACGACACTGGATGGAAAAATGCCTTCAGCTCTTTCTTCATATCTGGGCAGGATATGAGAAAGACTAAGGATATGGGCAGACTGAGAAAATTGAGTACAGCAATTTAAAAGCCTCATTGGGTAGTATGGAAATATACTGAAGTGTGGTTCCCATCCAACCAAAAGGTAAGTTTAAAATTCAGAAGTAGGAATAGATTCAAAGAAAAATAACTGCTTCAAGAAACTACTGTCCCATGAAGAAAATCTGCATAATAAAAATTACGCAATCCATGATTCTATAGGTTACAGCTAAAGGTAAAACAAAAGAGAGTAAAATATCTAAAGGGAAAATAAAATATAGGTAAAAAAACTAAAGGGAAAATAAAATAAAGAAAGAACTAATGTTTTGAATACTTACACAGGTAAAACCAGCACCAGGCTTTATAAATGGGGCTCGCTCCTACGAAGGAGCAGAAGTAACCATATTGCACTGTCACTGCCTTAAGGAGGGAGGTTTGTCGAAGAGCAATGAAAAGCAGGGATTCTTCAATCTAAGTTCTAATGTATTTTTACATCATATATATATGTATACGTACATAGACAGCTAACAGCTCTGCGACAAAGATCTAAGGTATTCTGTCAGCTGGATTCAAGACTACAACACTGTCTCCATAGACAGCATTGCTCACATCAACAAAAGGATCTATAGAAAACAAAGGGCACACTACATTAAATTACTTTCCTACCTTCTCAAAGGGTTGCAAAGGTCAACACTTACAAAGAATGCGTCAGCAGAGAAGGTGCATGATAAAGGATTCTGACCCCTGGTCAAGCCTGGGCATGATGCTGGGCGGGTAAGACATGAGGGCTCTGCTGTCTACATAACTCTGCTGTCACTGGTTATTTATATAATAAAACGCCTTTTACTTTTCTAAACTAGAAGTACATGAAGCTGGTGTCTTTAAAGAAACCTATAGAAATACAATGATAAGCTTTTAAGCATCTATCTTTAAAATATTCCTCCAATACTTTCCTTTCCAACAGTAAAAAAGAAAGCCAAAGGCACATACACAGCAGTTATGTTCTTCACGCTTTCCTCCAGAAATGCTGAGCCATACAAATTAAGTTCTAGAACTTTCTCCGGTCCATGCACAGGAGCATTACCAAACGTGCGACCCAGCATGTTTTGATGGAACCAGTTCACTTTGAGCTGAGTATTAAACTACGTCTGCTTTGAAAACAACTGAAACAGCTTCTCCACCTTCTAAGCTTCAGCCCCTCCCAAGCATCATCAACAAGACAATGTGAAGGATCACTTCAGCTGTGCATCTAAAGCCTTTCAGACAGCTCCTAGATTTAAAAATTCTTCTAACCAACAGACTACAGAGATGTTGCCCATGTTTAAAGCAAATAAAAGCATACAGAGGCTATGCACTCTATTTCAAGCAGGAGTAATAGGCCCAAAAGGAATTATGGACAATATTAACATAAACCCAACTTCTTAAAGTAGGCAGGAGGAAGCAGAGACAATACCGCTTGCTGCTAAAACAACCAAGGCTGAAAGGATAAAGTGTTTTGAGCTCTTTCAAAACACACTTTTATTGGGAGAAGTAGGGGAGAGAGTAGTGAGAGAGATGAAGATAAAGAATATCAGAATCGGGACTTAATTAAAAAAAAAAAATTCAAGCTTTGATCTCAAGCCAGTTCATGCTGTCCACAGAAGCCAAACCATTCCAAGCCAAAAGTCATGCATGTATTTTCCTGAATTCAAGATCTGTTTTTTTTTTTTAAAGCCAAATCAAAACCAAAAACTCATACCTCTCCAGAAGGCTTCTCACTTATAGGCTAATGTATAACATTGATAAATTGAACAGAGATCAATAATTTTGTTATTTAAAACAGCTGTAAAAAATGTAAACTCAGAAATACATGACTTAACATAAAAGCAGGAACTTTCTTACCTTGTAGCCACATCTTTCATAATATGCTTCCTCCTCTTTTTTTGCAAGTTCACTCCGCTTGAAGTACTTTTTATTTTCCTAGCAAAGACAAAACAGTGCATTACTAATGTGCCCTTGGCAGAAGTTCATGTCTCATAGTTAGCAAGCACTCCTAGAAACGTTTTAAAAACACTTCTCAGTTTCTCAAGAATGTAATATTTCCAGCCTTGCAGATAACTCCACTGAGTCCCCTCCCCTGGAGCAGACCTGTGTTCTGATATGTGATAAACTCAAGTGTTTTCCTTGACTGAAGTAGGAGTTCTCACAGCAAAGAGAATATACCAACAGCATTTTTTGTTTGTTTGTTTGTTTGTTTGTTTATTTGAGACAGGATTTCTCTGTATAGCCCTGGCTGTCCTGGAACTCACTCTGTAGACCAGGCTGGCCTCTAACTCAGAAATCCGCCTGCCTCTGCCTCCCAAGTGCTGGGATTAAAGCGTGCGCCACCATTGCCCAGCACCAACAGTATTTTATTCAGTTTCCTAACAACTAAGTTCAAAGATCATTTCTACAGACAGATTTATTTTGAACCACATAGACATATCCTTTTGTTATTTGCTCGACAAAAATTATGGCAGATAGTTCTAAAATCTCATCAATAGAAGCACCCCAAAAGAATGAGTGAGGTCTTGTCATCTGGAATCTTAATAATCTTAGCATATCAATTCTCGGCTCTGTTACTTTACCTCCTCCTTTGCAGCAACTGAAAATCTGATTCAAAATGTCCTTAAAATGCCAGTATTCCATAATGTCCATGAGCCTGTAGAAGACAGTGCTATTACAACTTACTCAAATGTCTCCAACAGGAAGAATGGCCAGCTCACAGGCCAAATGTCCACCTAAGTTTAAGAAATTGTCCAACTGCTTTCCATCTGGTTATACTGTCTTAATCTCCCAATGAGAAAACACAGAAAGCAGTAACCATTAAAAACTTCACATGTGCCGGGCGGTGGTGGCGCACGCCTTTAATCCCAGCACTTGGGAGGCAGAGGCGGGCGGATTTCTGAGTTCGAGGCCAGCCTGGTCTACAGAGTGAGTTCCAGGACAGCCAAAAAACAAAAACAAAAAACAAACTTCACACACTGAAGTTAGATACACCATTGTAGTCCCAAGCCAACCTGGATGATACAGCAAGAGTACATAGCAAAAACTGAAAGAGAGGCAGAGGGAGGAAGCAGGGGGAAGAAAAAAAAAAAACTGTGCTCTATCAAAAAAATCAAAAGCTGGTGGTGATTTCAACAAGGCTGAACTGAACAATGCTAATCAGGGAGTGGCTGTGGGAAAGGTCTACAGACCCAGAGGATCTCCAGGCTTGGCACTGCCACCTCCAGGTTCACCCTGGATACCACGATGAAGTTTTGTTTGTTTGTTTTTTTCAGAAGTTGCCAACAGCAGCTACAAGATTCACCAATAGTTTCAAATACTTCTTCTATCATTACAGCCTGAGGGGCTGCAGAAGATATAAGGCAAGTTCATGGACCAGTTGAGGAGGAAATGTGGGAGGAAATCTCAGAAATCAAAGAGGAAGGGGACCTAGTAGCTTTCGAGAACTGCTTGGAGAAGGCTATAGATGACCACAGGGAAGAACCTTAGAGACCCCATGGTTCCCCACTTCCTGCAGCTCTGACCATTCAGCAGTGCCTTGTGTAGAACAGGAAGAGACCAAGCACCAACAGCTGGCTGACGCCTGACAGGCTACATACAAAGGTGTAGCTGGCTAATGTCGTCCTGGCTGGGGCCATGCAGGTCCATGTCTACCAGCATCTGACAGGCTATATTGCAAGGGACTTGAAATCAGCACCAGAGTGAGGAGATGGCTGGGACCCAGAGCAGAGGGCAGTCAGAAGTTGAGGCCTTTGGTCAGCATGCTGGGCCTGGGAGAGTGTTTCTGGGAACAGCTGAAATAGTGCAGGGTTCCAGTGCCTAAGCAGTGACAGAGGTCTCACCACTGCCTCTGTGCTGCTGGAGATGCAAGAAGATGAAAATCATCAAGAAGATGAAAATTAAAGACAGACAACATAAACTGCAGGCAAGAGTGAAGACTAGCCAGCCTCTGACACCGCTCATAGCTGTGTAACATGGAAGAGCTACGTTAAAATAGACTCTGGCATTTTCAATGACTTAGGCATACATGTCATCCAGCGGTTCCAAAGAGATACACAAACAAGGCTTCTCAGGGCTCAGAATCTGCTCAGCCGACTCTGAGAAACAGCTCAAACACTCACCCCTAGGAGAACGGGTAACCAGATCTACTCAGACAACAGAATACACATTCAGAAATTTAAAAAAAAAACAAAAAACACGCAGCTAAGTGAATAATACCCAGAACATTCCGAACAAATGAAGTGCCACATAAAGATGGACATCCTGTTGATGTGAAATTCTACAGCAGGCAAAACTGAGGTACAAAGAAGCTGCTTCGGTAGGTAATCCACGCAGGGACTGATTGGGAAGTGGACATTGCTATTTTATCAACTCGTGGAGACTGGGATACACAGGTGTTTGCACTTGTCAAAAATCATTGAATAGTCAAGATCCACGCAGTCCTTCGCACATCCATTTTTACACACACGCACACAAAGGAGGAACAAACACTGAACTCTATGGAGTGTGCCAGGTCGCTTAGGGTAAGCCTGACTCTCTGCAACACGATTTGGAATTCAAAATGACAGTAAGTTGTTTCATCACTGCTTGCGCTGATACTGGTCAGGATAGCAGCCGCCGCAGAAGTGAGTCCGACTAGGGTCCAAGTCCACGCTCTACCCCTTGCTACCCCTGGGCCAGCAGCTTGCCCGGGACGGTGGCAGATCTGTCAGCCCGTGCCCGCCCCAAACCCTCTCAGAGCCATCGCCCTCACGCCAACACCTTTCCAAGCACAGTCACACCACTCTCAAGCCCACAGGACTCACCACCAGCAGGTTCCTGTCTTCCACCAGCTGCCGCTTCCGCAGAATCTCTGACTTCAGGATGTCCATCTTGCTCCCCGGGTCTAAGCTCCACTCTGCCTCTCCAGTTCCTCGGCGGTAATCTCACCCACCGCGGGAGAGGGAAGAGGACAACCAAGACACAGCCAGAGCCCACTTCTCGGAGAACAACAACCGCTGGAGCCGCTTCCGGCGGAAATCAGGATGAACGAAAGGAAGGTAGGGAGCGCCCCTCGGTGCTAACGCTGGCAAAGCCGCTGGGTATTGCTGCCCCCTAGCGGTACCCTCCAGCTACACACTTGTGATTTTTAGTAGACAGGTAGAAAAGAACAAAAGGCAGGCGTCCATGTCTGTCTCTTTAGATGGTTATTGTGCCCGTTTGACCCAGCTTGTCTGCCCCTAAAGCCTCCTTGTAAGACATGTCAATTGTGTTAAGGCAAGAGCTTTACTAGAAGTTTGCTTCATAGTTCCTCAATTTACTTGCTTGCCAAGAGGGCGAACATACTAGAGAATGAGAAATACATGAATAATACAAGTTTGAAAATAGCAGTATTTATTAATTGCCTGTTCAACACCATGTAAATTTATTGTGTTTTCTGGTTATGCAGTCAGCAATAAAGATTTTCAATGATGATTGGAGATATAATCATTCTTTTTTATAACCTAGTCCAAGAAAAAAACATAAAGAAATTTTATTTTGATTTTTTTTTATTCTTATTGTGATGCGGAGACTCACTGTGTTGCCTGGGCAGGTATCAAAGTAATTCTCCTGCCCCAAGCTCAGAGTGATCCACCATACTTGGTAGAGTTTGGGTTTTGTTTGTTTTTTTAATCTTAGAAACATTTATAACATATTTATTCTTGGTTCCATGCCATGAAAGCATTTTTATTTTTAGTTGCCATAATTCAACAATATTTTATGTTAGGTTTTTCTATTCTAAAAGGAATGAAATAACATCCGATTCAAATTCAACTATATGATGGTTTATCAAAATAAAAACTGAAAGGATTGTTCATTAGAAAGTTTTATACTGTGTGAGTGTGTATATGTAATAGGATAGCTTATCTAAAAGATATCTGGGGACCAAAAAGATGGCTGAACAGCTAAAAACAGTTGCTGCCAAGCCTGATGACCTGAGTTCAATCCCTGGGACCCCACATGGTGGAAGGAAAGAACAGATTCTCAAAGTTGTCCTCTAACCACAACCACAACCACACCACCACATACACATGTGTATACACATGTACGTTCACCCATGTAAGTGAATAATTAATTACTAGATGTGATAACTTTTTAAAAAGTAAACGATGTGTAACTTCTGTCCTTGGATGAAACATGCTGACATTCTTATAGGACTATTTGTTGTCCAGTCGGCCATTTACCCACATCCTTCTGATTTAGGAACTAGAGAACCAGATGGGACACTGTACACCAGTGTAAACTCAGGAGGGGCTAGCTCCTCTTCAATTCCTGCCTTTAATTTCTAGGTTTATGCAAATATGCATTAAGTCATGATGAGGGTCTCAGACCAAAGAAAGAAACAGGCAAACACCTGATGGAGCAAACGAATGAGCAACGTAAACTATGATACAGAAGACAGGCACAGTGGGGAAGAGAACCAGCACAGGTTAAAACAGTCCTGCTATGTAGAAAATGTAGACACCATTTCATCACAATTATTATTTAAAAGAGTGAGACATTAGCTATATATCAAAGGTCCTAAGTTGAGGAATGGCTAAATTATAGGTCATACATACAAATGAATAACATGAAACTGTATTTGAAAAAAAGTACTCAACAATAGCAATGCTTATAATATGTGCTTTCTTTTAAAAGTAAAATGTTTCAGGCAGCCAGACAGGAAGAAGACCCTGATCTCCTGATCCCACCTGGCTTTAAACAGCCACAAGTAGCTAAGATTTTCACAAGGTTAGAATAATTGGGTCAAAGCTTTATCTTTATCAATTGGCCCTGAAATTATTATATTGGCAGCTTGTTAATTGTGATCTTATTGTTATATAAATCTGATTAGATAATTAGGTTTTAACAGTCATGTTTCTACCAGGTAATTAGGTATTGAGATGGCTGATCGTGGGGTGGGGGGGGGGCATTGCGTGGAAGTGAGATGAACTCTGGGGCCCCTGTTGGAGAGATGGCTAGCAGAGGAACCACTGAGGGAGATGGCCCAGCAGGAGACCTGTGGTCCAGTTGGTGGGCAGCAGGAGCAGGAGAGTGAGATCTGACCCTGTGGAGAGTAGGCAGGCTCACTTTTTAAAATATTTCCCAATCTAGTAAAATAATGAATGTATAAGTATAGCATGTAAGACCAACAAATGGCTCAGTAGGTGGATGTGCTTGTGCATGGGCCAGATGACCAGACTCGAGAGTCATGCTCTGACCACGACACACACACACACACACACGCACACACACACACACCATGGCACACACTTCCCCTTTCACAAACACACAAATAAATATTTTTAAATATAAGTAAATATAACATATAATATCAATTGTATAATCAAAACACAGAAACAAAGAACTTAATACAAGGAAATATGCCCGAATGAAGTTGTTACATAGGCACAGACCCACTGGTAAATATTAGCGTATTCTCTAACCCAGATTTTGGTACAAATTCCATGATTTGGAAAAAAATCAGTTATCAGTTATTTCATGTTTTATTTATCACTGAAATTTTTAATAGTTTAGACCTACCTATCTACTCTTGAAATTAAACATGGTAAATTTTAAGTGATCCCTATACAAGTGTGATGGTTTGTATATGCTCAGCTCAGGGAGTGGCACTATTAGAAGTTGTGACCCTGTTGGAGTAGGTGTGGCCCCGTTGGAGTAGATTGTGGGTGTGGGCTTTAAGACCCTCATCCTTGCTGCCTGGAAGCCAGTATTCTGCTAACAGCCTTCAGACGTAGAACTCTCAGCTCCTCCTGCACCATGTCTGCCTAGATGCTACCATGCTCCTGTCTTGATGATAATGGACTGAACCCTCTGAATCTGTAAGCCAGCCCCAATTAAATGTTGTCCTTCATAAGAGTTGCCTTGGTCATGGTGTCTGTTCACAGCAGTAAAACCCTAACTAAGACAACAAGAAAGTTGTTAAGGGAAATGATATTTCAAAGTTCTCATTGAGAACTCCAGCGTCTGACATGACCTCTTCAATCCTTTAAGTGCTAGCCCAAACCAAGCCCCAAAGCAGAGTTCTTACCCATGAAGAAGGAATCAGTCAGCTTGGGAAGCACAGGATAGTCCCCCAAAAGCTTAAATAGTATTAGATTATATGATTTGGTGGTGTATATGAGAGACAGTAGTCACAGAAGTTAAAAACAGTCATCTTCTGAAAGATGAAGTAATATAAATCAATACACAGTTTATAAGATTATCCCTCTGGAGGAGTAATACATCCTAAAAAATTATCTGTCCATTCTGGAGACTGGAGGACAATACCAAATATTATCAAGATAACCTAAATTTATTTTGTTATAATCCTAATGGATAAAATAGAACTTTTATAAGAGAAGAGAAATAACCATAAATAGTGGGTCTCAATCTTTAGCCTCAGAAGAGTCTGTTGGTTGTGAATTTCCAAGTGAGGCAGCTGTTGCTGAATCATGGAGCATTTTGAGAATTGATGGTCTATTAGTGCAGAATCTCACTGTAGGAAAGGGGTAAATCAGAAACACAGTCTGTGTCATATCGAGAGACAGAGGACAACAGGAGGTATGTGTCTATGTGTCTGTGTATTTGCAACATTGTCATGGGTGTCATATTAGGGTACCTATCTCTTCTCCAATGAGATTGCTGAGGATCTGATGGGAGGTAGGTAGGCTCCCTTTGGGTCCAGCCACACTTACATGGACGATTTGTTAAATGTAACTGCGGGCAGATACAAAATCCAATCCAGTCAGAGACCCTTCTCCCTTCCTTGAGAAACAGAAAATGGAATTGCATAAAGTGTCCCCAAGACACAGGAAATAAACATCTGAATTTGAGAATGGTAGGTAGCCATTTCATTGGCAGGCTAAAACCAGACTGGTTGACACCAACCCACAAAAGACTGCTAACGAATTTTGTGAATCAGTTTCTTACTTACAGTTTTACTCTTTGTGCTGTTGAGTTTGTGACATCTGTATCTTTGAAGTGAGATGTCACTTAATAGTGTGGTATTTCACATCTCTGACCAACTCCTTGCTTGTCTATAATGTTAGCAGTTTGAAATCAGTGATTGAGACTGAGCCTCCAGAAGAACAGAAACATCAGGATATGTATAGATATATCAGTTTTCTTCTAATTACAAGAAGGTTGTATCTCAATAAACCCACTGTATTAGATGTTTTCTTGTTCCTATAATCATCAATCTGACAAGAAGCAATTTATGGAAGATAGATTTTATTTTGCCTCACATGTTGAGAGGATACAGCCCACCACCATGGTGTGGAGAGCATACCAGCAAAAGCATGAAACATCCAAATGTTAGTGCCCTGTAGGGGATGGGTCTGATGCTAAGGTCCTGTTCTCCAATTGGTTCTTGATCTGTCAGTAAAGATGCTATCAGCCAATGAGCTGGGAGAAGTGGTGGGATTTCTAGGACTCCACCCTACCCCAAACATGCAGGCAAACTAGCAAATGCAGGAGAGAGAGGGGGAGGGAAAGAGTGAGAGGAGAGAGAAGAGAGGAGAGAGAGAGGAGAGTTCACCATGCTTTGGAGGGAGATAAGCCAACCAGCCATGTGAGATCTCGGGCAGAGCAGCCACGGGTGACAGATTGGGATGTACAGATGGGACTAAAGGTGGCTGAACTACTGAACTACTGAAGTTGATGGCAAGTAGATTGGAGGTGTCCAGCAGTTGAGCCAATAATGCTGGTTGAAAACTAATTAAATGTGTGTGTTTCATCTGGAAACCTTGTTTGGGGCTGGTAGTGTGGCCTGTTCCTGAAGCTTAGGAGGGGTAGGAAAAGCTACATGCAACAGTGCCTGGTTCATTTTCTCCTTTCATTTAATACCATAGCTCATTGGGGTGGCTCTGCCCACATCTTATACCTGTTCATTTAACCCTTTGTGGATACACCCAGAGATGTGTTTCCATGGTGATTATGAATCCAATAAAGTGGACAATGAAGAGTAAGAATCACAGTCATCAAGAATATCATAATTTGAAATTACATTTACTATACCTAACCTCATAAACACCTGTTTAGCCACACATACACATACATACACACGCAGTAAGTACACTGTAGAAAACTGACCACCACTCAAAAGCTCAATGGAGTTTTCTTACCAAGTATCACTAAGAAGATCAAAATCCAAAGTATGACTTCTACTGTATGTGTATTACTTTAACATTACTATCAAAAATGGTTAAGTTTAAGCACTGATGTTACAAGAGGAATTGGTTTACATTATGGCAACCTGAAAGTCTCACTGCCATCCGCAAGCTGAAAACTAGGAAAGCCAGTGTTGTAATTCAGTCTTGAGTTCTGAGAATTTGGATGGAGCAGTAAAATGGAGTGCTGGTTAAGCCCCGAAGTCTCCAAACTGAAGAGCCAGGAACTCCCATGTCCAAGAATGTAAGATGTTCATGAAGAGCCCACAGACATTGCTACAAATAATGTTTTACAGACTGTTTGGTCATCTTGTGGGTCAAACACATTGTATATATACTCAATCTAACATTTTGTTGATGATATAAACTTATACAAACTATGGATACGTCTCAAAAAATAAGGTGGAGAGTGAGAGGAAAAAAAAAAACCCGACATTGACCTGTCTCCACACACAGGATGCCCTCTTACACCCATGTACGCAAAAATATGACTATAATATTAATAATACAGTTTAAGATTGCTCAATCTTGGGTAACTCTTTGCCATGGAAGGGCCCTTACTCAGTGGATTGTAGCAACCCCTTCTCTATTAAGAGAAATGTCTTGACCATTGCTAACCATTGCCCGGGGAGCTAATCTCTCTGTAGTAGAGAACCATCAATACAAAATAAGTTAAAACCATGGAGTCTGTATCACTTATACACAGGACAAAAACCTTAAGAAAACAACCTTCAGGACATTTTAAGACCTCCGTCTGAGGCAATGGTCTCTCACGTCATTGACAAATAAGTGTAGCTCTGACATACATGTTCGTTGTTTCATTTCTGTCTCATTTATTAATCTAAACAAAAATATCACCCAGCATTTGTATGTGAGCTGGCCTTGTTCATCAATTACAACCATATGTCAGTTTGGGACACCAGAGTTCTGTAAAAATCAATGGAAACATTCTGTGAGAATCAATTGGATGTATGGAATTAACAATAAAGAGTACCGCATGCTTTGTGGTTATTTATAAATTGTGTCTTCCACACACTTTGCATTAGTAAAACATGTATGTACACATGTGCAGACTTCTGCATAAAGCACAGATATTAAACAGTTACCAGCATAGCACTAGCAATTATCCTCCTCCCCTAAGGGTGTAGTTACTAGGGAACTATAAACAGTTCTGCTAAGGCAAAGTCAGAATGCCAAGAAGAGTAAGATGGATTTGCAAGAAGAAATTTGAATGGCAGGTAGTAAAGAGCAAGCCTCTTTACTAGAGGGCCTCCAGACTGCTAATTTTCTATTCTGGACTTTCTAGACTATGGCTTGCTTTGGTTTTCTAGAGCCACAACTAAATCCTCATGCTGCAGTGTTTCTAAAACCAGGGTGCATTCTATAACTGATGTGGTTGCCATAAGTATTGTGGTATTTTACCCTGATTCTCTCTTCAGATCAAAGCATCCCTCTTACACATACTGGGAATAGGGCTCCTAAAGGCTCAGGCAGCATCCCTTCCAGAGTGTGGCCCTGGCCCTCAGGCACCCATTTCATCACACAGCCCATCCTATCCAATATCTCATGTGCAAGTCTAGAGGCCTCATTTCACTGCTTCAACCTAAGGATCACAGGTCTCATTACAACCTCATTCCTCTACAAAATTCTGCAGATTTGGAAATTCCTCATTTCCATACCGAGGTACTCCAAGAACACTTCCAAAAAAAGGATAGCCATTTACAAGCAACATGAAGAAACACTTTGACCAAGAGACACAGGAAATTAATAAACAGGCATTCTAGTTTTTAGATCAGTCATGTTTGTAAGGATTATTAGAATTATTCTAGAGCCTGGTCCAAGACTGGTAACAGAATTGAATTTGAGACTGTTTAAGATTATTGGAAGTTGAGAAGCAGATCTTGGGCAGGAGGGTCTGGGAGAGTCTACAAATATCAGTCTTCTATTTGAAGCCCATGCTGAGATACCTGTTAAGAACCCAACTGCCATGATTTCTTGACTATTCCAAAAGATCAGATGAGAGGTCTTCCATAGGCCACTGAGCATCCTTTCTTTCCTTGACACTTCCTGCCCACTAATGTCTCCTATACCCTTTACCCAAAGCTTTTACAATGTTTCCCAGCAGTATGTCTGGAAATTCCAGAGAGAAAACTTCAAGGTTAGTAAGAAGAAAGAAGCAGTAACCGGACTTCTGATGGACTGGAAGGATCTCCTGCAGCCTGCAGATCATGAACTTGGAAACCGGACTGCGGACAGACTGGAAGGAGATCCTTCAGCCTGCTGATAATGAACATGGAAACTGGACTTCCGACAGACTGGAAGGAGATCCTGCAGCTCACTGATCATGAACTTGGAGACCTTGGAGAGGTGGGAGATTTCCTGCCACAAATTTAAGTCATGAAAATGACCAAACAACTTCAACATAAGAGTGATGGAGAGGACCTCATTTACAAAGGTATCATGTTTGAATCTCTCACTATTGAGAATGTAATGATCTTCAAAAGGTCACCTTAACTTTATGTAAGCCATAATTCATGTATAAAATACCATAACAAACATACTACATATTAGTATAAATATGCTTTTTGAGAAATAACATATTCAAAACCTCCAGTGAACATAGTGGCATTATTTTATATTGTTTAAAACCTTTTTAATGTCTAATACAAAATTTTTTTCATGTCTACTTCTGCATTCAATTAAATGTAATACCTTTAGTAGGTCCTTATCATCATAAGGACTCTCTCTGATAACATGCCCCAAATTAAGCAGCAATTGTTTTTCAAAAGTTAACTGTCAGGCTGCAGAGATAGTTCAATCTATAAGTGCTTTGCATGCAAGCAAGAAGACCCGAATTCACACCCTTAAGCATCCCACCTCCATCTTTTTTAAAGCTGGACATGGACATTGTACTCCCAGTGGAGATAGGCAGATCCCTGTGTAGGCTTAAAATTTTCAAAACCTACTTTTAATAAGAATTCTCAAATGCTTCAACCCTCCTTCTGGCCCACCATCCAAAGACAGGGGAGAAAAGACAGTAAATAGGACAAGGGGATGTGGACCTGTTAAGAAGTAATTCTTTGAGAAGATTCCAATCTCCGTTTGTCAGGGTACCAGCAGTCCAGTCCAGGAGTGTCAGCATAGCAAACATAAGTCAGCAGCGATAGATGATCCAGCAGAAACAGCCAGGCCTCCGCTGAATCTGGGCTGAATCTGCACACAGATTCAGAGGGAATAACCAGAACCAGCCAGGATGCCAGGAGAAGTTCTCTGCCATGCTTCTCTCAAGGGAGTGAAAGTCAGTGAAGCCATGAGACCAACAGAGCATAAGCAAGCATGCCTGTCACTATCCATTGAGTCCTATGTATACTATCTTCAAACATCAGGTGTCCTCCCTTGGGTCTTACCTCAGCAAAATACTGCAAGAATCTGCATCACATGACCCAAGCAGAACCTTCCACTTCATCCTAGAAGCTTACAGGCCAGCCAACTGAGTTTCTTTGGAGACTTCCATGTCAGTAAAAGACCCTGACTCACACAGAAAGGTGGATGGCACCTAAAGAATTCCACTCAGTGTTGCCTGCTAGCCTCCACATGCAGCATTCACACACACACACACACACACACACACACACACACACACACACACACACACGCTCCTACTCAATAAGAGTATGGAATCTAAAGCTATACTAATGAACTGTTCATTCTCATCATATGATATCTACTCAAGTGTCAAGATTTGATAAAATGACTAAATCTTGCTGCTTTGCTAAAGTTTTTGAAGTGCAGCTAGATTTTATCTTCCTTTTATATGTGGCAGTGAAGAGTGAGAGGACTGGAGAATCCTGTCTGGTGGTTGCTCTCATGTCTTCCATGTGAATGGCAACAAAAAGGGCATACATTTCCATTATTGTAAAAAATAGTGTTGACTACAGCTGTCCTCTAAGTTGGTCACACTTTGAAAATCACTGGTCTGAGAAATCTCCCAGACTATAAAAAAAAAATTTTTTTGGCAATTTCTCTGTTGCACTTTATGAAATAATTATAAACTTAACACTGAACTAGATATGTGACCAAGAAGAATGATGCACCATGATTGCACTTATGGATGTAGATTAGAAAGTTACTTCTGAAATATTAGCATAGAAAATTTAGCAGTATATAAAAACACACCAAGTAGAATTTATTATAGAATATCTAGCTAAAAATGAATTACATGGACAAATTAAAAGAGGAATAACAAGTAATTATATATATTTAAAGCCCTGAGAAGACACCTAATACAATTTAGTGGTTGTTGTTAATAAAAACTCGGAGTAAAATAAATAGAAGGGAAACCGTGTAAGCATAAAGATTTAACAGCAGACATAATCGTAGGTGGTAAGATATTCAGATGGCAAGGCACACATCATCAGTCATAATTCAACTTTTTTGGTGTTGTATGAAAGAAATAAAACAAATGATGGGCGTTGTGTTGTCAGTTTCTATACCTAAGGCTCAAGGAACATTCCAGAAATGGGGCAGGGAGATTATAGAAGCAGCGGACCAGGATATCTACTACGAGATAGTCTTCCATATATGATGAGAGTTGCATTGATGAAATAGTAACAATATGGCCACCTGCACAATGATGTGGCTGGGGAACTCTCACAAAGCACCACTCATGGATCCAGGGCTTAGACAACTGATTGTTCCCACGAGAGAGATAGAACTGGTCTTTTCTAGGGATGAGCCTCCTGAAAAGTTATCCAATGCCAAGAGGTCAGGTCCTAAACACATATACAGATAAGCAATACTAACACTAAATGAACTCAACAGATATACATATATATAGACTGTGTGTGTGGTGTGTGTGCACGTACTTAATTATGGAGAGGATATGTAACAATGTTAATTAAAGGGTTGTGATGAAGCTGAGATTCTGGGGGGATGGGAGCCATTGGAGGCAGAAAGTACGGAGCGGGGGTTACATAAATACAGTATTCATCTATGAAATTCTCAAAAGATAAAATAAATATATATTGGAAAAGAAGGGATTGATGAGTTATTAACTTCTTCACATTATTATTTTCCTAGAAAACCCTACACTCATTGGTTTTCAACACAGAAGTAACAAAAAAAAAAAGCTGTGGTAATGGGCTGGAGAGATGGCTCAGGAGTAAGAGCACTAGCTGCTCTTCCAGAGGTCCTGAGTTCAATTCTCAGCACCCACATGATGGCTCACAACCATCTGTAATGTGATTCAATGCCTTCTTCTGGCATGTCTGAAGACAGCTAAGTGTACTCATATACATAAAATAAATAAACTCTTTTTAAAAACTAGTGGTAAGATAGGCATACTTGTGGCAAATTTAAAATTAATTTTTTCATATATGATAGGATAAAGATGAAGGTGGGAAAATGCTTCATTCAAAGGCAAAAACATTCCTGAAGAGAACGCCAATAGCTTCTGCTCTAAGATCAAGAATTGACAAATGGGACCTCATAAAGTTGCAAAGCTTCTGTAAGGCAAAAGACACTGTCAATAGGACAAAATGGCAACCAACAAATTGGGAAAAGATCTTTACCAACCCTATATCTGATAGAAGGCTAATATCCAATGTATACAAAGAACATTGTAACAATGTTCATTGTAACATTGTAATGTCAAGAAGTTAGACTCCAGAGAACCAAATAACCCTATTAAAAATGGGGTACAGAGCTAAACAAAGAATTCTCAACTGATGAACACCAAATGGCTGAGAAACACCTAAAGAAATGTTCAACATCCTTAGTCATCAGGGAAATGCAAATCAAAACAACTCTGAGATTCCACCTCACACCAGTCAGATTGGCTAGGATAAAAGACTCGGGACAGCAGATGCTGGAGAGGTTGTAGAGAAAGAGGAACATTACTTCATTGCTGGCAGGATTGCAAACTGGCACAACCACTCTGGAAATCAGTTTGGCGGTTCCTCTGGAAATTGGACATAGTTCTACCGGAGGACCCAGCTATACCACTCCTGGACATATACCCAAAAGATGCTCCAACATGTAATAAGGACACATGCTCCACCATGTTCATAGCAGCCTTATTTATAATAGCCAGAAACTGGAAACAACCCAGATGTCCCTCAACAGAGGAGTGGATACAGAAATTGTGGTACATCTACACAATGGAGTACTACTCAGCTATTAAAAACAATGAATTTATGAAATTCTTAGGGAAATGGATGGATCTGGAGAATATCATCCTGAGTGAGGTAACCCAATCACAAAAGAACACACATGGTATGCACTTTCTGATAAGTGGTTATTATCCCAGAAGTTTGGAATACAGGAAGAACAACCCATAAACCACAAGTAACTCAAGAAGAAGGAACATCAAAAGGTGGACATTTCATTCCTTCTTAAAAGAGGGAACCAAATACCCATGGAAGGAGTTGCAGAGATTAACCATGGACCAGAGACTGAAGGAAAGACAAGCCAGCCTAAATATAGCTATGTTCTGAGAGGCTCTGACAGTACCTGACTAATACAGATGTAGAGGCTCACAGCCATCCATTGAACTAAGTACACGGTCCCCAATGGAGGAGTTAGAGAAAGGACCTATGGAGCTGAGGGGTTTGCAGCCCCTTAGGACAAACAACAATATG
>NW_022196913.1:1660461-1669665 GCF_008632895.1 Mastomys coucha
GGGTGGGGTGGCAGGCATGGGGAGGGGGGAGGCAACAGTGGTTTGTTTTTGTTGTTTTTGTTTGTTTGGTTGGTTTTTGGAAGGAAAACTTGGAAAGGAGAAATTTACATGTAAATAAAGAAAATATCTAATAAAAAAAAAAGAAAAAAATACTAATGAACTTGAAGACAGAGTGGTTAGTACAAATGATCCTAAATAAGAATAGAGCGGGGGAAAGGCTGTAAAAAGTAAATCAAGGGCATCTTGGACCAGTTGGGGAGGATCAAGTGTCTGACTTATCTATAATAGGAGCCCTATTCGGGATATAGGCAGTAGGAGGTTTTAAGAAGTACAGTCTATTTTTCCAAAAGTGATGAAAGTTAAAAGAAAAATGTTTCTGCAAAACTTACGAACTCCAGAAAGAAAACTATTAAGGCACATCATCATTAGCTTTCTGAGAAGCCAGGGGTAGAGCGAGCAGTTCCGTGATACCTTCTAGAAATCATCGTAGAAGCAGGAATGAAGAACAGCTGTGGACGTCCTCTCAGTGTGCAAGACACGGCAAAGGAGTGGCATTGTGAAGGTGCTAAAGAAAATGACCCTGCCAGCCTAGAATTCTATTCTCTGCAAAATATCGAACCAAAGATCTTCTTTCAGATAAAAGCTAAGGGTATTCATTACCATCAAAACTGCACCATAAGAAATGTTACAGACGGTTCTTTGATCAGAAAAGAAATCATGAAAAAGCAACAGAACCAAAAACATGCTAAAGATACAGAGAAACAGAAATAGAGCTTTATGGTTTTTTGATTTCTCTAACAGCTAATTTGCTACTTACATCAATAAGTATGTTAAATGAACATTCCCAGCAGGTGCTGGGGTGGACTCCTATAGTCCCTGCACACAGAAGTGGGAAGGATCTTCGTTCAGCCTGGTATATAAACAAAAAACCAAACAAATAATAAATATAAAGTCTGCTCAAAAATGCAAATTGCCTAAATAGAGCATTAAACTGAGTTTATGAAAGTAGAGCTACCCAACACAGTCTACAAGAACACCATCTAGAATATAAAGAAAAATATCGTGAGTTAAAGGTAAAAGGATCGGTAAATAAAATCAATGTCTACAACCTCCTCATGAAGCCACTAATGCAGATTTAGAATGATTATATTAATTTGAACAAAGCAGCAAATGCCACTGTCCCCTGGAAGAGTGTGCTGACAGTTATGGTTAACCTTGCCATTTTCTTTAACAGCACTATTGATCAGCCCTTGAGCTGTGTCTCCTTTGAGCTGTTTGCAGACAAATGTCCAAACACCACAAAAAACTTTCATACTATTTATGGTGGTTTGAATAAGTTTAGCCCCCATAGACTCATGTGTTTGAATCTTGACCCACAGAGAGTGGCACTATTAGGAGGTACGGCCTTGTTGGGAGTAGGTGTAGCCTTTAAGTGTATCTCTATGTAGTTGGGCTTTGAGGTCTCCTGCCCAGTATGGAATCAGAGTCTCCTCCTGGTTGCCTGCTGTCTTAGTCAGGGTTTCTATTCCTGCAAAACATCATGACCAAGAAGCAAGTTGGGGAGTAAAGGGTTTATTCAGCTTACATCCACATTGCTGTTGATCACTGGAGGAAGTCAGGACTGGAACTCAAACAGGTCAGGAAGCAGGAGCTGATGCAGAGGCCATGGAGAGATGTTCCTTACTGGCTTGCTTCTCCTGGCTTGCTCAGCCTGCTCTCTTATAGAACCCAAGACTTCCAGCCCAGGGATGGCACCACCCACAAGGGGCCCTACCCCTTGATCACTAATTGAGAAAATGCCCCACAGCTGGATCTCATGGAGGCATTTCCCCAAATGAAGCTCCCTTCTCTGTGATAACTCCAGCCTGTGTCAAGTTGATACACAAAACCAGCCAGTACAGGTGCAGAAGACAATCTACTCTTTGCTGCCTTTGGATCAAGATGTAGAACTCTCAGCTCCTCCAGCACCATGTCTGCCTAGATGTTGCCGTGCTCCCTCCCATGATGATAATGAACTGAACTACTGAAACGGTAAGCTGGCCCCCAATTAAATTTTTCTTTATAAGAGTTGTCTTGGTCATAGAGTCTCTCTTCAAGGCAATAAAACCCTAACTAAGACACCACAAGTCCTAGAGGGAAGGGGGACTTGGTTACAGGGATTTCTGCTTTCACACACTCACTCACAACAATTTTCACAATAATTATATTGTGATAAATATTCACATATTATATCACAGGACTCATATGCCAGGGTGGGGACTTCACACACCATAAACAGCACTAGCAGCAAGTCCATCTGTGGGGGAAATCTGAGGATGAGAACTTCATCTTGAAGTTGGTGTCTTGTCTGTGACAAATAAAGGACAAGACAGAAAATGTTCGATTTTTCATCGGATTGATTTCACCTCACTGAGCAGATCAAGGCCAAGCCTGTGTTCTCTGGGAGGGTGAAGGATGGTGTTGGCATTCTGGAAGCCAGAGAGAACTTGGGGTCCAGGAAGTTCAAGGCTTGCAAGACCGTCACTACTGCCGATGGTGGACAGCTCAGATACCTGTGAGTTGTCTACACCTTCACCACCAGACTGTCCCATCCATAGCTCAGGAGCATGCACTAGGGCATGTGGGGGGAATATTAAAAAATCAATAATGGATGGAGAGATGGCTCACTGGCTAAAGGCTAGACTTACAACATAAGAAACATAAAAATATTAATAAATCGAAAGGAATTAAAATCATGTAATGTATGTTGTCTAACAATGAAATCAATATACAAGTCACAGTAGAATATCTGTAAAAGTATGCAAATATTTGGAAATTTAAGCAATGGTCTTCTAAAAACCCCAGAGAGTAAGAAAGAAAATCATAACTGGGTGCAGTTATATACATACAGTCCCAGCACTTGGAGCTGGGCTGAGGCAGGAGGATCGTCAAGTTCAAGGATACATCTGAGTTGCACAGCCTGTGATCCTAACTAGACAAACTGGGAAGAAGAGAGGGAGGGAAGAGATTGGGAGAAGGGACAGGGAAAGGGATCGATGATTTCAAACCAAATAAATGGGAAACAAACTCTGTAGGTTGGAAGCAGAAATTTCCAGGCCCTGAGAAGCTACCCAATGTCCACACGAGTATCAACGCTGATTCTGTAATTTCTTCTAGGAAGCTGAAGAGGGGACACTTCCCAACTCATTGTTTGAGGTATTCCTCTGACACATAACAGACAAGGGTAGTATAGAAAAAGAAAAGAAAATTGCAGATCAACATCTCATCAACATCTCATAAACTCTCTCAACTGCACACTGGGTGGAGGACACATGGGAACTGCTTTGGTTTGCACCGGTTAGTCAGCAGAGATGAGTCAAGGCTAAATCCAGAGACCTCAAATCCAAGCTCTGGGCCGGAGTCTCCATGTTCTGTTTGAAATGATCAGGCAGGAGCCACCTGTGACCTTAGATGAGTCTGAGGAACCACAGAAGTTATGAACAGGAAGAGTTTAAAAAGTGTGGTGGCACACACCTTTAATCCCAGCACTTGGGAGGCAGAGGCAGGTGGATTTCTGAGTTCAAGACCAGCCTGGTCTACAGAGTGAGTTCTAGGACAGCCAGTGCTACACAAAGAAACCCTGTCTCGGAATATAAAAAAAAAAAAAAAAAAAAAAAAAAAAAAAAAAAAAAAAAAAAAAAAAAAAAAAAAAAAAAAAAACAAAAAACCAAAACCAAAACCAAAAAAAATGGTAAGATCTGGTCCCACCACCAGCAGGTGGCACCAAAATCAGAGACTGCAACCAAGTGGCCTTGCTCTTGGCTGGTGCAGGAAGCATGGTTGACTCATTAGGGCTTGAAATTAGGTGACCCGCCACTGCGCTGTTAAGAAATCCAGGACTGCTCCAGTATCACCCGCAGGCAGGCCCAGCACTGAAATGACTGTCTTTCTGTATTTCAGTTCCTTCTGTAGAACAGGGAACCCTAGTGCTGTGGGATGGAATTAGTGTGCTGATTTAAGATACTGCCGGGTGTAGAGAAAAATCACCCCTTTCATCTCAGCACCTGGGAGGCAGAGGCAGGCTGATCTCTGTGTCAGGCCAGCCAGAGCAAGTTCTAGGATAGCCAGAGTGAGACCATGTCTTGTAAAACAAAATAAAACAAAAACAACAAAAGTAACTTTTGCATATAAATGAATAAAACTGGATTGGACGAAGAGTAAGCATTGTACAATTCTACATGTCAGAAGAGCTCTTTTCTTGTTTCTAATTCAACCATCCATTCTTGTATTCTTCCAACATTTGTGTAGCAGTTCTGCTAGCAGATGTGTTGATTGAATTTTGTTATTGTTACCTTTATCTTTTTAATTCCCTTAGAAGTTAATTCCCTTGAGGGTGCCAATCCCTCAACCACCCTTATTTGTCCCCTTCTTCTGTTTTATTTTTATGCCATAAGCATTCCAGTCAACCAATAAGTTCAAAATAGGACCAAAGACTTACCATTTACATCAAAGAAATGACATTGACCTGTTGTGTAAAACACCAAATTTTGGCCTGTCAACAGTGATCTAGAAAAATACAGAAAACTGGATTAAAGAGAAATACAAGGTGGCTTTTTCACTGATGAAGGTACAAGTCCTGAAATTTGCAAAACAAATATTTAAGATAGCAATTTTGAAAGAAACTTATGGGACAAAAATGTATCAAAATGCATGAATGTATTCTAAACTGTAAGTCATAGCATGGTATCAAAAATAATATGCTTCTTACTTAGATTACTGAACATTTCCATAATTAAATACATTTGCAGGGCTGGAGAGATGGCTCGGTGGATAAAGATGTTGGCCGCACATGCCTGACAACATGACTTGAATCCTTGGTACCCACAAAAAGTCATATATGTGATAGGCTGTGCCTGCAATCCCAGATTTCTACAGGGACATGGGAGGTGGAAACAGGAGAACCAACAAGAAGTTGGAAGGCCAACCAGCCTAAAATTCAGAGTATCAGAAATGAGAAAATTGCAGCCTCAGTACAGTGGAAGGAGAAAACTGTCTCCGAAAGGGGTCCTCTGACCTCTGTATATGTGTCTCAGCATGCACACCACACAAATAAGAAATAAAGTAATTTTGTACATTCTTACATAATAATTTCTTACTTATGAACCCCTAAACTTCAGTCTCAGTATTCTTGAACAGTCTGAAGGGCAGAAATCATGTATTGTTTCAAGTTTAAATTCCAATTTTAATTCATTTGGGCTGGAGAATTACCTAAGATTTATTAATAGGTATAGTGGTTGGTAGGTTTAGACTTGCATTTTTTCTTTGATTTCTAAGCTCCTTCATCTTCCCCAGGGGAACACATTCACAAAGACTAGAGGTTCTCGGCCTAGCTGTTCACTAATGTTAACTGGGAATATCTGAAAACTGTTCATCCCTAGGCCTCACCTTTAGCCTCTGAATGAAAGGCCAGGCATAAAAAACTTGAAAGGCTTCCAGGGGATTTGGGAATGTAACCAAGTGTTGAGAATCGGTCGTAGAAAATGAAAGGTTGGCTGCGCTGAACGTCACACAGGTACTCCGTGTACTGCATATGCTCAGGCTCTGTCCCGCAGTGTGATACCAAGTACTAAATGTCAAATGTCACTCTGCCCTTCGAGTACAGCACTCTGATTTCCACTTTCCTTTCTGTGGTTAATCAAGTAGCTTGTTTTACAGCTATTTCTGTTTGTTTGGGTTTTTCATTTTCCAGATTGGGTCTTGCTAGTGCAGCTAGTGTCAAGCTCCTCTCTCCCCCCCGAGTCTAAGAATTACAGGTTTGTGACCCTGCTGTAGTAATTATTTAATCTCAATGGGGGGGGGGTGTTCCTACTCCACTTTATCATTCAGTTCCCAGATAGAAGACACAAAACCTTTATATTTCTAATAAGTCTTTAAAGCACTAAAGCTGGGCAGTTATCTACCCTCTACGTTCTTAAAAATCTACTTCCCTATCAATAACCCAAGTTATGTCTTACCATGTTTCATCCGGGCTGCTCTTAACTCCCACTGGCCAGCCCTCGTGGCCATGTTTTCATGACTCACCTGCTCTTTGGTGTCTTTCCTCTCTCCATCTTCTCCCCTTTTCGCCTTCATGGTCTCTCCTCAGACCCCAAGCCCGGGAGATGAAATCCACCTACCTCTCTTCCACCCAGCTCTAAGCTGTAGGCATCTTTACTCAACCAATGGTCTTAAATTAAGGAGTAAGTTTACATAGTATCAATTCCTCATCCCTGGGGGGCAACCAGATCTTGGGGGGCAGTATTTAGCATTACAATACATAGCAACAGACAAAAAAGTGGCAACATGACACCATGCCTTCTGACTTACAATATTTTGTGCCTATTTAAGCTGTCTCAAAAATGAGTACCTTTTTGAGGGCTGGAGAGAAGGCTGGGCAATGAAAGGCACTTGCTGCTCAATTATGAGGGTCAAAGTTCAGACCCCAGCACCCACACTCAGACTGTCCACAAATGCTCATAACTCCAGCTCCAAGAGATTGCATATCCTTGTCTAGCCTCTGAGGGATATACATGTGCCCATGCATGCACACAGATACATACACATGCATAAATAAGTATTTTTTAAAGAATTTTTTTTTCTTGAATGCAAAACAAAAAAATCTACTTGGGCAGCCTCTACTGGCATTCATTTGCTGTCTCTTTAACAGCCTCCTATAGTGGCAGTTTTGGAATTTCTTTAAAATATTATAAGAATGTGCTTTCAATATAATCCCAGGTGTGGGATATGGTGCTTTAGACTGTCTGCAGCTGCGGACTATGATTTGCCTCATGCTCTAACAGAGGCTTGGTTTCTCCAGCTGCAATAGTTTCTGCGATTGTGTGACACTTGGGAGTCCAGAAACTTTTCTGAGAGTGCATAAATGTGAGAGCCCCAGAAGGTGGGGTTGGTGATTGGTGATCGGTCAAGGGGTTTAGTCAAGTTTTTTTAGAGTCATGTTCAAAGAAGAAAGGAAAGGAGAGAAATTAGACTTGGGGATCTCTCTTGCTCTCCTATCCTTCTTTCTCTCCTATCTAGTGATAGACAGTGAAACTAGGGAGATAAAGAGTGGGAAACGAACACACAAAGAGGCTCCAGCCTACCTCACCAGCTCCAGCCTACCTTACAATCTAGCCTTGGGATGACCCTGCATCTTGCCCCCATGCCTGCTGAACAATTGTGAACATCATATCCATTCTTTCTCCTCCTCATCCCTCACTCTAACACTTTCTTTTTCTTTGTGAAACTCCACTCACCAACTCCGCTTGTCATTTCTAGGGTTCTCTTCCCCCATGTGTTACTTGAGCAACTTTCATCCCTGAATTTTCACCCTTTCCTTGTTTCCCTCCTCATCCTCCATCTTATCACTTTTCTGCTAAATTCCCATAGATGGGAATGGCTTTCCTGAAGAGACCCCATTGCCCATTGTTCAAGATTGTTGTTGCTGTTATGAAACACCATGGCCAAGAGTGACTTACAGAAAATGGAGTTTATTTTAGCTCACAGTTCCAGAAGGGAGAGTACATGATACAAGGGAGGTGGGGCAGCAGGCAGCTGGAGCAGAAACTGGAAGATCACATCTTCAACCACAAACAGAAAGCACAAACTGGAAGCTATTATCCTCATAAGGTCTACACCCAGTGATGCACTACCTCCAGCAAGGGTGCACCCCAGCTCCCTAAAAAGAGCCACCAACTGAGGACCAAGTGTTCCATACCTGACCCAATGGAGGACATTTCCCACTCAAACCACCACAGCCATGAAAAATAGCTAGGCTGTTGCATGTAGTTTTATTCTACCAACTTTACTCTGGGAGGTGCCCACACTACCAGCCCCCACCCAGCCTTCCTTTAATCTGCGGATAAAACACACACACACTTTGTTCCTTTTCAATTTGTCTTAGGACACAGTTGCTAGGCATTACTATCTCCGCCTGGAAACTGTGTCCTTAATATTTTTATCTCTGTTACTCCGACCTTCCCTAAACTTCAGTGATTGGTCCCACCTAGCCCCTGCCAAATATCCATGACCACCCACCTGTACCAGTGGCCACAGGTCCCAGCTCCTCCTGAGACCTCAATGGCTGGGCTCCCTTCTTCTCCCTCCAAAGCATGGCAGAAACTACAAAAGTAGAAAAGAAAGAAACTGTGTATGTGTGTCTTTTATCTGAGAACTATAGGGAAGCTGGGTGGGGGCTAATAGATCAGTCACCTCCTGGAGCTAAAGACAGGCAGAGCAAAAGGGAAGCCAGGTGGGGGCTGGCAGCATGGACACCTTCTGGATTAAAGGTGTTAGCATAAAACAACATGCAACAGGAGACCATTAATGAGCATAGTTTCCAACCAGTGTCAGGTAAAGTGGCTAAGGGAGACATGGACCATTTGTGGGAAGACAACTTAATTGTCCTGCAATTGCAAGCAGGGTGACAGATTAATATACTAAAGACGGTAAGAACCACTGTCAAAATACCAAGGAGAAGAGTTAGGTCAAGAATATCCATAAGTTCCTGGATCCATCAATGACCCGACCCACGGGTCTCAGTAATTCGGGGGACACAAGGAGGGTTGCAACCTGAAAATAAAGAATGGGCGAGAGAGAAGACAGGACTCAAGGAAGCATTGCTTGTCAAGAGCCATTTACTAAAAGTAGGAGCTCAAATTTAAAACAAGGTTTTGGAAGGGCGGGGGGCAGGAGGGAGTACAGTGAAGAATTACAAGATCTTCTGGGGGCCATGGGAACCCCGAGGACAACAGGTAGGGAGGAAACGGTTGGGTAGGTAACGGTTTCTCAAAAGTCAAGGTACACTGATCATTCTTATCTCAGGGCCAAGCAGGAAATTTGTGGTTGCCAGGCAGAATATTTGTCTCTGGATTCTAGTCAGGTGGAGGCAGGTCAGCCAAGTGCCATTTGGTTCCCAACATCTCCCCCCTCTGTATTTAGTAAAGGCACTCTCTGCAACGGGTTCTCGGGGGTGGTTTTACAACCCTGGCCCGGGAGGGCTAAACCCTTTATTAAAGAGTTAACACGATCCCGGCCAATGAGAGGGTCTCACGGTGGACCTGAGCCTGTTAGAGGGCGGTGCTCGATCTCTTACCCGTCTCTGGGTCAGTCCCCCCACCCAAGGCTGCCCTGTCTTAGGTGGTCGAGTCTTATCCGTCCACTCTGTCACTGACTTACCAGGTCTACTGG
>NW_022196913.1:1669676-1671251 GCF_008632895.1 Mastomys coucha
TTGTTGTCTGGTTGGGTTGTGGCTGGCTGTTCCCCAAGGCCGGCAGAAAATTGATAGGTTGTGGGGTCTGGGGCTGACCCCTCATCCCGTTTCCCGGACAGGTTGGGAGGGGATTTCCTAAAATATCAGTCTTGGAATGACAGGTATTGGCCCAGTGCCTACTGCGGCGGCAGCGAGGGCAGACACTAGTGGGAGGTGGATGGTTTATCCCAGCTGAGGAAGTGGAAGAAGGCAGGGGCCGGGATTGGGGACAATTCTTTGCAAAATGACCTGGCTGTCCACAACGGAAACAGGACTGGTTGCTGGGTGGAACTTTAATGGCTGCACCAACAGCTAGATTGATAGCCTGAGTGACCTTGTGGGTAAAGAGATCCACTTCGCGGCAAAGCTGGACCATCTCATCAAGGTCTTTTCCCTTGTACTTTCACCTCAGGGCAGCCTTGCAAGCAGAGTTAGCATTCTCATAAGCAAGCTGGTTCAACAATTTATTTTCATGTTGGTCTGGGCCAAGAGACCTTTCAGCGGCCTCAAGGAGGCGGGCTACAAATTCACTATAATTCTCTTGAGCCCCCTGGATGACTTTAGTCAGGGGAGAAAGGACAGATCCCTGGGTGGGGATCGCTCTCCAGGCAGCCATGGCGGCGGAGGCAGATTGTACCAGGAGCCCTAATGAAAAGCCCCTTTGTTTTTCATCAGAGGCATATTTGCCCTGTCCAAGAAGTTTGTCTAATGTCCACCTTCTGGTGGAGGCACGGTCGCTCTGGCTGTTGGCGCGGGCCAAGGAGCGGCAGCGATCAGACCAATCAACACGCCATGTGAGAAACCGACCCCGAGTCAGAACAGACTGTGTAACAGAAAGCCACTCATTTGGCGTGAGATAGCCATCACCACTAATACTCTCCAGCAGTGAAAGGGTAAATGGAGCATTAGGGCCATAACTTCTAACAGCAGAATTAAGCTTTTCTAATTTTTTAAACGGAAGCTGGTGGAAAACTGTGGGGGCAGGAACTGAATCATCAGTCTCACTTTCATTTTCATCAGGGTTGTGATCACTAGCAGACTGTTCTGCCTCAGAATCGGAGTGTTCCCGAGAAAGGGAAGGGTTTCTGCCTGTTGATTGGTGAAGAGTGGAGGAAGAAGGGAGATGGGAAGGAGTAGAGGTGGGAGCAGAAGCTGAAGAGGGCTGACGCTGAGCTGACCAGGTTGTGGGTGGCTGAGGCAGAGCAGAACCAGAGGCGGGGATTTCTTGGGAAGCTTGAGAATGAGTGACAGGAAAGGCCAGATGAACAGAAGAGTGCTTTGGCAGACAGGGTGGAGCAGAGGAGCAAAGAGTAGACAGAGGAGAGAAATGTTCGTGAAGGTGGAGGATTTCAGTCAACTCTTGAATCTGGGACATTAAGCGGGACTTCACAGCTGCGAGTGAGGAAGGAAGAGCAGAAGTGGGAGCAAGAAGGGGAGCGGAGGGAACCGGCGTAGTGAGGGGATGCCAATCTTCAGAGCGGTAGCGAGCAGCTTCTTCCTCAAGGACCTGTGTGTCACCACCAGGGTTAAGAAGGCCACCACCAGGCTCAGCAA
>NW_022196913.1:1672670-1680820 GCF_008632895.1 Mastomys coucha
GGCCAAGCAGGAAATTTGTGGTTGCCAGGCAGAATATTTGTCTCTGGATTCTAGTCAGGTGGAGGCAGTTCAGTCAAGTGCCATTTGGTTCCCAATACATCAAGAAGAAAAATCTTACAGTCAAGGACAAAGAGAAACACAGAAAACAAAACGCAGAGATCAGGTCCATGAGTAACATAGACATGTTATGTATTACTAATCGCTAGCTGGCTTTAGCAGGACACCATGCTAGCTGGTTTTAGCAGCACACCATGCTAGCTGGCTTTAGCAGCACACCATGCTAGCTTTTTGTTTCTATTTTGTTTGCGTTTTTGTTGTTGTTGTTGTTGTTGTTATTATTATTATTTTTTTTTTTGGTGTTTGGACTTGGTTTTGTTTTTTCAAGATAGGGTTTCTCTGTGTCACCCTGGACATCCTAGAACTCCATAGACAAGGCTGGCCTCAAACTCAGATATCCATCTGCCTCTGCCTCCCCAGGGGCAGGGATTAAAGACATTTGCCACCACCACCTGGCACAAAAGACCTCTTTCATGATGTCACTAGATCACAAGTTTTTGAGGCAGAAGAGGTAAGCTTGCCATTTTGCTACTGTGCTGATAGCATTGTGAACTTATTTTATATGTGGCGCTGATTAACATGGCCAGGGTGAAAGTGATCAGTCAGGGGGCTTGGTGCCATAGAAGGTAATGCCAGGTTTCACAAGGGGTGGGATGTACCAGAAAGAAACATTGGCTCAGAAAGCTGAAACAAGAGGTAACCTGAAGAGCACATCAAGACACTATGAATAGAAATCAAGATTTGTCTGTAAAGAACAGCAATTGGAAGGATGAAGTAAACACAGAGCCATAGAAAGGAGGTCAATAGGTCAAGAGGTCAACAGAGGTCAAACGAGGCCAAAGCAAATAGGACCAGAAATCTTTCATGAGACAAAGTGAAATCATAAAATAAACATTTTATATTGTAGGCTGTACACTACACATCAGAGGAAGAGTCTATTTACAATGAGCTTTGAGTATGTATATGTTCTAGGAGTAAATGGCCAGTTTAGAGATAGAGGGCTAGGTAATCTCATATATATATGTATACATATATATATGTATACATATATATATATATACAATCTCCCTTCTGTCAGATAGGATAAGTCCAGTGTCCCATCTGGATTTTCTTATAAAAAGACAGTTACTCTCCAAGGAGTAGGCCAGTTATGCTAGGGCAGATGTTCTCAATCTGTGGGTGGCAACCCTTTGTGTGTGCGTGGGGGGGGTGGTTATAGGACTCTTTCATATGGGTCACACATCAGATATCCTACATATCAGATATTCATATTACAAGTCACTAACAGTAGCAAAGTTACAGTTATGAAGTAGCAACAAAATAATTTTATGGTTGGGATCATCATAATCTAAAAACCTACGTTAAAGGGTCGCAGCATTAGGAAGGTTGAGAGCCGCTATCCTAAGAGCATCCTTCAGTTTGTACTTGTCCTACCACGCTTCACTAGGCCTTGTGGTTGCAAGCAACATCAATTTGACTTGTTATTTACTTAAAGACAAACTTGAAATTGCTCGAGTGAGAGTCTCCTATCTGTGTGACAGAGGACAGGTGTTAAAATTTGGGGGCAGAATAACATAATACAGAAAATGACTTTGAGAAGCAATAAGAACTCTGAACAAAAAACACACATAATTCAATCTCTATCAGGCAAACATTTTATTTGGTATATTTGGTACAATGTATACATACTTTTGTAATACACTTATAGACATTGTGACAACTGCACATATATTTCATATCTTACTTTTAAGAATGACACATTAGCTGGGCCATGGTGGCGCACGCCTTTAATCCCGGCACTTGGGAGGCAGAGGCAGGCGGATTTCTGAGTTCTAGACCAGCCTGGTCTACAGAGTGAGTTCCAGGACAGCCAGGGCTACACAGAGAAACCATGTCGAAAAAAAACAAAACAAAACAACAACAACAAAAAAAAGACACATTAATTAATATGTACTTTCTTCTTTTTATTCATAGCCTCTGAAGTGGTTCGTGTAGTTCATATTTTATTAAGTGGTCTTTATTTAAATTATTTCCTTCACTATTAGATTTTTAGGTAACTGAAAGCTTTTGCTATTAGAAATTATTCTTCAATGAAATCTTTATGCAAATAGTACCTTAATTACATAAAGGTGTGATTCACTTCTTATGGTGACTAGCTAGGCCAGGCCTTAAGCATCATATATCTCAATTAATGGATTAGCATGCTAGCCAGTCTCTTCTGCCTTTGGGGATGGGTCATCCCATAGACCATTTTCATGATACCATCTTCTTAAGATGTCACTGTGCTTATCTGCCCATCTTTCATATGGTATGGTGGCTGTGCAATCTGGGCCCTAAGTGAAAAAGGAATTAACTAGAGCCAAGAGGACTGAATTTTGAGCACTCTCTCCCAGACGAGAATACCAGGGCTTAAGATGTGTGTACTAGCTTCCATCAGAGAAATAACAAAGCCCTAGGTTCAGTTCTAGTTGTAGCTATCTGGCTCTCTCCAGTAAATGAGGGCACTGTGGTTCATAGTCACTGAACATTGATGGCACACATGAGCAGGAATAACAAGAGTCAGAGCCCAAGAGAAGGTTATCCCAGCTGAAAAGAAATGTGCTGTGTTAGCTGCTGTGGGGCACAGAGCCAGGAAGAACTAGAGGGATCCCAGTCCAAATACTCATGCCTGAGTGTGTGGCCAGGGTAGACTTGTAGCTGTGCCAGCAAGTTCTTCATGTCAGCAAGGGGCAGTTTTCTAAGAGGTCATTATCTAAGGGAATTACCACACTAACTTTCTGGTTTCAGTAATAAGCTGGATCTGGAATTAGTAGACCTGGTTTCTTAACTTTCCACCTGCATAGTGAGAAAACACATTGGCCAGGGTCTGTGTGCTCTGTGTGCAGCTGGCAGAGACTGATTCCTAAAAAGACCCTCAAGCTGAAAACAAAATGAATAAAAGAACAAAAAACAAAAATCCCCAAACTCATAAGTATACGTCAAATCAAAAGCACATAAATATTAGCTAAACTGCTTGAATACAATTCCATTTTGGGTGTTCCTCTCTTTTGACTTGAAGCCATCATCACTGCTGAAAGGTATATTAAGCAATATGAGCTTAGAAGATTTGGGTTGAAGGCTAGGAAGAAGCAAGGGCTTCAGAGGTGATAATGGGCATTTAGACCTTGTGTTAGTTAAGCTTGCCAGAGAAACAGGATGTGTGTGTGTGTGTGTGTGTGTGTGTGTGTGTTAATACTTTCTCAAAATATCTGTTTAAACTCTATGATGGCTATACTTGTTTGTCTTGACATCAGGAACTAAAACCCAAAAATGAGGGGACATCTGTGAAGGATTTTTTGCTTAGTTTGAAATGAAAAGATCCACTTCTAATCAGGATCTCTGAGATGGAGAGACACAGTTACAATCCAGATCTTTTGATGTAGAAAGACCCACCTCTAATCTGGGCCATATAAAAGAACATGGAAGAAAGAAGGCTTTTCCTCTGTGCCTGCTTGCCCTCACCTCGATGGTTGGTCCATTTCTTCACTAACATTAGACCCGAGTTCTTTGGGATCCAGCATATACAGAAGACCAGCCGAGACATCCAGCCTTGTGGACTGAGCAACTACTGGCTTCTTGGACTTTTCATTCACAAACAGCTATTGTTGGATTAGCTGGACTGTAATCTATAAGTCATTCTATTAAATCTCATATATATATATATGTGTGTGTATATGTGTGTATGTGTTTGCATGTGTACATAGAGAAAAAGATTCATTCTATAAATTCTGTTACTCTAGAGAACTTACTAATACAAACTCTCAATATAAATTATATTTATACATATATATACATATGTACATATGTATATATATGTATATATATATATATATATACACACAGAGTGTACTGGCTGGTTTTGTGTGTCAACTTGACACAGGCTGGAGTTATCACAGAGAAGGGAGCTTCAGTTGGGGAAGTGCCTCCATGAGATCCAGCTGTGGGGCATTTTCTCAATTAGTGATCAAGGGGGGTAGGGCCCCTTGTGGGTGGTGCCATCCCTGGGCTGGAAGTCTTGGGTTCTATAAGAGAGCAGGCTGAGCAAGCCAGGAGAAGCAAGCCAGTAAGCTCCATCCCTCCATGGCCTCTGCATCAGCTCCTGCTTCCTGACCTGCTTGAGTTCCAGTCCTGACTTCCTTTGGTGGTAACAGCAATGTGGAAGTAAGCTCAATAAACCCTTTTCTCCCCAACATGCTTCTTGGTCATGATGTTTGCGCAGGAATAGAAACCCTGACTAATACACAGAGAGAGACAGAGAAAGAGAATATGTGTGTGTGTATACACACACACACACACACACACACACATATGTACATACATATATATATATATATATATATATATATATATATATATATATAGAGAGAGAGAGAGAGAGAGAGAGAGAGAGAGAAAGGAAAAGAGAGAGGCAGAGACAGAGGGAGAGAGGAAGTTTTAAGAAGACCCATGGACTTAGCAAAGCTAAGATCCGCAAGGCAGCCTGCAGGCTGGAGAGCCAGAGGAAAGGTAACTTTGGAACCAAGAATGACATCACTTGGAGGCAGAATTCTGCCTTTTTTCAGGCACCTGGGCCCTTTTCTATGAAAGTCCACCTGCAATATGGTAGTGTTATTTCCCTTATTCATTCTTATTTGGATATTAGTTACATCCAAGAATTAACTTCACAGCACTGTAGCCAAAACCCGGCACACAAAATTACCTCACACACAAAACAAGTCACAACCCGGAACCTCTGAGCCTGGAGGGACGTTAAGGACAAATATTTTTGCCAGACTTTCCCCACCTTGTATAACCAAATCCAAAGTTCTTATATTGAATTGCTTATCTCTCCTAGATCTTGAGGACAAATCTCCACTCCCAGCATCTGCTGCTTTCCCGGTTTGCTAGCATTCACCCGCCAATCACGGTAGACCTTGGCTGTCATAGATCCTGGCCTTCTGCATAGTCTAGACTGCCCACTTCACTCAAGAAAACATACATATGATGATTCTCCTCAACCAAGTGATGTTTGTAAAGGCTCAGACCTTTCCAAAAAAGACATCATGAGATGTCAAGGGAAAGCACACAGGAAAATATGTGTACTGTCTGGTTTTGTGTGTCAACTTGACACAAGCTGGAGTTACCACAGAGAAAGGAGCCTCCCTAAAGGAAGTGCCTTCATGAGATCCAGCTAGAAGGCATTTTCTCAATTAGTGATCAAGGGTGAGAGGGTACCATCACTGGGCTAGTAGTCCTGGGTTCTATAAGAAAGCAAGCTGAGAAAGCCAGGAGAAGAAAGCCAGTAAGTAACATCCCTCCATGGCCTCTGCATCAGACCCTGACCTGCTTGAGTTCCAGTCCTGACTTCCTCTGGTGATGAACAGCAATGTGGAAGTAAGCTGAATAAACCCTTTCCTCCCCAACTTGCTTCTTGGTCTGATGTTTTCTGCAGGAATAGAAACCCTGACTAAGACAATATGAAACCTAGGACCGCAGCCTCCCCTGCCTCCCCACCCACACCCATATTAGCTAACCTAGACGAAGCCAAGTGCTGTTAAAGAGAGCTATTCCCCACCTACTTGATGTGCTCAAGAATACAGCAGGGACATTTCTTCTCAAAGTCAAGACACTGGTTTCTCTCTGCTCTTCCCTTCCTTTTAGGTGTCCAGCATTACATCAAGTCTTGACTGTAACTAAATTAGGCAACAGTTGATAATAAAGAGTTGGTTGTTACTATTGAGCTAAAATTTACATGTAAGGGAATGTAAGTGTGGACCTTTAAATGAGAAATGTTCCCCACAGGCTCAGGTATTTGAAAATTTGATTTCCAGTTGGTGGCACAGTTTGGGAAGATTTGTGGGGGTGTGGCCTTGATGAAGGGAGTACATCCCTTGGAGTGGGATTTGAGATTATATAGCCTCATCCTATTTCCAGTTCTCTTGTCCAGCTTCGTGTTTGTGATGAACTGTAAGCTCTCAGCTTCCTGTTCCAGCTGCCTGCTGCCACATTGTCTCTGCCATTATATATGCTAATTCTCTGGAACCATAAACCAAAATAAACTTTTTTTCCCTATAAGTTGTATTGATCATGGTTATCAGAGCAACAGAAAAGTTACTAATAAACTTATATATGTAGAAATTTATTAAGTGCACAAATGAATTTTGGTGAATACATGCATATATTCATTAATATACTATATAAATTCACATTACTTACATAGTCAAGACATGTAGTCAACTGCCTGGTCCTCATAGCACTTATTTTGATATTTCTTCTTAGTTAAAATTTTAGTTTAAAAGTCTAAATTTAGGGCTGGCAAGATGGCTCAATGGGTAAGAGCACAGACTGCTCTTCTGAAGGTCCTGAGTTCAAATCCCAGCAACCACATGGTGGCTCACAACCATCCATAATGAGATCTGATGCCCTCTTCTGGTGTGTCTGAAGTCAGCTACAGTGTACTTTTAGATGTCTTTAATCCCAGCACTTGGGAGGCAGAGGCAGGCAGATTTCTGAGTTCGATGTCAGCTTGGTCTACAGAGTGAGTTCCAGGACAGCCAGGGCTACACAGAGAAACCTTGTCTCAAAAAAACAAAAGATCAATCAATCAATCAATCAATCTTTGGGCCGGAGCAAGCAGGGACTGAGCGAGCAGGGTTGACCGGATCAAGCAGAGGTCCTAAAAAAACAGTGTAAATTTAGAGCATTGGGTTCTATGAATCCCCTTTACCCTCTCTCCATCTCTCCAACTTAATCTCATTAGTGTAGTTAATTTGTATTTCTTTTTTTTAAAGATTTATTTATTTTATTTATTTTATGTGTATGAGTATACTGTAGCTGTACAGATGGTCGTGAGCCATCATGTGTGTGGCTGCTGGGAACTGAACTCAGGACCTCTGCCTGCCCTGCTCGCTCCAGCCGCACTCGCTCCAGTGTAATTCACTGTAGCTGTCTTCAGAATTGCCAGAAGAGGGCGTCAGATCTCATTACGGTTGGTTGTGAGCCACCATGTGGTTGCTGGGATTTGAACTCAGGACCTTCAGAAGAGCAGTCAGTGTTCTTACCCACTGAGCCATCTCACCAGCCCCAGTTAATTTGTTATAAGTGCTGTTGATATATATATATATATATATGTATATATATATATATATATATGTTGATATATGTATATACACATACATATATGTATTATAACTATGCTGATGGTTTACATTAGACTGTTACTTAATGGCATTTGGCAAATGTATCACATACCCAACACTACATATAAAATAGTTTCACTGCCCAGTCTCCAGTCCCCACCTATTCATCCCTTGTTCTTTCTCCCCTGATTTTCTTACTGTGCTCATATTTTTCCTTTTGTACTGTGTCACATATTTAGAATCATACAGTATGTGGTCTTTCCAGATTGAACTTGGCAATACACAGTTAAGGTTATTTCATGTCCTTTTTGTGGCTTGAATTCACATTTCTTTCCATTACTAAAAATCCTGTTGTGTGGCTACACCACAGTAAGTGTATACATTCATCTATTAAAGGACACCTTGTTACTTCCAAGTTGGGACCATTATTAAGAAAGCTACCAAAAACAGTGTGTGTGGGTTTTCTGCCTTTCCCCCCACCCTTGATATTTTTGCAGTACTGAGAATGGAACTGTGGGTCTCTTGAATGTTAGGCAAGTAAGTACTCTACCATTGAATCACATACCCAGGTATAAATGCAGGCTTCTGCATGGACATAAGCTGTCAACTATGTTTAGTTTCGTAAGGAACAATCCAACTGTCTTTTGAATCAGTTTATTATTGTGTATTCTAAGAAGCATTGGATGGGCATTCCCATTTCTCCACATCCTCATTAGCATTTGCCCTTGTCAGTGATTTGGATTTTAGCCATTCAAACACACAGGGAGGAATACCTTACTGTTGTCTTCATCCATAACTCCTCAATGGTATGCTTTGCGCATCTCTTCACGTGCCCATGTGCCATCCTTGTCACGTGCCCATGTGCCATCCTCGTCAGCTTTGGTAACGTGTCTGCTTGCCCCTTCCTTTCTTTTCTTCTTTTTTTTTTTTTTTTTT
>NW_022196913.1:1681216-1692228 GCF_008632895.1 Mastomys coucha
TGGTGGGCAAGAAGGCTTGAGAATTGTGGCTCATGGTACTGACTCTGTCTGGAACAACCGCACTGTCTTTTCTTTCTTTTCTTAAGCCAAGTTTTCAGTTCATAGACCAGATTTTTAATAAAATAAATGCTGTAAAATGTTTCTCTGTGTATTTACACTAATGTTTTATCTTATAAAATTGTTTTTCATAGAGAACAAAGTACTCTTCAGTTTGGCAGAATTTGCTTTTGGTGTTATATCTCAAAAGTGATCACCAAGCCTGAGATCTTCTCAATTTTCTCCTATGTTGTCTTCTGGAAATCAAAAGCCGGGTATTTTACATTTACTGGTTTGAGTAAACCAGTATGAAATGTATTTAGAATGACATTTTTATATTAATGTCCAGTTGTTCCAATACCACCTGCAGAAAAAGCTATTTTTTTCTGTCTGTCTTTGTTCTTTTGACAAAGATCAATACAGCTATCACGTGTGGATTCCATGTGCACTTTTTATATTCTTTGGAAATGCACTGAGTTTACAGAGTAAGAAAGAAAGAAGTGGCCACGTGACCATAGTAGGTTCTCCTATTTATGTGCACAGAAATTTCACTTTAGGATACTAACGTAGGTTCTCTGTATTTCATGAATCTCACTTGCTCAGTGGATAACTATGTCAACTGTGCATGGGCACAGATATACTTCTTTTCCTATCTGCCTTCATTTCACTGGCATACATAGTATGAAAGACTGTAAATTGAATAGGAAGGAATAACAAAGGCAGACATTTCTGTGGGGAAACATTAGGTATTTAGTTAAGATCTATCTTATCTTTATCAAATGGAAGAAATGCTTTGGCGAGATTTAAAAAAAAATGTAGGTTGTGTTGTATGTGTTGAGTGTTTTGCCAAGGGCAGTGGTGGCTCACATCTTTAATTCCAGCCCTCAGGAGGCAGAGGCAGGTGAATCTCTATGAGTTCAAGGCTAGCATGGTCTACAGTGAGTTCATGGTTGACTCTGTCTTAAGAAAAACCAATAAAAAACAAATAAAAATAAAAAAATTAAAAAACAACAGCCAGGCAATGGTGGTGGATGACTTTAATCCCAACACTTGGGAGGCAGAGGCAGGCAGATTTCTGAGTTCAAGGCCAGTTTGGTCTACAGAGTGAGTTCCAGGACAGTCAGGGCTACACAGAGAAACCCTGTCTCAAAAAACAAACAATAAAAAATAAACAAATATAAATAAATAAAAGTGATTGAGTGATTTGCCAGCATATATGTATGTACAACATGAGTGCCTAGTGCCCATGGCAGTCAGAACAGGGCATTAAATACAGTCCATATAGATAGCTGTGAACCACTTTGTGGGTGCTGGGTCCTGAACCTGGGTCCTCTGCAAGAACCTTAAGTCAGATTCTATTGATCCTTTTTAATATTGAAACTTTCTCAAGATTGTATCTTTTAATATGTTTTTCAAATTAATATGCTTACATTGATTTTACAATTGCATTTCTAGGAAACACCTCATTTGTCATGAGATCCACACTACATTTGACGCTTGCTAATAGTTTTTTACTTTATGAGGATAGTGATTTTTTTTTAATTATACTTTCTTTAGTATTACCCCTTCCTTAAATATTTGCTAAGGAATTCACTATTGAAATTTTCTGAATCTAAAGTTTTCCTTCTAGAAAGATTATTTATTTATTTATTTACAACCCCCAATTATCCCGATCACAACCTCCTCCCTCCTCTCCTTCCAGTTCCAACCTCACTCCCTCCCTCAGCCCCCATTCTTTTGTCCTTAGTGGTTACCAACCTGACCTGACATTTCAAACTGCATTAGGTTAGACAACAGAGACTGAGGCCAGACAAAGTGGCCCATCTAGGGTGAAGGGATCCAAAGGCAGACAACAGAGACAGTCCCCAACTCAATTGTTAGAGGACCCTCATGAAGACCAAGCTAAACATGGGCTACATATGTGTAGGGGACCTAGGCCCAGCCCCTGCATGCTCTTTGGTTTGGTGGCTCAGTCTCTGTGAGCCCTTGACGCTTAGGACTTTTTGTGTATCCTTGACGCCCCCCTCAGCTCCCCCAATCCTTCTGTCCACTCTCCCACAGATTCACCAGCTCCATCTAATGTTTGGCTGTGGGTCTCCACACCTGCTCCATCACCTGCTGAATGAAGCCTCTCAGTAGACAGCTATGCTAAGCTCCTATCTGGAAGTGTGGCAGAGTATCACTAATAGTGTCAGGAGTTGGCTCTCTCCCATGGGATGGGTCTCAGGTTGGGCCAGCCATTGGTTGGCTATTCCCTTAATCTCTGTTCCATTTTTATCCTTGCATATCTTGTAGGCAGGACAAATTTTGGGTGGGAGGTTTTGTGGGTGGCTTGGTGTACCCCTACCTCCACTAGAAGTTCCACCTGGCTACAGGAGATGGCCACTTCAGGCTCCATACTCCATGCAAGGAGTCTTAGCTAGGGTCACCCCCATAGATTCTTGGGAGCCTCCCCATCCCAGTTCTTTGGCTTGTCCCAGAGATGTACCTCCCCAGTTTCCATTCCCACCCCCCAAGTCTTCCTCCATCTCTGCTCTCCCTATACCTGATTCCTTATCTCCTTTCCCCTCGCCAACCCCTCTTCCACAGTTCCCTCCCTCCATCTACCTCCAATGTCTATTTGATTTCCCCTTCTCAGTGAGATTCAAGCATCCTTCCTGAGCCCTCCTTGTTACTTAGCTTCTTTGAGTTTGTGGATGGTTACATAGCTATCCTGAACTTTATGGCTAATGATCACTTATAAGTGAGTACATACCATGAGAGTCTTTCTGGGTCTGAATTACTTCATTTAAGACAATACTTTCTTTCTTTCTTTCTTTCTTTCTTTCTTTCTTTCTTTCTTCCTTCCTTCCTTCCTTCCTTCCTTCCTTCCTTCCTTTGTTTGTTTGTTTCTTTTTTCATTGTTCCATTCTAGAGCAGGTTTCACTTCAGTTTTTTTTTTGTATTTTTTATTAGATGTCTTCTTTATTTACATTGCAAATTTTATCCCTCCTCTCTCTGCTCACTAACCCACCCACACCCACTTCCCTGTCCTGGCATTTTCCTACACTGGGGCATCAAGCCTTCATGAGACCAAGAGCTTCTCCTCTCTTTGATGTCCAACAAGGCTATCTTCTGCTACATATGTGGCTGGAGCCATGAGTTCATCCATATGTATTCTCTGGTTGTTGGTTTAGACCCTAGGAGCTATGGGGATACTGGTTGGTTCATATTGTTGTTCCTTCTATGGGCCTGCAAACCCCTTCAGCTCCTTGGGTTCTTTTTTGAGCTCCTCTACTGGGGATTTTGTGTTCAGTCCAATGGATAGCTGAGAACATCCACTTCTGTATTTGTCACTCTCAGGAGTTGGCTATATCAGGCTCCTGTCAGCAAGCACTTGTTGGCATCCACAATAGTGTCTGGGTTGATTAACTATATATGGCATGGATCCCTAGGTAGGACAGTCACTGGATGGCCTTTCCTTCAGTTTCTGCCCCAAACTTTGTCTCTGTCTCCTCCCATGGGTATTTTGATCCCCCTTCTAAGAAGGACTGAAGTGTCCACACTGTGGTCTTCCCTCTTCTATACCTATTATCCTTAGGTTTAGTCTTCTCATTGTGTCCTGGATTTCCTGGATGTTTGGGGTTAAAAGCTTTTTGCATTTTGCACTTTCTTTGACTGTAGTGTCAATGTTTTCTATGGTAACTTCTGCCCCTGAGATTCTCTCTCGTATCTTGTTGGTGAGGCTTGCATCTATAACTCCTGACCTCTTTCCTCGGTTTTCTATCTCCAGAGTTGTCTCTCTTTGTGATTTCTTAATTGTTTCTACTTCCATTTTTAGATCCTGGATGGTTTTGTTCAATTTCTTCACCTGTTTGGCTGTGTTTTCCTATAATTCTTTTTTTTTAAAAGATTTTATTTATTATTATAAATAGGTACATTGTAGCTGTCTTCAGATGCACCAGAAGAGGGCATCAGATTTCATTATGGGTGGTTGTGAGCCACCATGTGGTTGCTGGGATTTGAACTCACCACCTTTGGAAGAGCAGTCTGCGCTCTTACCCGCTGAGCCATCTCTCCAGCCCCCTATAATTCTTTAAAGAATTTTTGTGTTTCCTCTTTAAGGTCTTCTACTTGTTTATTTGTGTTCTCCTGTAATTCTTTAAGGGATTTTTTTGTGTTTCCTTTTTAAGGTCTTCTAGCTGTTTTCCTGTGTTCTCCTGTATTTCTTTAAGGGAGTTATTTATGTCCTTCTTAAATCCTCTATCAGCATCATGAGAAGTAATTTTAAATCCAAATCTTGCTTTTTGGGTGTGTTGGGGTATCCAGGACTTATTGTTGTGGGAGAACTGGGTTCTGATGGGGCCACGTAGCTTTGGTTTCTCTTGGTAAGGTTCTTGTACTTGCCTTTTACCATCTGATCATCTTTGGTGTTAGTTGGTCTAGCTGTCTCTGGTGTGAGGCTGTCCCTTCTGTGTGCCTGTAAGCCTGTGTCAGCACTCCTGGAAGACCAACTCCCTCCTGGCAGGACCGGTGCACAGAGGGCTATGAACAGTCCCAGCTCCTGGGTATAGATGGAGGCAGGAAGGACCCTGACCCAGCTGTTCTGCCGCTTCTGAGGCCTGAGTGCTCCTGGCTGGGCTCACCTTAGACAATTACCAGAGAGAAAATGGCTAAGACAATATTTTCTAGTTCCATTCATTTGCCTGTAAATTTAATGATGTTCTTGATTTTTAAATTTTTAAATTTTAAATAGCTGAGTATCCATTCTTCAGTTGAGGGATATCTAGATTGTTTCCAGTTTCTGACTATTATTAATAAAGCTGCTATAAACATGTTGAGCAAATGTCCTTGTGATATGGTGGAACATCTTTTGTGTGTATGTCCAGAATTGATATGGCCAGATCTTAGGTAGAACTATTTCGAATCTTCTAAAAAAATGCTTAATTGATTTCCAAAGTGGTTGGACAAGTTTGTATGCTGTGGTTGTTTGAATAAGCTTGGACCATAGGAAGTGGTACTGTTAGGAGGTGTGGCCTTCTTGGAGGAAGTGTGTCACTAACGGTTTGGAGGTCTCTTCCTATGCTCAGGTTCCACCCATTTCAGAAAACAGCTTCCTCCTAGCTGCCTGAGGAGCCAGTCTTCTCTTGGCTGCCCTTGGATCAAGATGTAGAATCTCCAGCTCCTTCTCCAGCACCATGTCTACCTGCATGCTGCCATGCTTCCTACCTTGGCAATAATGGACTGAACTTTTGAGATGTAAGTCAGCCCCAATTAAATGTTGTCCTTTATAAGTGTTGCCTTGGTCATGGTGTCTTTTCACAGCTATTGAAACCCTAAGACACACTTCCACCAACAATGGAGAAGTTTTCACTTGCTCCACATCCTCATCAGCATGTGCTGTCACTTGAATTTTTTTATCATAGCCATTCTGATTGGTATAAGATGGAATCTCAGAGTCATTTTGATTTGCATTTTCCTAATGACTAAGGACACTGAACATTTCTTTAATTGCTTCTTGGTCATTGGAGAGTCCTCTGTTGAGAAGTCTCTGTTTAGCTCTGTAATTTGGTTATTTGGCTTGCTGCTATCTAATTGGGTTATTTGGTTTGCTGTTATCTAATTTCTTGAGTTTATATATTTTGCATATTTACCCTATGTTAGATCTAGGGTTGGTAAAGATCTTTTCCAACTTTGTAGACTGCTGTTTTGTCTTATTGATGGTGTCCTTTTGCTTTACATAAGCCTTTACATGAGGTCCCATTTATTAATTGTTGATCTTAGTGCCTGAGCTTTTGGTGTTCTGTTCAGGAAGTTATCTCCTATACCAATGAATTCAAGGCTATTCCCCAGATTCTGTTCTATTGGACTTAGAGGATCTGGTTTTATGTTGACATCTTTGATCCACTTGGACTTGAGTTTTGTGCAAGGTGATAGATATAGATCTATTTGCTTTCTTCTACATGCAGACATCCACTTAGACCAGCACCATATGTTGAAGATTTTTTTTCTCCCTTGTATGGTTTTGGCTTTTCAAAAAAAAATCAAGTGTCCATAGATGTGTACGTTTATTTCTGAGTCTCCAGTTTTATTCCATTGACCAACCTGTCTGTTTTTATGCCAATATCATGCAGATTTTATTACTACTGCTCTGTAGTACAGCTTGAGATCACGGATGGTGATTGATCTCAGATGTTCTTTTTTGTACAGGATTTTTTTTTTTTTTTTTTTTTGGCTATCCTGGGTCTTTTATTTTTCCATACAAACTTGAAGATTGCTCTTTTGAAGGTCTGTAAAGAATTGTGTTGGAATTTTGGTGAGAATTGCACTGCATCTGTAGATTGTTTTTGGTAAGATGGCTACTTTTTCTATGTTACTCTTACCCATCCATGAGCAAGATCTTTTCATCTTCCATAATTTCTTTCTTCAGAGATGTGAAATTCTTGCCATGCAGGTATTTCACTTGCTTGATTTGAGTTACACCAAGATATTTTATATTATTTGTAGCTACTGTGAAGTATATTGCTTCTCTAATATTTTTCTCAGTCTCTTTGTTTGTATAAAGAAGGGATACTAATTTTTGTTTTGTATCCAGCCACTTGACTGGAGGTGTTTATCAGATGAAGGAGTTCTCTGGTAGAATTTGGGGGGGGGGCATTGTGTCTACTATTATGTCATCTACAGACAGCAATACTTTGACTTCTTCCTTCCCAAGCTATATCTCCTTCAGTAGTCTCACTGTTGTGGCTGGAACTGTAAGTGCTATACTGAATAAGGATGAAGAGTGTGGGCAGTCTTGTCTTCTCCCTGATTTTAGTGGAATTGTTTCTTTCCGATTATTTGCTATTGATTATTGGCTTGCTGTGTGTTGCCTTATTGTATTTAGGTATATATTGTATATCTGTGATCTCTCCTGGACTTTTAACATGAAGGGGTGTTAGATTTTTGTCAAAGGCTTTTTCAGCATCTAAAATGATCATGTTTTTTTTTCTTTCAGTTTGTTTATATTGTTGATTACATTAGTGGATTTTTGAATATTGAATCATCCCTACATCCCTGGGATGAAGTCTACTTGGTCATAGTAGATGATGATTTGATGTGTTTTTTGATTTGGTTGGAAGTATTTTATTGTGTATATTTGCATCAATGTTCATAAAAGAAATTGGTCTAAAATTCTCTTTCATTGTTTTTTTTTTTTAAAGATTTATTTATTTATTATATGTAAGTACACTGTAGCTTGTCTTCAGACACTCCAGAAGAGGGCGTCAGATCTCATTACAGATGGTTGTAAGCCACCATGTGGTTGCTGGGATTTAAACTCAGGACCTTTGGAAGAAGAGTTGGTGCTCTTTTTTTTTTTTTTAATAATTTTTTTTTTACTACTGGATTTCTCAGACAATAACATCCTTTGGAAAAATATTCTGTTCAGTTGACACAATGAGTTCTATTATTAGTGCCAATGTACTCAATTTATGGCTGAGTAGAGATCAATCTAAATGGATTAAACAATTTCTTCAAGATTAAACATTGAGAGAATAACTTTCCATTTGTTAAATCTTTTATATTAGACATGCACCCAAGTAAAGTGCAAGACTTCTAACACCAAGTTCATCAGAGTCCATGAATAACTAATAAAGTTAAGTAGCAATGTTTTTAAAAGGTAGCAATGGTCAAAGCAGCATCAGAGATAATGAATATTGCAAATTCAATCATCAATAAGAGGAGAGGACCTCGGCCCTGTGAAGGTTCTGTGCCCCAGTGTAGGGGAATGCCAGGGCCAGAAAGTGGGAGAGGGCGGGGTGGCAGGCATGGGGAAGTGGGAGGCAACAGGGGTTTGTTTTTGTTGTTTTTGTTTGTTTCTTTGTTTTTTGGAGGGGAAACTGGGAATGGAGAAATTTACATGTAAATAAAGAAAATATCTAAAAGAAAAAAATATCAATATATTGGTCATCTAGATGCTAGTGACTGTGTGTTTCTCCTTGGTAGCCTAAATTCTATACATCAGTAAAAAAGTTGTAGTCTCAGTCTCCTTCCTTCTAATATTAAGAGGATGAGTTAATTGATACTCTCTATTAATATTCATTATCTCTGAGTCAGTGCTCTTAACCAGTGAGCCATCTCTCCAGCCCCTCTCTTTCATTGTTGAGCTCTTGTGTGATGGTGGCCTCATAGAAGAAGGTTGGCAATGTTCCTTCTGTTTCTTTGTGGAATATTTTGAGGAGTATTGGTATTTGTTCTTCTTTAAATGTCTGGTAGAATTCTATACTAAAACCATCTGGCCCTGGGCTTTTTTGGGATGGAAGACTTTTAATGGCTGGTTCTACTTCTTTAAGGGTTCCAGCACTACTTAAATTGTTTACCTGATCTTGATTTAACTTTGGTGAGTGATATCTATCAAGAAAACCAACCATTTCATTTAGATTTTTCAATTTTGTGGAGTATAGGCTTTTGAAGTAAGACCTAATGATTCTTTGAATTTCTCAGTTTCTATTGTTAAATCTTCCCTCATTTCTGATTTTGTTAATTTGGGTACTCTCTCTCTTCCCTTTAGTTAGTTTAGCTAAGGGGTTTGTTTATCTTGTTGATTTTCTCAAAAACAAAAACAAAAAACCAGCTCTTGGTTTCATTGAATTCATTGAATTTTTCTCTTTGTTTCTAATTTTAGCTCTGAGTTTACTTCCTAATATCTACTCATTTTGGGTGTGCTTCTTTTTGTTCTATAGCTTTCAGGTGTACTGTTAAGTTGCTAGAATGAGGTCTCTCCAATTCCTCTATGAAGGAACTTAGTGCTATGAATTTTCTTCTTAGTACTGCTTTTATTGTGTCCTATACATTTGTGTATGCTGTGCCTTCATTTTCATTGAATTCTAGAAAATCTTTAATTTCTTTCTTTATCTCTTCCCTGACCCAGTGGTAATTGAGTAGAGAGTTGTTCAGTTTCCATGAGTTTGTAGGATTTCTGTTGTACCTGTTGTTGTTGAAGTCCAGCTTTAATCCATGATGGTCTGACAAGCAGTTATTTCAATTTTCTTGTATCTGTTGAGGTTTGCTTAGTAACCAAATATATGGTCAACTTTTGAGAAGTTACTGTGAGGTATTGAGAAGAAGGTATACTCTTGTGTTTAGATGAAATGTTCTGTAGATATCTGTTAGGTACATTTGACTCATAATGTCTGCTTGCTTGATTATATCTCTGTTTAGTTTCTGTCTTGATGACCTATCCATTGGTAAGAGTAGGGTATCAAAGTCTCCTATTTTTTAATGTGTGGGGTTCATCGTGTGATTTTAGCTTTAGTAATCTTTCTTTTACAAATATAAGTGCCCTTGCATTTGGGGCATGCATGTTTGGAATTGAGATGTCCTCTTGATGGACTTTTCCTTTGATGAATGTGAAGTATTCTTCCCCATCTCTTTTGATTACTTTTGGTTGAAAGTATATTTTTTTAGACATTATAATGGCTACTCCAGCTTCCTTCTTGGGTGCGTTTGCTTATAAAACATTTTTCCAGCCTTTTACTCTGAGGTCATTCCTATATTTATTGCTGAGCTGTGTTTCTTCTATGCAGCAGAATGATGGATCCTGTTTTCACATCCATTCTGTTAGCCTGTGTTTTTTATTAGGGAATTGAGTCTATTGATTTTGAGAGATATTAATGAGTAATATTTACAATCATTATTAATCCTGTTGATGGTGGTTGTGGTACTCTGTGTGTGTGTGTTTGCTAATGTGTATTTATTTTCTAAGTTTTCTTGGGTACACTTACCCTCCTTGGGCTAGAGTTTTCCTTCTAGTATCCTCTGTAGGACTGGATTTGTGGGTAGCTTAAATTTACTTCTGTCATAGAATATCTTGGTTTCTCTATCTATGGTGATTAAAAGTTTTGCTGGGTATAGTAGTCTGGGCTAACATCTGCTTAGGCCCTTCTGGCTTTTAGTGTCTCTGTTGAGAAGTCAGGTATAATTCTCATAAGTGTGCCTTTATATGTTACTTAGCCTTTATTGCTTGTAGCTTTTTGTATTTATTCTTTTATTGTATTGTAAATTTAGTGTTTTGATTATTATGTGGCAGGAGGATTTTCTTTTTGGCTAAACCTACTTGTCTTGTAAACTTTTTATGTGTTTATAGGCATGTCTTTCTTCAAGTTAGGAAAATTTTCTTCTATGATTTTGTTTAAAATATTTTCTGGGCCTTGGATCTGGGAGTCTTCTCTTTCTTCTATTCCTATTATTCTTAAGTTTGGTCTTTTCAGTATCCCAGATTTCTTGGATGTGTCAGGAACTTTGTAGATTTACTATTTTCTTTAACTAATGTATCGATTGCTTCCATGGTATCTTCTACATTTGAGATTCTTTTACCTGTCTCTTGAATTCTGTTGGTGATGCTTACATGTGTAGTTCCTATTCTCTTCCCTAGGTTTTCCATCTCCAGGATTCACTCAGTTTGTGTTTTCTTTATTGCTTCTATTTCCATTTTCAGGTCTTGAACAACTTTATTCACTTCCTTCACCTGTTTGATTGTATTTTCCTGTATTTCTTTAAGGGGTTTATTTATTTCCTCTTTAAAGACCTCTATCATCTTTATAAAATTGGATTTAAGGTCATCTTCTTGTACTTTGGCTGTGTTAGTATATCCAGGATACGTGGTAGGATAGCTGGGATCTCATGGTGCCCTGCCTCTTGTTGATTGTGTTCTTAAGCTGACCTTTAGCCATCTGTTTGCCTCTAGTGTTAGCTGGATGTTTCTGATGCAGGCAGGACTCCCTGAAGAGTTAGGCAGAACTGTGCACCTGACAATGGAGCTCATGGAACAGCATGCTGTTCACTTCTGCTGGCTGTGCTCCAGGAGGACCTGAATGTTTCTGAGCCCCTGCATGCCTCCTTAGGGATGGCAGACATAGCCATGGGCCTGAAAATAGATCTCAGGGGACAGCATTCAGCACATATTTGCTCGTATAAAGATTTCATTTTATTTAAAAAAAAAAAACATATTGCATTAT
>NW_022196913.1:1694720-1697367 GCF_008632895.1 Mastomys coucha
GCTCAGAACACTAACCCAGACAGACCGGAAGGAACCAGAGTCACTGGGCTGGCAGAGTTCCTGTGTGCTTGGTCCCGCTGGACCCAGTTACTCCCAGTGTTGGGACAGATATTGCATCCTGCTTACCTCTAATCCTGGGTGTGTCAGAGCATCTGGGTATGGAGTTTTCCTCATATAAAGATTTTAAATAGCAAATTGTTTGTTTAATATAGCATTGCTTAGGTATTTTTCTTATTTTTTTCCAACTTTGGAAATTTTTTTTTTAAAAAATGTATATAGTTTACCCCCACATAATCACTATATTAGTTTAAAATTGTTCCTTTAAAATTTTTTATGAGATTTACACATTTTGTCAGTTTTCCATACATGTCTGTATGTGTACCATATGAATGCTTGGTGCCCTAAGAGGTTAGCAGAGGGCATCAGATCCCCTGAAGCTGGAGTTAGGATGGTTGTAAACACCTTGTGGGTGCTGGAAATCAATCCTGCAAGAGCAATTAGTGTTCTGAACCACTGATCTATCTCTCCAGCCCTAAAGTAGTTCTTAACATTCTTTTGTTTGATGTCTGTAAAATCTATAGGAATAGCTCTTCTCTCATCTCTGATACTAGTAATTATTGTATTTTCTCCTCTTTGATCATAATAGTTCTAGATTTCATTAATCTCTTCATTAGACTTTTAGATAACTTACTTTAAGCTTTCCTTCCTCCTTAAAATAAGTGTCTTGATATAGATTTCCATTAAGATTGTTATATTTATCTTTGCTTCATGTGTTATTTTAATGAGTCTTGATTGATTCCAAAATATGGGATTTTTCTGTTACTGATTTCTAATAGAATTTCAGTTTGGTCCAAAAACATCCTCCTTAATCCAATCTTTACTGACATATATTTAATAATATAGTATTAAGTCTTAATATGTCGATATTCTACTTATCCACTAAAAGATTGAATTTTCCAGTTATAAAAGTGTTCTAGGGCTGGTGAGATGGCTTAGCTGTTAAGAGCCCTGAGTGTGTAGGGGCAAGCATGGGGAGGGGGGAGGCAACGGGGTTTGTTCGTGTTGTTTTTATTTGTTTGTTTGTTGGAGGGGAAACTGGGAAAGGAGAAATCATATGACATGTAAATAAAGAAAATATCTAAAAAAAAAAAAAAAAAAAAAAGGCCCTGAGTGCTCTTCTGAAGGTCCTGAGTTCAAATCCTAGCAACCCCCAAGGTGGCTCACAACCATCCATAATGAGATTTGACATCCTCTTCTGGTATGTCTAAAGACAGCTACAGTATACTTACATATAATAATAAATAAATCTTTAAAAAAAGAGAAAGTGTTCTAAAAATATCATTTAGGTTAATTTTTTTCTTTATTTTTATTTTTATTTTATTTGTTTTATGTGTATGAGTACACTGTAGCTGTACAGATGGCCGTGAGCTATCATGTGTGTGGCTGCTGGGAATTGAACTCAGGACCTCTGCCTGCCCTGCTCACTCCAGCCCCACTCGCTCCAGCATAATTCACTGTAGCTGTCTTCAGGCACACCAGAAGAGGGCGTCAGATCTCATTACGGGTGGTTTGTGAGCCACCATGTGGTTGCTGGGATTTGAACTCAGGACCTTTGGAAGAGCAGTCAGTACACTTAGCAGCTGAGCCAGCTCACTAGCCCCTATTTAGGTTAATTTTATTAGTGATATCTGTAAGAATTTACTTAGTTCTACTTCTACTAGTTACTGAGAGGCATGTTAAAATCTTCAGTGATTCTGAATTTATTTTGGCTTGTTTTCTGATGGTATTCCTGCTTATAATTTGAAGCCTCTAGGTAGCACGTAGTCCTTTATAATTGCTTGGTTTTCCTGGTGTATTTCCCCCACTGTCATCACAGAATGTCTCCTCTCCTGCTATGCTCCTTCTCTTCAGCTCAGTATGTTATGGACTTGCATGCTTTTGCTCTTCATGGCGTATCTTTTTCCACTTCTTGCTTTCAATTATTGGTACATTTGAACTTATATTGTGAAAATGTGATCCTTTGAAGAGCATGTAGCTAAGTCATGCTTTTTAATCCCGTCTGACAATTTCCACCATTTAATTAGGGTTTTTAGTTAATGTTCATTTAATATTTAATTTAATTGGTAAGGTCGGTTTGGTTATGTGTTTTGCTATTTGTTTTGGCTTGTCCAACTCACTTTTTCTTCCTTTCTTGCCTCTTTTTGGATTTTTAAAAACTATTTTGTTTTTAATGTTTGAATATGTTTAATTCTCTAGTGGCTGTTTAGGTATCTGACCTTGCAGTATAATGATTGTGTGATGGTGTGTGCTGTCTGTATATGTAGGCAAATGTGGGCATGAGTTCAATATCAGATGCCTTTCTCGATCTCTCTGCATCTTTTTTTTTGGCAGAGTCTTTCATTGGACAAGGTCAGGTGCTCACTGATTGGTTAGGCTGTCTGGTGCTCACTGTCTGGTGCTCACTGATTGGTTAGGCTGTCTGGTGCTCACTGTCTGGTGCTCACTGATTGGTTAGACTGTCAGGTGCACTGTCTGGTGCTCACTGTCTGGTGCTCACTGATTGGTTAGGCTGTCTGGTGCACTGTCTGGTGCTCACTGATTGGTTAGGCTGTCTGGTGCTCACTGTCTGGTGCTCACTGATTGGTTA
>NW_022196913.1:1698049-1704313 GCF_008632895.1 Mastomys coucha
GGTGCTCACTGTCTGGTGCTCACTGATTGGTTAGGCTGTCTGGTGCTCACTGTCAGGTGCTCACTGATCGGTTAGGCTGTCTGGTGCTCACTGTCTGGTGCTCACTGTCTGATGCTCACTGATTGGTTAGGCTGTCTGGCCAGCAGGCCCCAGAGGTTCTTCTGTCCTGCAAGTGCTAGGATTACAAACATATTTACATGGGTGCTAGGAACTGAAACTCAGCACTTTGCTCACTGAATCATCTCCCCAGTCATTTCATCTTATTTTTTTAATAGTTGCTTTAAGGATCTAATACACATCATATAAGTGTCTCTGAATTCACCTTGTATTAGCTCACATAAAACACAGGAATCTTATTCATTTTATTATTTCTTCTAAATTTTATGAAATTTCTATCATATTTATAACTATTTATTATAACCACACAATTAAGAGTTATGAGTTCTATTATAAATGCTATCATTTTTCAAGACATTAAGTAAAAAGCAAACGTACATAGTCTTACATTTATCCAACATTTATTGCTTCCTTTGTTCTGTATTCTTCCATTGGATCCCAGTTATCATGTGGTCCAATTTCCCTCCAACTTGCAGAATTCCATTTAGCTATCATGGAGCACAAATCTGCCGGTGACACATGCTCTCAGCTTTTGTTCATCTGAAAATACCTATTTTATTTTCTTCTATGAGGGACAATTTTGCTGCACATAAAATTCTGCCCTTTTTATCAGATCAGGCCTTGCCAGCACTGGTTGATCACTGACTACAGTTACCTCATCAGGGTGTATGACTGGAATGAGGCAGCACCCCACAGCTGAGATCATGTCTGAGGAGACTGACCAGGGAAGCTCTCAGCTAACAGCACCTCCCATTACTGGGACAGTTCTTCTTGGAGGGCTTTACCTGGGTGTACATCACAGTATTCTGTTGATAAGAATCGTACCATTATTTACAGAGCTTTCTGTGTGGCATGTGTAGGGTTTAATATACTATCCCCCAACTGGAATGCCTTCTTAGCTTTACTTTAGACATCACCATGCACTTGAAGTACACAGCTATTACTCAAATGTTTCTCTTTCCCCATTCATTTCTCTTCTTCGGGGTAGTTCAATTACATGTTTGGTGTTTTGTATTATATATTAGCATTTTCTGAGGTTTCCTTTATATTTATTTTTCCTCTTTCCTTGAATATAAATAATTCCCAATATATTTTAATATTATGGTCATGTGTTCTATAATCTGATATTAAGTTCATCTATAAAATTTTCATTTCAATTAGAGTATTTTTCATCTAAAATTTTGTTGCTTTTATTTCACTGCAACTGACTTCCACATATTATATTTTCCAATATTTTTTTTTTAAAAAAACAGACCTATAATGACTAGAGTTCTGTTGTTAAGTATTACTCAAGATCCCATGATTCCATTTTGCTATTTCTTTGCATGACTGGCAATTTTTTTATTATAGACTTCATAAATGGCTTATTATAGAGTTTGGATCTGCCATATTGCTTAGCTTTCATATGGTTAAACTCAGCTCCTGAGGAGGTCTTTCTCCCATTATTGAACAAGAGTTGAAATCTCTGACTAATTCGCTCACTTTCTTAGTTTTTCTGATGATGCTTGTTCCAAATGTAGATGATAATGTGAGTGTTTAAATGTGTACTTTAGAACTCTTTATCCCCTACACTGTCCCTGCTTTTAGGACCCCATCTCTCCAGCTGCTTTTCAGTCCTCAGTCCTATACTCACAAATGGCAATCTGCTGTGCCTGGGACAGCTATGGTCATAGATACCTTTGACCATAGTAGGTAGCAATGGACAAAGGGTAAAGCCAAGAAATCACACTGATAGAGCACTGTTCTTTAAAACCATGCTCCTCTCTAGGCTTTACTTACTTATGGCTTCTTTCTAGTATCTTCAAACTGTCTACTTTTTATATTTGAGCTATTATAATTGTTACCTGTAGAACTAATTAATTTATCCCACATATACCAGAAGCCAAATTTCCTAAGATTACTGTTGTGCCACTAGAATCACACCCAGCCCCAAACATCTCTGTCAGTTAATAGCAAAAGCATTCTCTTGCTACCTATAAATGCTAATTAGTCTGTGAGCTATAACTCATTATCATACATCAAAGATGTGAGTAGGAAGAGCCATATATCAGTAAAACAGAAATTACTCTGTGCAGTCTAAATATAAAGGGTATGGATACGAAGACATGATCACCGCCCCCATAGAGGAAAAACAGACATACAAAGCGACCATCAGAAAATCTACCACCAACCCCCAACTTGAAGCACTCTACCAGATGGTTCTCACAAACCATCTAGAAGATTCCAGGAGCCTCACAACCATTCATATTCTGACTCCACCTGATCGAAGAATGAGTCTTCTATCACACATGGGCTCAGAGCTTCCTTTTGTGGAGAGATTATACAGCATTGGTACAAGGTAACAAAAGAGACCTCCATAAGTAGTTATAGATTTTCCTCTTCAGAGTAAAGAACTGGGGTGAGGTTTGTGGTTACACTGGATAGACAAGAGGTGATGGCACAAATGTCCCAAAGTAGCTGAAGGGTAATGAAGAGAGGGAAGCTAGAGAGCTTCAAGGTTAGCCAAAAAAATAAATAAACAAAAAAAACAGGAATAGTCACTTTCAATATTTATTATTTTCATATAATTCTTGAAACTGAAACATAACCTTGTGAGCAAGAAAGAAGTGGCCAAACCCAGTTTCTGTCCAAGTTTAGCTCTCCCATGAGAATATATCAATTCATTTTCAATGGGGTTTTCTCCTATCCATTTCACATTGAGTAAATATTCATTAGTTTGGTTAAAGAAATATTGACATACCAGAGCGTGAGTGCTCACTAACGGTGTATGCTGTAGAGACCACACACTTATAGTTCCTTTCCCAAAAACTCTGTGAAAGTCTTCAGCCCACACATTCTTCCAGAATTTTCACACCTCATCAATTATTGAGATTTCTTTCCTCTCCTTTTTGAAGCTAAGAGTGACTTTTAATGACTGCCTTGATGAATAAAAACAGAAGTGACAGTATTGGACTTCCAAGGCTATGTTGTAAAAAGTCCTATAGATTCTGCCTATTTTCTTTCAAGTTTTTTTGCCTTAGGAATCTAGCCCTCAGGTTGTGGGGAATCTCAGACTCTATTAGTATCAGATGGAGATGTTCAAATCTACAAATCCCTGCTAAGATCTCAACTATCATCTATCATCAACTATCTGACACATCAGAGAGTAATAATACCTCAGGGGATCCTCCCCTTGGCTTTCAAGTATCCCAGTGGAGTAAAGAGAAACTGGTTTGATCCAAGGATCTCTAAAATACAAATCAAAAAGAAAATGTTTGGGTTTTAAAGCCACTACATTTGGGGGCAACTGTTATATAGCTATAGTAACTAGAATATCATCATATTACTTTGCTTACATGTGAAAGTTCCAAATTCAAAATCCAACCAAGGTTTCAGATACAATGTAGGTGCAATAATCTTGTGTTTAACACATGGTTTTGGTGAAATAAGAGATCCTCTGTGGGTAAGAAGTAAGTCTTTCCGTGCTGTACTGGCTGGTTTTGTGTGTCAACTTGACACAAGCTGGAGTTATCACAGAAAAGGGAGCTTCAGTTGGGGAAGTGCCTCCATGATACCCAGCTGTGGGGCATTTTCTCAATTAGTGATCAAGGGGGTAGGGCCCCTTGTGGGTGGTGCCATCCCTGGGCTGGAAGTCTTAGGTTCTATAAGAGAGCAGGCTGAGCAAGCCAGGGGAGGCAAGTCAGTAAGGAACATCTCTCCATGGCCTCTGCATCAGCTCCTGCTTCCTGACCTGCCTCAGTTCCAGTCCTGACTTCCTCTGGTGATCAACAGCAATGTGGAAGTAAGCTGAATAAACCCTTTCCTCCCCAACTTGCTTCTTGGTCATGATGTTTGTGCAGGAATAGAAACCTGACTAAGACATGTGCTGACATTCTCAGGAACAGCATCTAAGATTTGTTAGGTCCTAAAGATATGTCTGTTAGTGTTCCATGAATAGAAAAACAAATATGTTTCTAAGCAAGGCATTATTTAGAAAGTTTTTAGAGGTAGTTGACTATACTTTTACTCAACAAAATTTGCTGCCTAGAAATAATTTTGGATGTCTTATTATAATTATTTTCAGTTTATGAGCTACAAAACTCATTAATTTTTCTCTCTTCCTCTTATAAAAATGTGTCACAATTACATGTATTACCTATCAAAGTGTGCCACAAATCACCCTTGACTGATTCCAAAACTCAATGTATCTTTAAGGATGAAGATTTATTTTTCCATTAGTGAGGATAACCAAATTAATTTAACAGAAGGTAATTTCAAAACAAGAGATCCCTGTGTTTTTAAACAATGGAATGCAATGATTCAGATGCTTTTAGCATCCATGGTAACTTCTCTGAACAAGGAAAATTCTTACCAAACTTGGAGTCTATGTTCTTATTGAAGACAGAAATGTACGTTTATTTTTCTCATGGCCATACTTCATGTCACACATACATTTAACTATAAGAAGAGAAAGAAAAGAGAAATCCGTAATGTCATAAAGGCATGAGCAGATAATACCCATTTATTTTTTTAAGTGTTCCTACTGGGAATAAGCATTTTCATTCTTCCCAGGGAACACTATAACAAGGGGATAAATGAAGCACTAGCTTTACGGCTTCACTGCCCACATTTGTTTGATCAGAATTTAATAGGTCCTTACTGCTTTGTCCTTCTCCAGCCTCCTTTCATGTCAACTCCATAAAGGTGAGTTGCATACAGAAGAAAGTCAATAACTCAAGCTCAGAGAAAACATCAGTGTGGCGGTAAAGTCCTTGCAACAAATATCAATACTAAACACAGCCAACAAATTCAAGTGGGGACAACTCTGACAGCCCACAGCAGAACTGTACTTCTCTTCCTGATGCGTCACAGAGCCCAGTGGGAGCACTGCCTCCTGACACTTCTGTTCTGTTCTCCATAACTGTCATCATCTATATCTCCTCCACATATCCACTGTGTGCATAGACACACATCACCATACTCTGCTTTCTATCTCAGTTCATACACAGAATCTATTCTTTCCTCGTGGGTGTTCTCGACACCTCTTCTTGATCAACTAGACTGGCCCGGGACCCATTTATCTATTTCCTTCTTTCTTTAACTTGGCTCTATAATGGAATTCTCCCTCTCAAGGCAAGGAGGGAGAATAAGCTATGAGTCACAAGCATTGTCATACCAACATCTCCCACATATAATTATGTGTTTGCTCAAGTGGTAGAAGAATATAAGTCACCTCACTATAAATGTATACAGTTGGAACATCGATGTATACAAGACCTGGCTAAAGATTCAGCTGAACAGGTCAAGGGATACATTTATACTTGTACATGATTTCAGCTCTGCTGAGGTGTGAATTAAATTTTAGTAATGATTTAAATGTATGAGTAGTTTGACATAGAGCTACCCCACTCCTGAGACTACCCCACTTTTACCAGATATCTCAGCATCACATTTTTTAGACCAAAGCAGGAGTTTAGAGCCTTAGAAACTGCCAAGAGCCTGGCAGCCAGGCAGAGTCAAGTACCCTCTCATATTTGTCCATCTTAATACACCTCTGCACTTCAGTGTGTAGGGGGAGGTATTAACTCCCTAATTGGTTCTTGTTTGTTTCAATAAGGAGGCAGAAGCCAATTGCTGAGGGAAAAGGGAAAAGGTGGGACTTCTGGGTACCAGAAAAAAAAAAAGAAAGGGACAAGAGGGAGGAGTCAGAGCAGAGTGGTGGAGCAGAGGAAGCAGTAGACATGTAGGTCTCTGGCCATTGGCAGAGGCCAAGGAGAATAGGGCAGGATAGTCTTCGCCTAGCCATTGACTTATGTGGCTAGTTTTAAAATATTAACACTGTCTGATGTTTTCTATCTGTGGTGACTAAGGTGGACAGGAAAAAGGGCACAGCCAAGGTGATTGTGGCAGCTTGACAGAGCTAGCCACTAGAGGCTGAGGGAGCTTGGGTAAGGCTCTCCAGAAAGAGCTAGTGTGTTCTTAAAATTACATGTAACAGGAGTGTGCTCATTGGGTTTTCTCCTTAGATATCAGTAGCCCTAGTAAGAGGCTTATCAACCAAGGCTAGTATCTTAAGAAGGAAGATTCTTATGTATAGGCTGCATCTAGAAACACACACACACACACACACACACACACACACACACATACACACACACACAGAGAAAG
>NW_022196913.1:1704658-1712933 GCF_008632895.1 Mastomys coucha
GGTGATCAACAGCAATGTGGAAGTAAGCTGAATAAACCCTTTCCTCCGCAACTTGCTTCTTGGTCATGATGTTTGATAGAATAGAAATAGGAATAGAAACCCTGACTAAGGCACACGGTAAAACATCAAGTTTTTTTTTTTTTTAAGTCTGTGACAATAGCAGAGCCAGATGAGGCAGTCTAGAGCATTGAGATGTTTATGTAGCTGAAAATGTTTTATTGGTACAGTACAGACAGAAACCATGTCAACTTGTCGAGTTTGAACCCATGTTAAAACATACGTGTCAGCAAACATACAAATAAGCTCAATTCCAAAGCAAAGTCCTTGTAAGAATGTTTGAAAATCGGAAGAAAATCTACATTTCCATACTGAGAAAACAAGTAGATTAAAGTTAACAACAAAATGTCCATTGCCAGGAAAACAAAGAGGGTTGGTCGTGCTCCAGAGGGAAGAGGAATGCTCTCTTTAAGTTGAACAACACTAGAGGTTGACTAGACGAGTGAGTGTCAGAAGTGACAAGCAAGGCCTAATTGCTCTTGAGTCCCAATTCTTAATCTGGACAGTTTTTATGAGGAAAAAAAAAGGCGGCTCATCCCAATTCTCTGCAAAGATGACCTCGATGAAAGAATCACTCTGGGTGCCTTAGTCATTATTTAAATGTCAATATGAAATATATTTCTATTTCATTTGCTCTAAAATTATAGAGAGAAGTTAAACAAGTGAAATTATGAGAGCTATATCTCCATGCAGATGATTGCTTTCAGAACATCGAATGATGAAATCAGAAAAATCACCTAAGCTCGTGCCATATTTCCTATTTGTGTTGCTTCTCTGTTTTTATAAACTAAATTAACTGCACAAGATTTAGATCTCATCAAAGTATTTCTAAGCAGATTCAACTGTAAATGGTTCTGTGGATGAAAGAATCATCTCTGGTCCCTGCAGCAAGGATGCCAAAGGATAGCTAGAGCCCCAGTGTGGCCTGAGTGTTTAATTTATTCTGTGCCTCCAAGGAGACTTTTCTGGAACTTTGGTCCATTTCTAATAGACTTTCTCTGGGTATTCTAACATCCTTCCTGGGGAGCTTTCTCCAGTAAGGTACATCTTGGATATCTGATAGTTTTCTGGAAACTCTGACCTGTTTGCCACATTCAAATCTTGCCCCATGTCTCTTACAGCCTGCTGCTCTGGGGTGTATGGGGATGCTGTGGGAGTGTGAGGAGCGAAGGCAGCACATCCCTAAGGACAGAGCAGGGCGTGGGAGAGGCTCTTGAGATAAGAAAGGACCCGGTGGGTCTTGAACAAAGCTCAAGTGGAGCAGATGAGGTTGTCCCCCCTCACCATTGCTCTGAAGAACTCCAAACATCCGCTCACATCTTCAGTTTCCCTTTTGAAGGAGTGCTCTTTTGCTTACATAAAATGCAGAGCAAATCAAACCCACAAAGCATAAGAGGAAATTAGCCTGCACTTACCTGATCTCTTCTCCTTGGCAGATCCCTCTGCTACTCTCTGTACAGCATCAATCACTGACCTGTATGAACCCCACTTCCATCTAGTTTCAGAAGTGGCAGCCTATGACGAACACAACAGGAACACTAGGCCTCCTGCGCACTAGTCTCTACCACAGAGATACACCCCCAGTCTTGTCCTCCAGTTAGCTTGCTGAAGAACCTACGCCTGAGGGCAGCTGTTTTCCCAGCTCAGTTCGGTCCTTTGGGACCCAGAACAAACCGATTTGCATACAGATTAAGGGATTAATTGAGTTAATAAATTGCACTCTCCAAATTGCTAGCATTTAGAAAATACTAACAAGCCCTGTATTGCTGGTCTTAAAAATAAAACAAACTAAAACAATGGCATTGAGATCACCATGCCTTGACAGTTCTCACACAGATGCCATTAGAATGAGCCCAGCATGGAAAGGCAGGTAGCCTCCTCTGTTAGCAGTGTGGTGCCCGTCCCCAGTGTTAAATTCACCATTAAAAAGTGAGTGAAAGCCCAGTCAGACCATCTCCTCACTGAGGGAAAGAACAAAATGGAAACATGTTGAAAGAATATGACTAGCTTTCTAGAGGACTGTTTCCTCTATTCATGTGCAACCTTCATTGACATCATTAACCAAAGACTGAAAACTGAAGGCATGAGACATGAAAGGCAATTTGATTGTTTAGATCACCTGTACAACTACATGTTCCCAATAATGTTGCTTCCTAGATGAAATGGAAACTTCCAAAAGTTTATTTGGAAAGTTGGTTATGTTAAATGATGCTTTGCTGAGGCACACAGGTGGATGTTTTGCTGGAGCAGACACGGAATAGGATGTTTTCCTGAGGCAGACACTGGTGAAAGGATATTTTGATATAACAAACACATGAAAGGACTTGCAATGAAGGAGTATAAATACGACCCCACAGACAGTGGGAGACAAACACTGAGCACTTGTTTGGTTTACTCTGCCTCACTACTCTTTGCTAATGATACACATGTATTTGTTTGCCTTACATAGCGTTGTTGATCTCCACTAGTGGTGACACCAGAGAGAAACTCACCAAAGAACTGCTCACAAGGTTCTGAACTGCTTGTGAGGTTCCTGCAGAGGCTTGCAGTTTCTTCAGGATTGAACTACAGCTGCTGTTCCATGCCTGGTGTCTGCTTGCTGAAAAGACTAGACTGTAGCTGCTGGTTCAGGCTTGGTGTCTGCCTGCCTAGAGGACTGATCTGCAGTTGCTGAGTCATCTTTGGTGTTTGCTACAGGACTGAACTGCTGCCAAAGAAGATTGAGCTTGCTTCCAAAGAACTACTGCTGAATAGGTCCACTTCCCCACGTCCTCATAACTTTTCTCTTCCACTGCCTCTGCTGGGTGATGGGCTAGAGGAGAGGCTGAACCCTTATTAAAAGTAGGTTGCAAAAAAATGTATGCCTACACCTAGAACTTGTCCAATCCATTTCCATTAGGTTCTAACATTGTGGCCTTTGGGAAGGACTTTATTACAGTTGGTCATTTCTCATGTACTTAACAGTCTTTCTAAAACTTTGATTCCAATTTGCTTCATTTAAAATTTGCCTCATGTTGTCAGACCCTCTCCCCCAGACCATCTCATAGATGATTCTCATATTCCCTTTTGGGAATAGTTTAACCACACTTCTCACACAGTAACTGGAGTAGAGAGTATCTGGTATAAATTACAGAACACTGCGATGTGTGAAGACATTCTGTAGTGAATAAATTAAAGCAATAATTTCATAGGTATCAAACTAACACTTTTTATATTGGTGGTTCCTGTAGTTTTCAGGGCTGGTTCTGAAGTCTCTGGTATGGGGAAATTAAATGGAAGAGATTAGTCTCAGACTGTACTTCACCACAGGCCAGCCACTCCTAGGAATATTTCAAAGTAGAAGAACCTTTACAAGCAAGTTTAACATGAAGGCCCTGCTAAGATTTAGGAAGATGTTGGTATTCTGACAGTGAAAAAGACTGAGTTTAGCACTTCATCAGATACAATCAGCACTGGTCTGGCAGTTAAGGGAGAATGAAGGTCCCAACTGGGAGAGGACGTTAGCACCCTCTATGTATGTGCAAATAGAATCACTGAACCAGAAGAGACTAAGGAACTCAAAATATACTTATGATATGAAGGGAAACTCAAATTTAATGAAAATGTCTATGTTCAAAGGGAACAGTTTCTGATCTCTCTGACTGATGCAGAGTGAGTGAATAAACATGAAACTACTCCCCAGTGTAAACACATATACACACATACACACGCACATACACACAAACACACATGCACACATGCATAGAGAAAGAGGCCTGTTTGTTTGTCTCTGGAGACCAGGCTAGTTCTGATTTTACAGTTATGCTTCTGCCTCAATCTCATTTGTGTTGGGATTAAAAGTATATATACACATGCCTTTTTTTTGATTAGTGAGATTTAAGAATCAAGTTTTAAGCCGGGTGGTGGCGGCGGTGGTGCACACCTTTAATCCCAGCACTTGGGAGGGAGGGGCAGGTAGATCTTTGAGTTCGAGGCCAGCCTGGTGTACAGAGTGAGTTCCAGGATATCCAGGGCTACACAGAGAAACCCTGTCTTGAAAAAACAAACAAACAAAAACAAAAAATAAGAATCAAGTTTTAAGTCTTTGTCACCAATTTCATTTTTTAAAAAATATTTTTATTTTTTTCTTTTCAGTACTTATCACTGAACCTACATTTCCCCCTGATTTGTTTGTTTGTCTATGTCCTTCAGCCTATGATCTAAAATGTAAGCTCTTTGAAGATAGAAAGTTTAATTTTCTAATTCACTTTTGTATACTCAGACTTTAGAACATTGTCCCATCCAAAGTAGGTGTGTTAGTTAGTTTTATGTCAGCTAGACACAAACTAGAATCATCTTGTGAGAGGGAACTTCAACTGACAAAATAGTCATCAAATTGGCCTGTGGGCAAGCCTGTGCCTATTATTGTTGTTGCTGTTATTATTACTGTTGTTGTTAACATTATTAGGTCACTGTAGGCAGTACCACCCTGAGCTACTGCACTGTACTGGTCCAGGGTATGTAAGAAAGTAGGCTAAGCCATGAGTGTAGGAATAATCTCTTGTGCACTGTGTGAAAGCAGCACCTGTCAATAAAAACCTGATGGCCAATGAGCTGTGGCAGGATTAGATGATAGCTAATGAGCTGTGGCAGGACTAGAAAGCAGCACCTGTCAATAAAAACCTGATAGCCAATGAGCTGTGGCAGGATTAGAAGGTGGGACATCTGGCAGAGGGGGGTGGGAATCTCTGGGAAATAGTCAAGCGGGAGATTCTCCACTGAGATGCTGGGGGAGTCTGACATACGAAATGGAGGAGAGGTTAGCAGCCACAGGGCAGACACAGAATAGTATATATGGGTAATCTAGGTTAGCAGCCACAGGGCAGACACAGAATAGTATATATGAGTAATCTAGGTTAGCAGCCACAGGGCAGACACAGAATAGTATATATGAGTAATCTAGGTTAGCAGCCACATGGCAGACACAGAATAGTATATATGAGTAATCTAGGTTAGCAGCCACACGGCAGACACAGAATAGTATATATGGGTAATCTAGGTTAGCAGCCACACGGCAGACACAGAATAGTATATATGGGTAATCTAGGTTAGCAGCCACACGGCAGACACAGAATAGTATATATGAGTAATCTAGGTTATCAGCTAGTTGGAGAGCAAGCCTAAGCTAAGGCTATCAGCATTTATAAATAAATAAGCCTCCGTGTCATTGTTCAAGAACCAGAGTGGACACAGAAAAGCCCAAACGGTTACACACGAGGAGCAGCCAGTCAGCAGTATGCCTCAATGGCTTCTGCATCAGTCTGTGTCTCCAGGTTCCTGCCTCAAGTTCCTGCCCTAACTTCCCTTCATGATGAACTAGAAGGTAGAAGGAGAAATAAACCCTTTCCTTCCCAAGTTGCTTTGGTCATGGTGTTTTATCATAGCAATAGGAACTGTAACTAAAATAGCAGTGAATCGATAAATATTTTTAAAGGCATAAATTCACTTCTTTGACACTTACTCCTTTATTATAAGAAATCAAGCTTAAAGATATAATACACATTTTCTGCCAAAATAGCTAGAGAATAAAAATGCATGACTACAGGAAGAAGTTCCTTAAACTCACAAAGGGAGGCTTTGAGATGGTGTGAATCTTTTTAAAATATAAAGTGGGGAGCACATAAGGACTATCTTATTAAAGGTACTAAGTATGAGGCCCACAAGCACAGGAGCCATGTTTAATCACTTCTCCTTGTATAAAAACTTGTAACATCAGCTTGGGTAAGGTACTAACAGACAAATGGAAGAGCACACAAGCCAGCCAGTAGACTAACCTGCTACATTTGTTAATTCATGTATTTTACTCACCGGTTCTATGTGGGAAGTTCACTCATTGTCCCCAGATTTTAGGTTATGAAATTATGTATTACTACCAGTGCTCAAAAAAAGGTCTTCCAGTTCTAAACCCACTGTTTGCTCTTGTGGTCCTGGAACTGCAAAACACTTAGCTGCCAACAGAGGGCAGTAGGGAGGTGCCCGCAAGGCTATCTCTTCAGGAAGACCCTTAAACCAGCACTCTCTCTCTGCTGTACTGGGAGCCCAGTGGCCATCTTGGAAGGTTTCAAACACAAGCTCAGAATCTCAAACTTGGGTGTAGAACTGGGCACCATTTCTTTTCCTTTTTTTCTTTTTTAAATCTGTTATTGGTACCACTTAGATAGCACTTTATTTACCCAGTTTTATTTTAAAATCTTTTCAGATAGGGTCTCATTAGTAAGCCAGGCTGCCTTTGAACTTAGGGTCTCTGTGCTCTACCTCCCAGCCACCATGCCTGTTTGTTTGTTTGCTTTTTGGCTGTTCTTTTGTTTTATTTTTATCCTGCTTAGAAACTAAGTGCCATCCAGGGATTGTCAACTTATATTCTTTTTTTATATTTGCAACATACAAAATTTACATTAATTTTCTCTAGATGTAGTATTGTTAGGGTACTAGATCACATCAGATCCTTATCTGCCAATATTGTCCCACAGGGAAGCAATAAATAAATCTGAGTTTCAAATCCAGGAAGTCTGAGAACAGAACAACACTCTATAAACAACTATGCATGTTGCCCGGCCTCTCGCGTGTAAAATAGCATTCACATTAATATTCATTACAATCAGAACACCTCGAATGTGGGAGAACCCAGGACTTTTGATCTATGGCTGAAATGAGAACTGTAATTAAAGGGGTAAGTAAATTGCCTCATCTCGCTGGGCAGTGGTGGCGCACGCCTTTAATTTCGGCACTTGGGAGACAGTGGCAGACGGATTTCTGAGTTCCAGGACAGCCTGGTCTATAGAGTAAGTTCCAGGACAGCCAGGGCTACACAGAGAAACCATGTCTCGAAAAACCAAAAAAACAAACAAACAAATTACTTCATGTCATCTTCTCACATATGCTATAAACAAACACTATCCAATCTTCAATTTTTATTTTTCTAATTACTTTCATATGCAGATTTCATCTAAAAGAAGTCTGTAGCATTGATGTGGTATAAGTAATTGTTTTTACAGTAAAATCGAGGCCCCGAACAGCAGAACATCCCACAAATCTGATGTACAGAGGTCATATAAGTCATGTTGAGAAAGTCTGGGAAGGCTATCATTCCTTTGCCTTAAGGTTGGTTTGTTCCAGAGACAATATATTGAGAAGATGGAAACATGGATCATGGACAGATCTTCCCATGAAATCTAACCAGGGACATTGTAAAGGGCAGATTACTGAGTTGCGACCTAAATGTGATCCTTATAAAAGACAGCATTTGTCTTTTATTTAAAAAAAAGTAAGTATTTGCAAAACACAAACTGGGCCTGGTGGGTTTTTAAAAAGAGTGAGCTAGGGGAGGATATAAGGTTGGGAGAGGAGTAGGGGGATCTAGGAGGTGCTGGGGTAAATATGATCAAAATAAAGTGTATGCATGGACAAAAGTCTCTGGGTTTTTTTTTTTTTTTTTTTTTTTTTGGTTTTTTGAGACAGGGTTTCTCTGTGTAGCCCTGGCTTTCCTGGAACTCACTCTGTAGACCAGGCTGGCCTCGAACTCAGAAATCCGCCTGCCTCTGCCTCCCAAGTGCTGGGATTAAAGGTGTGCGCCACCACGCCCAGCGACAAAATTCTCAATTAGTAAAAAAAAAACAAACCAAAAACCAAAAAACAAAAAACTTGTATTTTAGAAGTTTAACAGACAGAAACTCACACCAAAAAAAAACATACTGAAGACAGAGGCAGAGAGATTTGAGTTCATATTGCCACAATGCAAGGAAAGCTAGCAGCTCCCAAAAGCTGGAAATTTCTCTGGAAACTTTTGGTGGAGCTCATCCTGGTAGAAACATTGATTTCAGCCTAGTGGTAGTGAGTTTAGATCTCTAGCCTCTAGAAATGTGTAAGAAGAGGACAGTTTTGAGATGCCAAGTTACAGTGATATGTTACTGGAGCTGAAGGAAACCAATTACTAAGAAATTTAAGTTTAAATGAAAAGTTTATGTGGTAGAAGATAATATCTTAATATGCCATAAGACGGGGCAGGGACAGGATCCTCTCAGCTTCCAAGTGACAGAGGTGGATCAGCGACTTTAGCTGCCCCCTTCCCTGCAAGTGGAGGGCCTGCCTCCAGGGACCGCCTTGACCCGGAGTCTCCTGTGAGTTTCTAAGACCAGAGCAGCCAGCTGGGAGGCACAGGCCCCACGAATCTCAGGGGTCT
>NW_022196913.1:1718695-1745012 GCF_008632895.1 Mastomys coucha
TTCTTTGTTTTTTGGACGGGAAACTGGGAATGGAGAAATTTACATGTAAATAAAGAAAATATCTAAAAGGAAAAAAAAAGGAAAAAAAATATGCCATAAGACGTAAAAACTCAGTATCATTAAAGATAAGACCAGTCAGAATAAGAATACAAGATATATATTTGGTGAGGCCATTTGTAATATAGGCACTCTATAAGATTCTGATCCAAACACCTAGATGCTCGCATGACCGATAAGCATATGGAAATGTGTTCAACATCACTTGCTAATTAGTGGGGACTATAAATGAACATCCCAATAAGACAATATAGCACTAGTTCTGCACAACTAACAAAGTACTAAGTGTTGACAGAGGTACAGAATAACTAGAACTCTCATACATTGTTAATGAAAGTGCAAGATGAAAAAAACTACTTAGAAAAACTGTATATAATCTAAATCTAAACATGCATATACTGAATCTAAAAACATGCATATAACTATAGTCTATCAACTCTACTCATACATATGCTAAGGTATGTTTTTATGCACCGAAAGATGGGGCAAAAATGAGCAATAGCCATCAGTATTAGAATTTTTTGAAGTGCTACAGACTTCTAATGCAACAATGTACAACAAACGACAGAGTGAGCTCCCTACCTATCCTTGCCGGGAAGAGAAGTAAATCTCTGGGACATGTTAAACAGAGCAGCAAGGTGCAAACCAGTATCTAATACATGACTCCACTAACATTGAGCTCATCAATAGGCACATGAAAGCTATGGTGACAAAAGTTACAACTATATTTTTCTATGGTGGGGTGAATGTACTGGGGAGGCCACAGGGGAGCTTGCTCGTATGTTTAGAAAATTCCACATTTTCAGTAGTGTGCTAAGTGCATAGACATTTGCATTACTAAAATGAAATGAAATGTCCACATAAGATTTGTATTCTTTACTGTATTTAATTTAGATCTAAAGGAAAAAATAATAAAAAACTTTAAAGAAATGGGACAATGACTGGCTAACCATCACTTGTTAAGAGCTGGAATCTGGACTATAATCCTAATATCACTGAGAAAAACAATGATCATATGAGGACAAACATTAATATACACTAAACTTGGAGAGTTTAGTGTATTAAACTCTCCAAGTATATTAATTAAAAAAATTACATCCTCCTGGGCAGATGTCATACAGACCATAAGAGAACACAAATGCCAGCCCAGGCTACTATACCCAGCAAAACTCTCAATTACCATAGATGGAGAAAACAAGATATTCTATGACAAAACCAAATTTACACAATACCTTTCCACAAATCCAGCCCTACAAAGGATAATAGATGGAAAACACCAACATAAGGAGCAAAACTAGCCCTTAGAAGAAGCAAGAAAGTAACAATTACTTTTTCTTAATATCTCTTAATATGAGAATTAATATTACCAATATATCCTAATCAACTGAAATTCAAAAATATGAGGAATTAGAAATTTGTTGGCTGTCATACAGTGGTCTCTCTAATTTGGTAATTGAAGAAATAGGTCCAATATTGTACAATCCATATACACTTTCTGCTTGTTTGTACATGACAGTGTCTTGCCGGGTACCACATAATGGTCTTGAAATCATGCTTCTCCTATCTAACCCTCTCTATTAGTAGGATTGTTTATTTGATGTTTTTACACTATACTATGGTTTTCAGAACAGCTTACATATTTCAAAATTATTTATACAGCCAAAAGAAATGTAGACAATTAATTTGGAAGGTGGCTTGTAAGAGAACAACAAAGAGTGAGACTGAATGCTTTGCTTGATGTTCGCAACTATTGTATCAGTTTTGAAGAAGAGGACTTTATAAGTTATTCTTTCTCTGAGATCAATGCTTTTCAAAATCATCACAGCCAATGAACCAGATTATTACCTTCTCTAATGTCTCTGCCACCATCCAAGCAGAACCATTGTTGAAACAGGTAGTGAATGACTTCATGGATTGACCATCTTAATACACACACCATTTCTTAATTGAATGTAACCTGTTCTCTGTGGGCTGAGAATGAAGACAAATCATTCAAGTCAAATAGCTTTGACCATAGCAGAAAACCTGTATTCAAAAATCATGCCTACAATTCATTCCTTGGCACAGCAGAACTGTCAACTCTTAGCTTAGCTACTATGGAGGTAAAATCCTTTGGTGATGTAAGGGTCATTGAAGTACAGTCTTATTACAATGAACTGTAATGTCTAAAAATTGTTCTTATTTTGAGCTTGTACTACAGTAAGAGTCAAGATTTTAAGCTCTACCAAAAACAAAACAAACAAAAAGACTTTATCTATCTATATTCATTAAAAAACTAGTAGTGATGTATTATTTTAAAATATACAGTTAATATGTTTGGAGTTATTTAAAATTTATATTGAGGAAAATGTATTTTCAGTATTGCTGTAGACAAGCATCTACATAAGACTGTTAAATTGATTGCTGTTTACCAAACAACTTTTATAATATTCATTTTTATTGTTACAATATTTTATAAATTTTAAAGAATATGACAAAATAAAAAAAAGGAAGGCATTGCAGGTATTGAAGGAGGTTCTCTGGGAGGAGCTGGGGGACAAAAAAGAAAGAAGAATGTGATGTAGATGTAATTCTGTTTACTTAAAATATGTTTAACAAATTCAGACAAATTGAAATTATGTATCTTTTCTCATCATAATGCAATAAAACTTAAATCAATAAAAATAAATTTTTAAAAATTAAAAAAAATACATCCTATACAAATACATCGAGTTCCTAAACATAAGGTAACATTTTTAAATAAAATTGCAAAAAAATCCCATTTCACTGATCTAATCTCTTATACTGTCTCCATCACTTTAAATTCCTCTCACTAAGAGTAAACTAGAATGTGAACCCACATGAGACCGAGGGATGGACTAAAAGTTAGGGCCACTGTTCAGTTATCTCTACTGTCTCTGAGCCCTAGGACAGGCGACTGTCATAAAACTGAAAGCTAAGGTGCATACTAAGGGTGCCCAGAATCTATCTGGGCAATGACTACACTTTCAGGTCTGGAGAATCCAGAGATATGAATAGCTTAAGATTGATGATGTTGTTTTACTTCTTTCTTTTTGTTTGAGGGTTGAAAGGGAACATGTAGTCAAATTATATACACAGCTGGCTCAAATCTTGAAGTTTCTCTAATTACAAGCTGTCCAGCATGGCAGTTGAGAAGCACCTGAAATGGAGGCAGTTTGAGTGGATCCGTTCTCCACCTGTAAAATACACCTCGCACACTAGTTTCCAAACTTTGTACAAGAGGACACAAAACATCTCAAGACCATTCTGTCACATGGCCAAATGACAGTAGTTTAGTTGTGTCAGTGAAATAAGATATATTAATGAAATGAATTTAATTTGATTGCTCTTTAATGTTAATACAAAAATCCAAATTATATGTATGGCTCATGTTATAATTTTTTTGGGAAATGGGAGCTCTAAATAAAGGTGGGAATTTTCATAATACTATTTATTTCTCTTATGACAGAGTTTCCAGAAATTTTTAAGAATCATGTTACGGTTATTTAATGTTTTCTGGCCAAATTACCTGTCTTTGTCAAAGATTAAAGCCTATGCTAAATCTTTATAATCAACCTGGTTTTGATGGTCATATAATAAGATGTTTTACCTGCATGATGTCATGGAATATTTGCCCAGACTTACCCCAAGCTCCAGAACATGTAAACCTGTGGTTCTGACGTTTCTGGGAACTATTAAGTACTGAGCAGAGTACTAGATCTAAAGAGTTTGCCAGGACACCTCAACTCAGACGCTGTATCCAAACAAACCAACACTGCTGACCCTCAACATCCCCATACTGAAGTCCTGCCCCCTAATATGACTGGATATGGAGATGGGGTCCTTAATTGATGATAATTAAGATTAAAAGAAGTTAAAAGGGCAGGCTCTTGTCCATAAATTGTGTAGCCTTATATGAGAAACTGGAGGTCGGGTACGGGGAGCCAGCTCAGCAAGTGAGAGCACTTGTTGCCCTTGCAGAGGGCCCATGTTTGATTCCCAGCACCCACATGGAGGCTCACAGCCATTGTATGTCCAGTTCTGATCTAATGTCTTCTTCTGATCTTTATGAGCACCAGGCACACACATGGCGCTTATTCATACATTTGGGAAAAACACATAAACACAAATAAAATAATAAATCTAAAGCATTTTTAAATAAAAGGGAGACTTATATACCAATTGTGAAAAATGCAGCAAAAAGGCAGCCGTTTACAAGGAAGGAAAAGAGCCCTCCCCAGAAACAGACTGTATCAGACCTTGATCCTGGACTCCTTGCAGTGATAGGACTTAAGCAACTTTCTTAAGTCAGGCAGTCTATCTTGTTAAGTTAACCTACACAGACTATTACAGATACATACCCAATCAAGGCAATCCCAGCTTGATATTACTTAATACTAACTGTAGATCTGTACATTTTGTTGGATAAAGCCACAGTGGTGTGTACCAAGTAAAGTAAAGAAAACTAGTTGGTTTCCCCTAAAATGCAATAGGACAGGCTGTTTCACAGTCTTTGCACACTAATTCGCTCATGGTCCATCTTTGAAGAATTCGGTCCAAACGGAAAAGACATAGTCACTATTACTTTTAGATAGTCTCTTAAAATATCCCCTTTACTATAGAGAGGATATCCCCTTCAGCAGGTAGAATTCACATTCATGCTTGAACTTAAGGTGATAACTTGATATCTTTCCTAGGGATTTGCTTCTTGGGATGATACCTTCAGTGATTTCATTATAGTCTAAGCACAATAAAATCTTACTTTATGCTCCAAGGCATGAATACTCTGTGTTATTTATTAGCATAGTACTCAGCCTATTGGCATATAGACTATTGGCATAAAATTTGGCAAGGGATCTCACACCACACACACACACACACACACACACACACACACACACACACACACGGCCCCAGAATGAGGTGTAGAATGTTTTCTTCCTTTAGAAACATCCCAGACATCTTCAGGTTTTTAAAATTCTGGTTTTAAAGGGAGGTGGGGGGAGAAACAAGTGAGATTATTGCCCAATTGCTTATCATTACTGAACCCTTCATTGCCTCTTATAAACTCTAAAGATATCTAAGAACTTCACCAAATACAATTTCACTTTTTCCATACACTTTTCTGGGGAAAGGACCCATCCTCTAACATAATCTCAAAGGAAGTAGGGGAAAAAAATGAATCTACTCTTAAAGGGATTTGCTTTATTGAGCTGAATGAAAGCTCTTGGTCTCCTTGGGGCCAGCCAGGTGTTTCCTTTCCCATCCTTTGCTCCACACCTGTGTCTATCCTGTTGTCTCCAGTTGGCTCAGTGCTCACCGGTTTTATTTCCCAGGTATGTTTGCACTGCTTGCTTCTAACATTCCCCTCTCCTTGGTAGTTACCCTGCTCTTAATGTCACGGTTATATCAGAGTGGCTTTTGAATGGCTGTCTCATTTGAGTGCAACTAATCTCAATCATTCATCAAGACAGCCCAGCCCCAGCCCCCTCCCCCCTTTCCTCTCCATTCTTTGGAGCAACCTGACCTTACCAAGGTGCTGGAGCAGCAACCCATCCCTTCTTTTCCTTTGTAACCATAGATTTGGTCTAGAAACCATAGATTTGGAGGCAGTACTTTTAAGCGTGTCAGATCATGTTCCCACACTACCATTCCCAGGTGATGTAAAAAAAAAAAAAAAATCTTTTCTATTCCCGCTTAAAACATGTGGTAAGAAATGGCGCCTACAGTAAATGCACACTTGACTCCCCAGAGAAAAATATTACATAAAACTCCCAATGGACGTCAATTATTTTGGTATTTCTGCGTCAAGTGGCAGAGTCTATGCACCTGCTATGACCACTGTTTCCCTAAGCGCCTGCACCCCTTTGCATTCCTCACCTCTTGTAATCCTCTCCCCAAAACACCATTTCAAGCACCCCCTTTGAATATAACTTCCCCCTACAGTCCACAGGATGGGAGTAAGAATTGACGTTCGCTGCATCCCACAGTCTTCTCAGCAGTACGTTCTCAAATTTCTCTCCGTTTGCTTTCAGAGCGCGGATGGGTAAGTTCTTCACCCCCCCATTAAAAGTTGCCTAAAATCCGAGTCTGGCCCAGGCACCGCCCGGCTCTCCGACAGAGCGAGGGCTGGCTGCCGAGGAGCCGCGATCCCTGGCTTATTTCTAAAGGCAGGTTCGCCTCCCGGAGCGGCGGAGGGAGGCCCCGCAGAGCGCGGCGTCCGCCCGGGGGCAGCTCCGCGGGCCCGGGCCGCCACGGACGCTGGAACCGCGGCCTCCGGGCCACGCCGGGTCGCCGCACGGCCGAATCCAGCCGCGGTGGCGGCCCCCGGGGGATGGCGGCGGCCGGGCTCCGCCAGCAGGTGGCCCCGGGGTCCCGGCGGCGCCGCCCCCTCCGCCGGCGCGGCCCCTCCTCCCGCGGGGGCGGTCAGCGCCCCGGCCGCCGCTCCGCACCCGCCGCCGCCGCAGCCGCCGCCGCCGCCCTCCCTCGGCTCGCCGCGTCCCCCGGGCCGCGTCCGCAGGCTGAGCCCAGGCGGGCCGCGGCGAGCACCCCGCAGCTCCGCGCTCCCGCCCGGCCCCGCTCCCAGCGGAAAGTTGGGCTGCGGCGGGCGGGCTGCGTTCGGGAAAGAGCGAGGCGGCATGAGGAGGGACCGAGGGGTCGCCTAAGACACCGGGAGGGCGGCGCCGCACGCGGGGACAACTTCGCTCCGGGCGCGCAGCCCCCGGCCGGGCTCCCGGTGGTTCCTCCCGTCCCTCGGCCTCCCCCGCCGATCGCGACGCGGACCTTGGTCCCGGCGGCTCCGCGGTGGTGACACCAGCCAGCCTCCGCCGCCGCCTCAGTCTCCTGCTGCGCCGCCACCTTGCCCGCACCATGGAGTTCTCGGAGAGGAAAAGAAGCAGGAAATCCCAGAGCTTCAAACTGGTGAGCCGAGGTAAGCTGCCGGTCCGGGGACAGCGGCGGGAAGCCGGCGCCGCGCTCCGCGCACTCGGCCTCGCGCGCCCCGGCCGCCCGCGGGCTCCACGCCGGGGGCGCGCCCGCCCCGACCCCCTCGTCCCCGCCCGAACCCGGGGCCCCCGCGGGCCGCACACGCCCCGCCTCGGGGAAAGTTGTGCCTGAGGGGGACCCACTGGGTGTTATTGAAGGTAAACAAGTCGGAGGGCACGTCAGGAAATTAGCAAACAATGACACCGGGGAGCCGAGCCCGCTCGGGGGTGCAGCCACCGCCGCCGCTGGGCTGGGGTGGCTGAGGGTTTGCCTGGCCGGCAGGCCGTGGATGGACTGGGATTTGTTTTTGTTTTCGGGTCCGTCCCCCCCCCACGCAAAGAGGAGGGGAGAAAAAGATGATCATTGTTCTTTTTAAGAAGAATCAGCTCATTAGGGAATCGAAGCTCAAGGCAGAGATTGTTGACATACAGCATCTTTTCCAGTTGAGTGATTTGGGTGGAAAGGTAGTTTTAAGACTGGCTCATATACCAGTCAGACAAGTGTCATCACCAGAAAGAAAGGGAGAAAGAAAAAGAGAGAGAGAGAGAGAGAGAGAGAGAGAGAGAGAGAGAGAGAGAGAGAGAGAGAGAGAGATTGATTTTCAGTTAGGTACTGCCGACTAACAGGTGTACAGCACACTCTGTTTTGTCCGGGGAGGAGAAAGTTGAATAGTGTCTCCTCTGGGTTCTGTTTCTTGTTTGAGTCTATCTTCCTGATTTGAGTCTTTTAAAAACTGATGCCAACTCAAGACGAGGAACACACCTGTCAAAAAGTCAAAGAGTATCACCTTAATAAACGAGAATGGTGATACCTCCCCACCCCACCCCCAGTGGTAATGGTACAAGTCCTAATATGAGCCCACCCTCTGTAAATATCTTTGAATCAACTTGGGTCAAAGCCAAATCAGAGAAGCTGTCCACTTTCCCCGGGTGGTTTTTATCTAGCATTAGGATCTGAGGAAAACCACATGATTGATCATGGCCCCAGCAAAAGTCACGTGTAAACAGGTGACTATTGGAGGATGATTGCAAGGGATGGAGTCCCCCCAGCCCCGCCCCCAACTCAGCTAAGCTGAAATGGGGATTTTATAAAGCTCACTTTTGGTTAGTCTAGAAATGGTTTAATTATAGACATTTTTGCGAATCTGCTCATCTGTGTTTCCCCTAATTTAGTTTTGTACTGTTTAACGATAGAGGCCTGAAATAGTGTAGTGCGTGTATTCAAAATATTTGGCTACTTTTTCTTGGCATCCACCTCCCCAACGAGGGTGTTGACTCAAATCGCACTTTGGAAGTCTCTCCAAGTGTGATGGCCCTGTTGACACAATATGCTTCTTTCAGGAATGGAGGCTGCTTTCTTATTTACGACCCCAGGGAACTTATGACTCTATCTTAAAAGAGAGGGTAGTTTTGTCATATTGTCCTGTGACAGCTAAGGCAAACAACAAACAAACAAGCCCACCCAAACCTTGGATAGTTGTTGAGAGGGGACCTCTATTTTTATACTTGGGTGGTCTTGCTTTGTAAAGAGCTACATTACGAAAATGTTGTAGCTTCCAGAGGAGACTGTAAAATGTTATACTTGAACGTTTGATTAACACAGCAAGTTTTTCCTTTTTTTTTTTTTCTTTCTCGAATGGTGAGTGATCCTGCTGTACAGGTGCTTCTCAATTTTCTTGGAAGATAAACTATTGTATCTTCAGCAGGACAGTAACTAAATGCAAAAAGATTCACTTATGTGAAAGGTCAAAAAGTCTTGCTTCTTTTCAAAGTGTACTTTTTAAAAAATAACATGTCAATATCTTTTTTTTAAGTATGTACTTACTTTTAAGCTGAGATTTTTCTGGGTAAACTGAGTAAAGAGGCAGTTCAGAAGCATACTATTGATATGCTCACAAAAATGGGATATGGAAATAAATTTGGGAAACTCCATTGGCCTGTGATTTGGCAAGATTTTTCTTTTCCTTTTCTTTCTTTCTTTCTTTTTCTTTTTCTTTCTTTTTTTAAACAAACATACTGTGAAAACAGTAGCCAAGCATTCGTGCCTTGTAAAGGCAGACTAGTCTTTTAAGTTCCTGGGCTTCGCAGTAAGCAAAGTTTTAGTGATTACTATTGACTTCAATTTCTGTGAGAGTTCTTGAAAATATACCTGTAAATTATACATATGGAGATGAGAGTCTTTAATTGCTTCTTCCTATTTGTTGAAGTCATTAAAATTCTAATTTTTTGGTTATTTTCTCATGCCAGATTATCACCATGAGGTGTATAAAATCTCAGAATTCAGCAACGATGTTAATGGGGAGACCAAAGAGACACAGCCCATTTTCTTAGGTAGGTCCTTATGTCAATTAATTTCTCAGCAAAACAGCATGGCGTGGCCATTTGCAATTTCAGGGGCAGGGTGGTGGGGGCAGAGACTGTGGAAGAACGGGAAATGTCTGCCATTGCTTAATGCATGACAGTCTTTTCAAGACATTTTATTTTACAGATTGCCAATATATCCCTTATTAACATTGCTAAAAGTTGTAATTTCAGACATAAATGTTTATTAGTGTCTACACACAGTGCTAATTATCACTCAGTCACAGAGCCAGATGCTGACTGTGCAGTTTCACCGCTCGGAGCTCACCCCATTTACACTGCATATTTGCTGGCATGCTTCACTGGCAATAGTTTGTGTAATTGGGGTATTACATCTTTGACATCTGGATAACAGAAATTCAATTTCCAGGAAGCTGCTATTTGTTTGGTTTTGCTTCTGCCTTGGGTGGGATAGAGGATGGATGTGCTGCCTTATTAGAATATCCTTTCACCTCTACGGCCTGGTTGCTAATCCTGCCCTGACACAGTTAAATTAAATCTATAGTCCAGCCAGCATAAGGAGAATAAAAGTGTGACTGTCTGCCTCACCACCTCTTGATAGTGCCTTGTACTGCTCAACAGCTTTGCACTTCCTGGCTGCGTCTTTCTCACTAACATTTGTGGTCAGAGAGAAAAGATGGCTTTCTCCTGTCACCACCCTTCCTGGCTTACCTCCTTGGGGACAGAAGGAGCAAAGGCAGCAGCATCCTCGGCACCTTCTGACAAGTGCCCACAGATATGCAGGTAGCCAAAAATGTACCCTGTGTGCCTGTGTATGTACACGAAGCATCTAATGCACACAGTTTGTTATCTGCAGCCTTTGAGCCAAAAATCAAGCTGTCCAGGATGCTTCCTCTAAAAGTGTTTATCAAAGCAAAGTGCAAGGTATATGGTGGCATTTGGTTTCAGCTTTGCCCATCCTGGACTCTCTACAACTTCAGGTAGTAGGGTGAGGGCCAGGTACTGCAGAACCAGGAAGGAGAGAGCCTGTGGGAAATCAGGATAAGAGTACTGGAGAGCAAGGGCCAGAACTACTCAGTGACTGAGGATATCTGTGCTTGGATTGCAGCTTAGATCCAGATTAGTACTTTTGTTTTGTTTTGTTTCAGATTAAAACATTGTAACGACTGTATTTTTGCCCAAGATCTCTTTCTCTGTTTTGATTTAAGGAAGAAAAAGGGTGCAGAGCTTGCAAAGAGCCAGGCGAAGATACACTTACAAAGGTGAAATAGAGAGACATGAGCGTTCCTACCAGAATGATATCACAGGCACTGCGGTCTTTCCAGTAAGGCAGGGAACAGTAGTCCCAAGACCAACACCTTTCCCAGCACCTACTGACTATTAGGAACACTGAACACCAAAATCAAGTGAGATGCTACGGCCCAGAAAGAGACCCATCTCAGAGTAGACTCCCTTCTGTGCTCTAACCTGGGTGAGATGAGTTCTGTAAGTACCACTTGAAGCCATCTGAGAAAACGAATTTGCCTTCTGGTAGAAATTTACATTTCTCATGCAAGTGGAACATCATGTCCTGGATTTAGTTCTTGACCAGCCAAGGTCTCCTGACTGCTCCTTCCTATTAGTTGCTTGGAAAATAGTATCGATGTTAGTAACAAATTGTGAGGCTGAAAGAACAAATGAAGATCAGGATGATGCTAGTACTCGGAATTCAATAAATGCAAGCTCTTGGACAGGGTGAATGTTCTTTCTTCCTTGTATGAATTGAAGATATCATTAAGGAACCAGGCATTGAGTCCATCTTGACGATGGTTTGTAGAAAAGCCTTTGGCAAACAGTTCAGAGGTTGAGGAAGTACCTATCTGGGGAAAATCAGATCTGGTTCCCGAAGATCCTCTAGGCCAGTTACAAAGAAGTGCAGATGATTTGGAAACATAATTTCGTAGAACAGGAAATAGTTACAGATGACATCCAAAATTAAGAATTTCATTGTTGACAGTTTGTGTTACTCTTCTTAAAACATAGATTTATATCAGGCTATTTTGCAAATTGCTGAGTCCTATTTATTCCTCTGGTGTGGATCTAGAAGAGATTGACACTTAAATACTTGAGAGTTGTAAAAGGTACTAGCACATGGTTTCTATGACTTTACATAGGATGCTGTGTATTCAGACATGTGTGTTCTCTGCAACACTCTGCATCTTGAAGATTCAAGTCTGTGTCTCAGGGGAATAGAGAGTACCCTAGAATTTAGCAGAGCTTCCCACATCAAATCTATTTCTTTGGAATATTTTTAGGCTGCTAACTGATGTCACATGTCCGGAGTGGTAAAGTAGCTCCCTAGAGTGGTGGCTTGTATAAGTGCTTTAGGAGTTGCTCACATGTTTTTGATTTGATTAAGGGTGAGAAGAGGTAACTTTACCCGTGGACTTTGACTTTTTCAAGCCAGTTCTTTGAAACTACAGTAAAGATTTGAGCACTATTTGAAGGGAGACAATCTGTTTAATCCACTCAACAAGTGTTTCTGGGAGGAAATAATGGGAGCTGAGCCCCTTTCTGGAATGTGGATGTGATCAGAAATGAATAGGACAGGGACCCTGCTCTGCAGACTAAAGTCCTTTGGGGGGATGTGGATAAGACAATTCTGGAAGAAAGGTGCAATATGCAGCAATCACAGCACCAGAAGTATGAGTGAGGCCTGCAAGGCTCTTTATATAAGTGTTCCTATTTACTCCCCACGTCACATCTCTACCAGCATACCAGCGTTGTCATCCTCATTTCAGATAAGGCTTAAAGATGTTGCGGAAGATACCAAAGGTCACTCCATAGAACTTAACCTAAGTGGAACCCTAGGGCAAGTTCTGCCTGAACTTTAAACACTCCACTGTGTGTGTCTTCTGCCTGAACAGTAATTAAATAGCTGTTGGAAAGGAACAGGGAATGGCTCAGGAGCTGGTTGCAAAGGCAGGGTGAGGAGCTAGACCTTGAACTGCTGAGGTTTGCATAGGCAGACATTCCTGGTGGGAAGGGAGGTACTGGCCAACACAGACTGATGAGCAGGCATGTCTACAGTTAGATCGTAAGTGAGCAGGCATATCTACAGTTAGAGTGTAAGTGAGGGTTGCACTTTGGAGAGTGCTCTCCTGCTCTCTGGGAGTCCTTCTATAATCAGGACAGTTGTTATAATTCCGGAAATAACAAGACCTAAAGCTCAGAGTGAAAGGATGTACTATTGGTAACAGAATCTAACTCCTAACTTCTCCTCTACCAGCCAAGCCAAGGATTATTGAGGCTTTAGCTCGAAGACAGATACTTTTTAATGAGGCAATGTGTTCTTTGTAATAGTGATGCAAATATTAAATTTCTTTTTACTTTAGCTTTTAGTTCAACTTTACTTTCATTGGATATAAATCTGAGGCACATTTCTTTGTCAGGTGTTCAAGTCTCATTAATTTATTCATTTAGCAAATATTTATCGAACTTCAATTGCATGTGTACCAACCCGTCTGTGTGCTGGTCTTTTTCATATTTCGTTCAGTAGCACTGCTTTCAGCCGATGGAGTACATGGGGTTCAGTAGTGATGCCGTTGGGGTCCAGATCTCCGTATCTTGAAATTTCTTTCTTGATAAGAACTACCCCTACCAAGGGCTCCAGAATCTCCCTCAAGAGAACACACATAAGATTCCACAAGCCTCTTGAAGCTAGGAACTTAGTCCCTGACCACAATGCAGTGCTCCTCTTTGGAGAGCTGGGATGGCCACTCTTGACCTAGGGATTAAACAGCCTGGGGGGGTCCCACCTCAGTTCTTAGATGGCCCCCAAAAGTACTGCCCAGGGAAGGGAGAAAACCTTCCTTCCTGATGTTTCACCATGTATCATGGCAAGAGTGGGGTGCAACCTGAGGGTCAAAGGACAAGGAAAAGGCAGAACCCTTAAATACCAGCATCTGGGAGCTAAACTGTTGTACTCATTCCTTTTACCAGAAGCTCCATGCACAGCACCACACCCACTTAAAGGACCCGCTCCTTCTCTGTCAGTGCTTCTTTTCCTTGATGACACAGGGAGGAGACAACTCTATGTACTAAGAGTATGGCAAACATAGGTAGCATTTATCAAAATCAGGTGCAGGGGAACACTAAGAACTCCATTCATTGTCCTAATAAAAAGCACTGTTGTTTCTATTCTGTAGGGGAATTTGGGAGTTTACAAAGATGCTCAGTTGCTCAGAACTAGGATGTAAACCAGTGTGTCTTCCCACAAATCCTGCCCTTGACCACAGGCTATGCTTAATTCTGATGCACTCCCCTGCAGGGCCCTTGTCATGAACTGTGGATAAAAGGAGAGCAAAGCTGTCCCCAGAAGGGTAAAGGGGACTCAGAAAACCTCAAATGCCCCCTAAAGTCCTGTGAACCTCTAGCTTATTAGCGTACTACAGTCATTGTTCAGTAAACATTGAACTCCATGGTTTCTAAGATTGCAGTTAATACCAAAATGTGGGGTTATAATCGAGCCCCTACACCCCAACAGACTTAAGAAATGTTGCATTCTGCTTCACTTTAGAAAGTCTCCTAGATATATTAGATACATTGTAGCTTCGGATACAAAGTTGGGCATTCTTAGGAGGCAGGGGGCCATTGCAGCTAGATTGTCCCACCACTTTCATTAGTCACATAGTTACTATCACTGCTATACTAGGAAATAGACCTTGGTTTTCATCCTGCTTTAAAAATGTGAGACTTATCTTAGAGATAGAAGTGACTTGCATAGGGCCATGCAGTGCTTAGCAGTTGGCCACACTTAACTTCAGGTGTCTTGACACCCCTGCACTGAGATCTTTTCACCATGGCAGGACTGTCTCTAATCTTTTCCTCACACTCTGCTCATGTGAGCTGATCTGACTGACTTCTCTGCAGAGACTATAGGATCAAGTTTGTCTCTCTTAACTGAGAATTCAGCATCCATAGTTTATCCGTCCAATCCTGCCAGCACCTCCCTGCTTCCAAATGCCTGCTCCCCAGCAAGTGGTACTTCTCTAGATGAAGATTGGCAGCCCAGGTAGGAGGTAGTTTATAGTTTAGACCTGGAGAAGCTCAGGAACCTCTGAGAAAAAGAGGGTTATTCATGGTCTCGTTAACTCATCACACTTCTGAGAAGGCGTTTTCATCTGTAGATGAGAGAAGTAGATCTATAGACATGTTCACTTACCCTGAGTTGGGGAACCAGTAACAAGAGCTGCTTTTAAATGTGGTCTGGCTAGATTCTTTCTGCTTCTGCTTCATATAGAAAGTGTGGCCCATCCTCCTATCTTCATGCTCATTGTCTCCCTACCTTACCTTTCTATTCTTCTCTTCTATTTTATTTAACTGGAAAAAAAATGTTCTGTGCCAAAGTGGTCTCTTTCCATAGCCCCAGGAGCTCCTTCCTTTCTTGTCTCTGCCCCAGGAGCTCCTTCCTTTCTTGTCTCAGCCCTCTTACTGAGGCTGCTCTTGCCATCTGTACTCTCCTACCATGCCTGTCCCAGTTCCAGACTCCTTGAAAAATCCAGTCTGTTTGACAGTGTTCAAAGTTCAATTCCAATATTGCCCAGGCCACAAGCTTTTCAGTTTATAAAACAGTAGAGAAAAAGTAGACTGAGGTTCAGAAAACTTGAGTTTGGCCTCAAGTCAACAGTAAATAACCATGAGGGGCTGCAGAGGTAGCTCAGTGAAATGTACTGGCTGCTCTTGCAGAGGACCCAGGTTTGACTCCCCATGCCCACATGACACTTACCATCATCGATAACTCTAGTTCCAGGGGAGCTGACCCCCTGTTCTGTCTTCTACAGACCCTGTATGCATGTGGTACACAGATATACATGTAGGCAAAATACCCATACAAATTTTTTAAAATAAAAAAGTGATAACACCTTGAACAAAACTCTTGAGAAAATATCTTTATCTTCTATGATAGAGAAGCTCTGCCTGCCAGACTACATCAGATTCTTCTTGAGCACATACAGAGTCCTAAATAGCATCTTTTCAAACTGGAAAGCTCGCACTTTTTATTTGTATTATTCCCTATCTCCATCTCCTTCCAAATTCAAAGTGTTTTTCTTCTGAGTCTTTTACTGCTGAAAACTAACATCATTCCTTTCCAGTACTTACCATGCACTTGCCTCATTTTTATTTCTTTTTGTGCCTGGCCTTAGTGTGCTCTAGGTAACGGTGAAGATCCTTCCCCAGACCTGTTTGAACAGTTGTCACATCAGACTGCTTATTTATTTTTACCATCTCTCCTGACCTGTCCTGATGTAGATTATCTAGTTGTAGAGGCTAGTGTGGCCTAGATTCCTCTTTGGATTCCCAGAAGCAGTTAGTATAGTGTTGTGTTTATAATGGTATTCACCCAGTAAGTTTTTGGACACTTGTTATTTAAGAACATGAACATATCAGACACTGCTGCATCAAACTGGAGATCCATCTTAGAATACAATACTCTATTGAAACTTTAGCAACAGCTGATAAACCAAACTTTGGTGTTTCATAAGACCTCTTTGAGGAAGTTCTTGTAGTCTGCCATGCTTACTCACTGTTCTGTTGCTGTGATAAAACACCATGACCAAGGCAATTCATAAAGGAAAGTATTTAATTGGGGGCTTGCTTACAGCTTCAGAGGGTTCATCCTTGATCAACATGGTGGGAAACATGGCAGCAGGTAAGTGGGCATGGTGCTGGAGCAGGATCTGAGGGCTTACATCCTGATCCTCAGTCAAGAAGACAGAGGCACATAGAATCCTTGGCTTAGAACTTCCAAAGGCCATCCCAGTGACATATCTCCCCCAACGAGGCTGTGCCTCTTAACCCCTCGTAAACAGTCCACCACGTGGGAACCAAATATTCAAGCATACAAGCCTAATGGCACCATCAGCATTGAAACCACTATACATGTTAAAGCTAAAATTTGGGTTTTCTGATATTGGTCCGTGAGATACAATTTGAAATATTTTTTTTACAAATCCAGAAAAGTTCAAAAAGGAGATGAACTTACTTGTAAAAGCTAGTAACATGTTGAAGATCAAAATTAAAAGGCTACATGTTCTGCTAGTGTTGAACCTAGCCATGACATTGGAGCCTTCATAGAAGCAAGGTGCCAGGGGTAACACTGACTCACTGAAAAATGGAGCTTACTCCACCTAGTTCTCAGAGTCCACAAAGCAGGGGTTTTATTTAAAGAAAATAAAGCCATGCATCATACAATTCCAGCAATGAACCTAGCAGCTCTCATCACCTTCCTGGGGCAGCAGATCCCATGCACAGCTGCTTAAGTCACACCTTCCCAGGGATGCCTTACAAGAGACAGACTGACATCACCTGCACCCACTCTTGAGGACCCACTCAGGGCATTATCTGTCTTGAGAAAGGTTACCTTTCTCGGGAAGGCTGTATGTGGTCCAACAGCTGCTCTCTGGGTGAGAACTGTAGATGTCATGTTTTACTTCTACATTGATTGTGATTAGGTCATTAAAAAAATGTTCTCAAAGGGCAGAATATGAGGCATATTGATAATTTCTCCTTCCTGGTTCCCCTGAAAATATGCGGGCGCGCACGCGCATACACACACACACACACACATATGAAAGTAAAGATTTTCAAACAGTGTATTTTGCACTTCAAATCTCTCTCTCTCTCTCTCTCTCTCTTTCTCTCTCTCTTTCTCTCTCTCCCTTTCTCTCTCTCTCTCTCTCTCTCTCTCTCTCTCTCTCTCTGTGTGTGTGTTGCATTGCAGATTATTGGAGAGAAGGCAACCTAGAAAAGGATGTGCCAGGAGCAGGGGAGTCAGTCTGGGCACACTAGCAGCCCAAACGTGCAGTAGCTGATTTGGGGAACACCATTAGCTTCCTTCCAGTATTATATACACCTTGGCTTGTTCCCTGCCTGACATACCCCGTCATTTAATGCTTTCTGGTTAAGGCCACACTCCTTAGCATGATAAGGTTCCCAACATGAACTGTCTTTTTCCCGTTTATTTCTGGCACTTCCCTTCCCAGGCCTTGTGCCCAACTACACCTGTCACTTTGAACTCTTACAGTGGGCCTGCTTCCTCAAACTGTTGGCTATGCACCTTGCCACCTACCTACCTACCTTCCTCCCTCCCTCCCTCCCTCCCTCCCTCCCTCCCTCCCTCCCTCCCTCCCTCCCTCCCTCCCTCCCTTCCTTCCTTCCTTCCTTCTTCACTGGCTCTTTGTCATTCCTGAAGCATCCTTTAGGTGGTCAGCATGCTCCCCACCCTGCGTCAGATCTCTTATAAAGTAGAAATGTAAAACGCTTAACTATTGTTCTCTCCTGCTACATTGTAACTACGGTTTAGCTCTGTCCAACACTGCTGTTCTCAGAAGGAACATCAATAGCTGCTTAATGAAGGGAGGAAGGGTGAGTCTGATTTTAAACTTGGGTTTAAGTGAAACCATTCCATTTGAAACTTTGTTTCTCAACTTTTTACCTCTTAAAAGTTGTTACCCTGGTGGAAATATGCACGTATTTAGTAACAAACTGAACTCTCATTTCAGAAGTAAAATATGTCAACTGTAACAGTGAGGTGTATAGTTATAATTGTGTATGTTTCCTATTTTGTTAGGTTAATAAGAGCTCCCCACCCTCAACCTGTCCCTCTGAAATAAGAAGCTGTTCTGTGACCCTGTGTATTAATCATCTTCTACCTTTGTGGCCTTAGACTTTCAAGGTGCCCCTGAAATATTGCAGTCCATCTGTGGTGTGTTCACTGCTGGTCTCAGTCTAGGGTGACCTCTTCCACCTTCTATGTGGCCCTCCATTATTTATCATTCCAGGCTCAGCAGAAGTCTCTTTTATAAGGGCAAGACTTCTGAGTTTAGATGCTTAGAGTTTTCCCATGCAAAACTTGGCACAGGACAGGTTCTTAATAACTATTTTTGAGTGGATGAGTGAGTACCATGTTGAAACATGCTAACTATAATTTCCTACCAATTGTCAGCTAATATGAGTGAGATGCTGCATTGAACAGAGGCAGTTTTCCTGCATACGAATGTCCCATACAGTAGTGCAGTGAGGTCTTCTTTCTCTCTAAACATGTTGGCGGCATAAATATACATAAATGTCAGTAGGTTATAACAATCAAACCTGTTTCCCACACATGTGACCTACAGCATAGTCCTTAGCAGGTCCTGGTGTGGCATAGTCACTTGTGGGCAATTTAGCTTTGAACAGAAAATACTCCAGTTGTGCAGCATCAGGCAAGTCTGTCACTGTGTGACAATCACAGAATATACTTATAGAACTAGACTGTGACAACACTGCCATCTGCCCACGTCTTGTTGCCCATCGATGCATATGTGGTTTCTTGGTAGAAACACAGCACTGTCCCATCACCCTCAGACAGCTGAGCACTCTTGCCTTGGTTGTTTGGTTGCTGTCTTAGCTTTCTTTGTCTGTCTCTCACAGATGAGAGGCTCTGATGAACTGATTCAGCCTCAAGCAGGGGAGATGGAGGGCACATTCCACTCATGGTCAGGTTACTGTGCCTCCTCTTTGCACAAAGGACAGCTTATTACATGTGTACTTGACAATGTATTTAAAATCATTGCAAAGTCGAGACAGATTTTTCTTTCCTATTCCAGAAAATCGCTATCCTTGTAAATAAGAATCCATAAAATTGTTCTCTGAGTATTACATTTTTTTCAAGCATGTACAAATATACTGTGTTATTTGAGTTCCAAGGGTTTTACAATGTTTTTTACTTGGAAATCAAATTTTATATCTGAAAGGTTAATGGAGAAAACTAATTATGCTATCTGGTAACCAAATGTGTGATGAGACATTTGTCTCTGTAATTAACATCAAGGAACTTTTATAGTTGCATAAAATCGAGTGCTATATAGAGTATGCTGTGAGCATTTGTTTGGATGAGGTGTCCAAAGCAGAGATGTTTATGGATGATATAAAGTTGAACTGAAATGGAATGCAGGTGTCTGTGCACCCCTCAGCATTTCTCATTGTTGAAGTGGAAGCCAGAAGATTAATAACTTTACTTTGTCATGATGAAATAAGTGATCTGTTCTTGGAACAGTGGTGCAGTACATAAGTTACTCAGTAATTCCAAGAATTTATTCTGTTCCAGGAATAATATCCTTAACAATTTATTTTTACAGAAAAAGTTGGTGCAACATAATAGACTGTGGAGTTGCGTATGTAGTTAATGGAATTATATCTCAAGCCTGACTTTACACAGATGAAATGCACAGAGTCCCACAAAACACCAGGTTAAGATCCAACTAGAAAGCACAGAGTCAGGGAGAGAACTTAAGGCTCTTCCGTTAGCACTGGCTCATTCTCAGCTCACATATATAAGTTTTTCGATCACAGCAAGACTTTAATGAGCACCTTAATATGCACTGCATGAAGCATGGCTGGGAGCTGCCGCTGTGGAAGTGTTAGCTTTCATTTCTCCACAAGTCCAGTGTCCTTCCTTTCGCTGTTCCTCAGGAAGGGAGAGCCTGGTGCTGGAACACAGTGGAGATGTGTGCTCCTCCTGGGTTACTCTGGCAATTCTTCTTTTGTCAAGGAGAGGAAACTATTCCTAACATCTTACATCTTAGGTATACTAGCGGGATGAAACAGCTACTTCCCTTGGGAAAAGCTTTCCTAAAGACAGGACTGGGTAGAAGCACACACACAGTGGCCCTGTTTGCCATCCCTGCTTGCTTGATGGAAAGGAGAAGCTTTCTCAAAGATGCCACAGTAGCCAGCTTACTTCTTATAGATCAATTTTTTAAAGCTTTCCTTAACTGAATCTTCCCATCGTGTCTCTTAATATAATTTACTTTGTATTCATTTTGCAGCTGTCTATTGAACAGACACTAATGCCAGACTAAAGAGATGTTAAATCCGCTGGCTTGAGATGAGGGAAGTCAGGGTCCCAAGGGAACTTAGACCACCAGGGCCTCTGGGGGATCCAGGAATGTAGCCCTCTAGGAAATGGCCCTTTCTTCCAGTTCAGTGTTTCTGTGGGATCCCTGGGTGTGTGAGTGGGTTGGTCTCTGCATCCATGTCTATTTCTCTTGTTTTCTTGGGCTCTCTTCCATCGGCGTACTCATTTTGTCCTATTCTGATGAGTTTGTTTTGGTTTTGTCTTACTATATTTTATTATTATCCCTTGGAAGCCCGTTTGTTTTCTAATGAGGGGCAGAAGTAGGGTGAATCTGAATGGGAAGGGCAATGGGAGGAACTGGGAAGAGTAGAGGGAGGGGCAATCGTAATTGGGAAAAATTATGCAAGGATGAAAAACATCTATTTTCAATAAAAGGAAGAAAGAAAGAAAAATAGAGAACATGCCCTTTTAGCTGAGGCCTAACCATGGAGCGTGAAGGTGTGTCTGAGCATTCAGAGGGTTGATGGCAGGCACATGGAGGAGCTTCAGGACCACTGGGACTGCTGGACCTGCTGGCAGGCCTTCACTGTATTTAAAACAGTGGGTCTGCTGGCTTGACATGCCGATCACTAACTAATTAGATCTATTGAATTGTTCTGAAGGGAGGTCAGACTTGACCTATGTGATTCTAATGTGCACCCAGACTTCCGTGGACATGGCGGTGGAGTAGAGGGAAGATGGCAGAAACCAAGACTCCAGAAATGAGCAAGGAGGCCAGTGAGCAATGTTGGAGAGCTGGGGCTTCATCCTAAAGTTTTTGGCATTTCACAGCGGGGCATGGTATGATTAGATTTGCATAGCTGGAAAATCCCACACAAGGTCAGGGTGGAATAGACACCTGAAGAAGAATGACACCGCCGAGGCTCTTGGGCAGAAGCCTCATCTAGTAATGGTGGGAGTAAAGTTGTTGCGATGAGGAAACATCCTGGAGCAATGATATTTGACGTAATGACGTAATGAAGTAATGACGAGAAATAGAACTCAATGATATAGTGCCTGGAGGAGGGGAAATAGGAGGAGAGGGGTAGGGACAGGAGCAGGGAGAGGAAGGGAAGGGGAGAAGAGAGGAGAGGAGGAGGGGTTGGGAGGAGGAAGAGGGAAAGGAAGGGGAGGGGAGAGGAATGGGAGAGGGGAAAGGAGAAGAGGGGAGGAGAGAGGAGAGGAGAGGAGGGGGAGAGGCAAGGGGGAGGGGGAGGAGAGGGAAGGGGAGAAGAGGGGAGGAGTAGTTCTCAGGTGTCTGACTTGTCAACTGAGCTGGTGCCATTAACTAAGGCTTGGAGATAGGGACAGTCACAGCACAATAAAGCTATGTTGTGTAAAGTTTTGATCCCAGAGGGAGAAGTTGGAGGAGGAAGGAGAAGACACCATGGGTTAGAAGTCAAGAAATCATGGCCCTGAGGGCTGGCCAATTGAAATTAAGAGCAGCCCAGATAAAACTGGGGTAAGATATTACTTGCCCCAGTAAGTAATAACTCGGGATTATTGATAGGAAAGTAGATCCTAATCACATAGATGGTAGGTTGTGAGATGTCCAAGAGAAGCTAGTAGACAATTGGATATATGGGTCTGGGACCCTGAAGTAAAGTCTGCACTGGAGTTCCATATGCAGGTAGCCAGTGGAACCAAGGGAGAATCAGTAACTCCAGAAAGGATGTGGAGGGCAGCAAAGACACCTGAACAGGCATCCTGAAAAAAAAACCAAGGCATTGAAGGCAATGCTCTGCAGACCAGTGAGTGGTTTAGACATTGAAATGGGTTGTGACACCAACTTAGTGGATTATCACCAGCACTGAGAACAGTAACAGCAGCAGTGGTAGTAATAGAAAGAAGGAAAGAGAGAAAGAAAGAGAGAAAGAAAGAGAGGAAGAAACAAAGAAAGAGAGAAAGAAAGAAAGAAAGAAAGAAAGAAAGAAGAGAGAAAGAGAGAGGGAGAGAGAGAAAGAGAGGGAGAGAGAGGGAGAAAGAGAGGAACAAAGAGAAAGAGAAAGAAAGAAACGAAGAAAGAGAGAAAAAAAGAAAGAAGAGAGAAAGAGAGAGGAAGAAAGAAAGGAAGAAATAAAAAAGAGAAAGAAAGAAAGAAGAGAGAAAGAGAGAGGGAGAGAGAAAGAGAGAGGGAGAGAGAGAGGGAGAAAGAGAGAAAGAAAGAGAAAGAAAGAAACAAAGAAAGAGAAAGAAAGAAAGAAGAGAGAAAGGGAGAGAGAGAAAGAGAGAAAGAGAGAGGGAGAGAGAGAGGGAGAGGGAGAGAGAGGAGAAAGAGAGAAAGAAAGAGAAAGAAAGAAAGAAAGAAACAAAGAAAGAGAAAGAAGAGAGGGAGGGAAGGAGAGAGAGAGAGAGAGAGAGAGAGAGATGTCATAGTGCATTCATGCAAACCTAATGAATTAATGAAATTCACAAAGCTGTCATCACATTTGTGTGCAGGGTATCCGGGTTCTGGGTTGTCACGGAAATGTGTTTCTTACTTGAACTGTGGTCGGGAAGTTTGGCAACTACCCGCTTAAGCTACCATTGCTTAACTCTAGAGATTTCCCACTAGTCTCATTCCTGGAAGGCTGCCATCCTCCAGGTAACTTTGACTATGGGGTTACCTGACTCTTTGTGTGATCCTTAAAGAAAAAGGCTGCAGCCGAGTGGTGGCGCACACCTTTAATCCCAGCACTTGGGAGGCAGAGACAGGTGGATTTCTGAGTTTGAGGCCAGCCTGGTCTACAGAGTGAGTTCCAGGGCAGCCAGGGCTACACAGAGAAACCCTGTCTCACAAAAAAAAGAAAAGAAAAAGGCTGCAGATGAGACCCGTTTCATCATCATCAATATCATTTATATTGAAGACAAAACCATGTCAAAGCATGTGCATTTCCCTTGCAGTATTTAAAGTTTTTTAATTACTGAAGACATATAATTCAGTACTTGGTCATGCTCACATTTAACTATAGATGATACAGATGCGGAAATCAGCATCTCGGAAAGCTGAGCTTGGCCCTTGCGTATTAGAGCTCCATCAGAAGAGTTCTGTACAGTAGATTAGAGGATCAGCATTTCAAATTATATTGAAAAGGCTCTGTCTTTCCAAACAGTAAGTTATGAATATTTCATCTCTCACTGAATGAAGGCAAGGATTTTATTTACATTACTGTTGGAAGTCAGAGACACCTTGTTTCTGTTGTTGCTTCTCTGTGTGTTTGCTGTTGCTTTTGGTTTAGCTTATTAAGTTTGCTTTGCTGGTTTTTTCTCCCTCCCTCCCTCCCTCCCTCCCTCCCTCCCTTCCTCCCTCCCTCCCTCCCTTCCTTCCTTTCTTTCTTTCTTTTTTCTTTCTCTTTTCCCCCTGTTGGTTTGCTTTGTCCCTGCAGTGCTGGGATTTGGAGACAGCTCCTAACTACAATCTTGTTATTTTTTGCCTTGTGGATTGTCAGCTTTTTGCTGTACGTGTCATAGAATCACTAACATAAATACATTCGTACTCTACTTCTCTGAATAAAACATATTTTTCATAAAGCGAACAGAATTTATATGAATCAAGTTTCTAATTTAAAAGGAAATTTATGAGCCTTGTTCTTCAACTGGATTGTTAGCACAGCTAAGTCAGAACCCATAAAGATGGTCCTGTAAAGACACCAAAGCTACCACCATGTATGGTGACCTAGCTAAGTGAATAAGGTGCTCATGGGCATCCAGATGGTGTAAGAGCAACTCCCTGGACACCACCTGTCGTGAACACGCAGGAGCCCCTCTGCCTTCACTGTCTCATTGGGTGGGCTGGCACATGGTGAATCACATGAACCTAGAACCCAGCTACATCCAGGTGAGTTCGAGCCTGGGCTGTAGTTTCTCATAGACCAATGTTAGAAGTTTTCAGCTATGCTGGGCAGTAGTGGTGCACACCTTTAATGCCAGCACTTGGGAGGCAGAGGCAGGCAGATTTCTGAGTTGGAGGCCAGCCTGGTCTACAGAGTGAGTTCCAGGACAGCCAGGGCTACACAGAGAAACCCTGTCTCAAAAATCCAAAAAAAAAAAAAAAGTTCTCAGCTAATTCTCAGGCTAAGCAGTTGTGTCTGATGGATATATCTCAGGATAGCCCAAATGTCATTCAATACATCTGTAGATAATAATATGTTATAATGGCAAAAGGTTGGCTACTCCTGAATAGAATACCTTCGGGAAAGCCTAGGCCAGTGGTTCTCGTCCTTCCTTTACTGCAGTTCCTCATGCTGTGGGGACCCCAACCATTCCATTGCTGCCTCATAGCTCTAGTTATGCTTCTGTTACAAATTTATGCTATGATTATGCTTCCATATGAATAAGGAAAGATTGTCCCCAATATATTTCCCTAAGGAAATGATGCTACAATGACTAACCTTGTACTGTGTCACAGACAGTTGTTGAACTGTTTCTGTAGGACTAATTCTGACAAGGGGGCTTGCCAAATTTCACTCCAAAAAGGGATTTTGTTTTGTTTTACCAAATTGTATAACTACCAGGAATATATGACAGTGCGTGTATCCCTACTCAAAAATAAACTCTTATAAGTCTGTGATACTTGTTTGCCAAATTAAAGGATAATGAGTTTCACCTTAATTTTCATTACATTAATCATCAGCGACATAAGGAATGTAAAATATTTATCAAGCCCTTTATTCCTGTTGTGAATTATTCTTGTGTCCTTGTCTAGTTTGCAGTTTATCAGAGCCCTCGAACATGCGACAACATATTTCCAGCCTGGATGCCCTTATCTGCTTCTGACTCACCCATCAGTAGTCGGTGGCTACTTTTTTTGCCTCTTTCCTGTTCAGTGGCATTCAGACTATGCTGTGGAGGCCTTGGAGCTCTTGAATGTCCTCCAAGGCCTTACAGGAAGCTGGGACCTGGCAGAGCCTTTTCAGCAGAGCTTGCTGTCCCTTATTTATTGGGGCTTCACTGAAGACTACAGTTTTAAAAGGGGGTTCACATAGAAAACCATTGCTTCTTCTTATCAACTGCTTCTTCCCAGACCATGTTTTGCTGAGTTGGAACCCCAGTCTTGCATGAGTATCCCTGTTAAGCATACCCATCCCCCAACAGCCACCCTTGTCCCACCCCACCAAGGGATGCCTGTTGGAAACCTTGATAATATTTGCATGTTAACCTGAGTCTGGAATGAGGTGCTAATCTCAAGTCCTCTCACAGTGGAGTCTACTTCAAATTCCTTGTCTTCCAGTTCATTGCAGAGGCCTGTGGTGAGGAAAGTGTACCACAGATATGGGGAACCTGCCTTCTGCCCTTTCCCCACTGCTAGCATCTGATGCTTAAAGCTTAGTCTTCACTAAGACATGGTTCCACACCAGCTTATACAGGTGTCTGAGAGGAAATATTTGAGACCATTAGTGTAAACTGGTCAGCATACCACTTCCCACTGATAAGCTCAGCTTTCTTTGTATTTACTTTAGCATGCTATTAACCTGAAAAATGCAAGGAGTCTTGAGCGCATGTGTAAACAGGAGTCTCCTGGGATTGTGCAATCCTCGGCAGGCACTGTCTGGTTCCAGAACATTTCCATCCCCCCCAGCAGCGAAGCATTGTCATTGTTACCTCTGTACAGAGGCTTCTGTGCTCCACTCCCATGCTAGCACTTAGGAACTGGAAAAGCCAGCCCTTTAAGACTGTTGTCTGCCCTCCAGCCTGGAAGCTGTTTCTTCAGTCTGCTTTTTTCCCTGTTGATAAAAAACAGTGTCCTACTTGGTCACCAGTTCAGTGATCTGCGGCCTCTTTCCTGCCCCCTGGCTTTCGGACAATGCTGTGGAGCCCCGAGAGCTCCACCTATGGTACAGTTCAAGATAATTCAGTCACTCAGTAATTACTGATTTCTTAAGAGAAACAACTCAGCTCCTTTAACCTTGGCTTCTTTTAATCATTCTTGTTGGGTTTTTCTTTTCTTTTCTTTCTTTCTTTCTTTTTTCTTTTTTTTTCTTTTTTTCTTTTTCTTTTTTTTGGTTTTTAGAGACAGGGTTTCTCTGTGTAGCCCTGGCTGTCCTGGAACTCACTCTGT
>NW_022196913.1:1745051-1777650 GCF_008632895.1 Mastomys coucha
TAGACCAGGCTGGCCTCCAACTCAGAAATCCACCTGCCTCTGTCTCCCAAGTGCTGGGGTTAAAGGCGTGTGCCACCACCACCCGGCTTGGGTTTTTCATTATCTCAAGTTTTTCCACGGCCTCTTTACAACAAAACTGAACTTGACAGTGTAACAAGCCCAACCAACAGGGAGCACAGTAAGATTGTAACCAGCTTCTTGTGATTCGGCCCTGCTAAAGCATGTGGGTGGTAGGTTGCACACTGGGGCAGGGAGAGTGAGGAGTGGAATTGTTAATGGCCTCAGGATTGGGAATTCAGGAGTAGATCTCACTCTAACCCTCTAGGTTAGAAACTAATGTAGTCATACTGCCATTAATGTTTAAATGCATGTTTTTAACTGTCTCTGTGCTATGATACAGTGAGAAAAGATCTCCTGTGTCCGTGTAAGGTGTTCAACAGTCTTTGGAATTGTTAGTGGTCCTCAGATGTCTCTATCCAGAGAGGACAACCAGCCGAGGAACTAGTACTGCAGTTTTGATCTATGGTCAGCTTTCCATGGCTATATTTCCAAGGGCCTACTTATTTTCTGGCTTTCTCAGAACAAGGTTCTTGGGGCTATGTCATAGCTCAGTGATAGTGTGGATGCTAAGGCTGCAGCTTCAAGCCCAGTATCGCAAATAAGGAAGCCAGTGTATTCTTTTATCTGTGTAACCTTCTTTTTGTAGTTCTCTGGCTGCTGTTACTGTCCATTCAGGTCCATACACTAGAAACCTCCTCGGTGTTATCTGTCGTTGATATTTTCTTTTCCATCCCTCCCAGGAGTTAGTCATCAAGCCCTTTGGACTAAAGTTCTTTAATGTCTTCTTCTTCCCTCTTCCTTCCCACTCCTAATTGTGTCAGAAACTCATCCATATGTAATCTTTAGCAATGCTCACCTGGCTTTCCCTCCACGCATGACTTTCTCCGTCATCTTCCCCAACTGTTTTTCTAAAGGACTTATCTGTTCATCTCTTATCTTCCTATTGAAAGATAGTGAATTTAAGTTACCTAGTACAGTAACTCATTGTTTCCAGAGTAAACATCTTGCTCAGCCTGGCATGTGAGGCCACTGGTGAGGAGATGGCCTCACTACCATATCTTTTGGAATTTGAAACTCCTGCCACACCAAGCTGCTGCTCAAGAATAGTAGCTAGTGGCATGTCTCTATGGACATCTTTCTGAGGCTTGGAAGTGTTAGGAGCCAACAGAAATCCAGGTTCATGCTCCCCACCCGATGAAAGGAGAGAAAGAATAACTTTGACCAGGAGCTACAGGAAGAGCAGCATCTTCAAGGGAGACCCTGTTCTAGCTTCATCGAGGAAACTCAAAATGTCTCTGCAAATAGTCAGGCAATTTGGTGACTAGGGTTCTAGGATACCGAAGAGAAGTGGTTATGGGGCTTGGGAGAATTGGGAACATTTTTCAGAGCAACAAACCAATACAAAAAGATTTGCTAAAGATGTTACAAAATTTGGTGGGGAATGTTTTTTCAGCTTGTGCCTGGTGATCGTTGCATCTCTGACGCCCTGATAAATGTCTGTTGAAAGTTTTATTTGATTACCTTTTCACTTTGTCCTGTTAATATATTGTTTACCGCCTTTGTGTTGGCATCTGTTTTTACTAGGCCTTTTTCTGTTTTATAAACCAGCTCTGTTCATCTCTTATCTTCCTATTTAAAGATAGTGAATTTAAGTTACCTAGTACAGTAACTCATTGTTTCCAGAGTAAACGTCTTGCTCAGCCTGGCATGTGAGGCCACTGGTTTGCAGTTTATCAGAGCCCTTGAACATGCAACAACATATTTCCAGCCTGGATGCCCTTATCTGCTTCTGACTCACCCATCAGTAGTCGGTGGCTACTTTTTTTGCCTCTTTCCTGTTCAGTGGCTGTTTCTTTTTTTAAAGTTTTTTTTTTTTAAATGTATGAGTACTCTATCTTCATGTACACCTGCGTGCCAGAAGAGGGTCCATATGGCTGTGAGCCAGCACGTGGTTGCTGAGAATCGAACTCAGAACCTCTGGAAGAGAAGTTGGTGCCCTTAACTGCTGAGCCATCTCTCCAGCCTCCTCTTTCAGTTTCTTAAGCAAGGCCTAGGGGACATTTACTATACACTAGCACTTGATGATCTGTAGTGCACATGCATGGTGACTTCACAAGAGAGTAAGACACATGAAGATGGCATATTATCTTTTTCCTTGTGGCCCCCAGACTGAATGCCCCGGTCAGATTAAGAGTGATTCTGTGTGAGGCTGCTGTGCTGTCATTTGTGACTTCTTCATGAGAAGGGAAGTGATGTAATAGTGTCAGCATTGAATGAAGGGTAAATAGAGTTCTGGACCTTGTCTACTTCAGCTACTCTCCACCTTATTGGCTCACTATTATAGTAAGTGGGTCAGTTATTATAGGTGGTCACTCAGATAGAAAGTGGCTCAAGGGACCCACCTGTCTCCCTCTCCTCCCAGCTTCAACACTAGAGTTACAGGGGCACACTGCAATGCTCAGCTGTTACCTGGCTGTGGGGATCTGAATCCAGGTCCTCATGCTTACACAGCAAGCACTTTACTGACTGAGCTGTCTCTGGAGTTCCAGTTACTCCAGTCTTAAAAGGAATTAAATTATGGTTGTTTCGCTAATAAGGCAGCCACATGTCATAGCTCAACTAGAGTATGATTTCTTTTGTTTGTTATTCCTAAGTAGATTAGCCTCTTAGAGTCGAGTGTGAGTGAAGATACATGCGTGTTTGGAAAGACATCAGGAATTCACAGGTTTCTGTATAGAATCTTATTTCTCCAAATAGTACCTCACTCCCGAGACATTGTTTCCCAGATAGCTGTGCACAGAAAAGACATCGATGCATTAGACCCAGAAAGATGAGAAGTCAACAAGTACTGTAATCTCAACTGAAAGAACCAAAGCACTTGGAATGTACTGTGATGGATTAGGTCCCTAATCTATCTGAATAGATTATCGGAAGACACGTGTCGGTGCCCTCGGAGGTGTTTAATTAGCCAGCACCTTGAAAACTATGAATAGCTTGAACTCTTTCTGGACTGCTTCTGTATTTCCCTTAGGTTATCTTAGGTTACTATAGCGCAGTTCCAAGGCAGACCTTTATAATTCAAGAAAATAAAATAATTTGTCTAATATAGCCAGTGGCAAGTCAGTGCAGTTGAGAATGAATCCAGGTCTTGGGATAATCTAACTGTTTCACCAACTCCTTCCTGCATCTGGGCATATGTGTCAGTCTGTCTGCCCGTGCTCTGTAGACTGACTCAGCTTTTTTGTAATCCCTCAGCAGTCACCAGGTCTTCTGACCTTCTGCCCCATCTGTCCTGAATGTGCAAGCAAAGCGCTTTCCCTTTGTCTGCTGCCCTCCAGGAGTCCCAGGGTTCCCTTACCCTGGGAGCACCCACAAAGGCAGTGGCCTCAGAGTCCGTGAGCATCCAAGCACCCATTCCTGAAGACTAGGTAATTCATTAAGGAGCCCAACCTGTTGCTTCTAAGAAAAACCTCTCAGCAAGTTCTCTTCCAGCCTTCTTTCCTCTGTTCCCTCTATTGGTTCTGAAGAAGAAAGTTTATCAAGTATATGCAGTTTTCTATTTTCTGTTCTTTAAAATGGCCTGCCATTGGCCCACCTTGAGCCAGCCCCCTTCGCAGCCCCACCGCTCTCTTCCTGGCCTCCTCCTTCTGGGTTCCCCTCTGCTCGCCTCTGCCTTTCCCTTAGATGCTTCACCTTAGTAGGTACCACTTACTCAGGTTCTCCCTGTGCACACACCACCTTCTTTCTTTCTTCACTCCTGGCTGCTCAGCATTCTGGGCATCAACACCACCAGAAAATGGAACAAACAAACAAACAAACAACCTCCACTTGTATTTTTTAGTCTTAATCTTCACAGGCCCAAGCTCTACAACTTTGAAACTAAACCACAACAAAGCATTGTTGCTCTTACAATGTTCCAGAATCCTCATGCCTTTCCTTTTCTTTCCTTTTCTTCCTTCTCTTTTTTCCTAATGGTAGCACTTTATCATAGAATCCTATCTTCCAAACCCAGGTGAACTTTGGTCAAGAAGCATCTCTCTTCCTGTTATATGTAAGGTCAGTGCAGGAGGTGCCCTGGCACTGGGTCAAGAACCTGTTAGCCTGGCTGTGGGCAGCTCTTTCCAGGGAGCTACAGGTGACTGGAAAGGAAACACCTATCTGTGCCATGAAGACCCGCCTGTGCACAGCGTTGGTTACCTGGCCAGTCTGGCAAAGGGGTCAAGAGTGGGAACACAAAGGAAAGATGCTTCCTCTTGCTAACCTCCTGTTGACTGGTGGGGAAAGCCAGTGCCTGATGCTGAGATTTCTACTACCCCTGCAGGGAGCCTGCTTCCAGAATTCCCCGGAATTCTTCCAGACACACCCTGCTCTAGAGACTAGAGAGAACGGTATAAATTTTGTTGACTCTGCAATATTTAAATCATTCTTGGACATTCATTCTCATAAAAGATGGAATGTGATTTATTCTTTCTGAATTATACCTTGGCTGGCATTTGAAATAGAAAAAAAAAATTTGTACCAATTACGGTATTGCTCTTCTCATTAATGTGTTAATACATAATATAAACTTAGGAATGTGTTTTTCCCTGCGTTCTGTTCAACATGAAAGGCAGAATTAATATGTTTATCACCAGTTTTTAAAATGTGCTCAGCTGTGGGGTGCATGCTTAGCATGAATTCGTCCCCAGACTCCACCCCTCAAATTTTGAAGTTTCTTATTTCAAAATAGCTTATAAAATGTAAGAAAAAACAGTAATAAACTGAATATTATGTGTTAACACATTAATGAGATGAGCAATACCATAATTGGTACAAATTTTTTTTCTATTTCAAATGCCAAACTAGATACTAGAGTACATAGGTCTTTGTGCAACTACCAGGTTCTGCATGGGAATCCTGGCTCATATGATGCTAAGTGTATTACAGTATCTTTATATATTTATTTGTGATGCCACATGTTTTCTAAGAGTCTCTTCTGTCTTTTTTTCTCCTCACATTTTACATTTTAAGCATTTCTTAGGACGACTTCATGGCTATGTGTACACACTAGGAAATAAGATTTTCAGTGCTTCAGTCAGAGCAGAGCACGCTTCCCTCTAAGATGACATTGTCACTATAGCATTTAAGGGAGCGTGAAGCTGGGAAGGTAGCGTGGTGACGCAGCACGCATCCAGTATGGAGCAGGCCCTGGGCTTAGCCTCCAGCATCACAAAAGAGATGAGGAGACAGGGTGTTTATAATGGCTTACCGGATCTGTGCAATTGTATAGTTATCTTTAGAAGTATTTAGTAAATGTAAGTAGAGTGTAGAGATACCTTAGCTTTTCGTTTTGTTTGAGAATGGGGTGGGAGGGGGGAGGAGGAGGTGTGGGGGAGATGGCGGGAAGGGTCTCATGGAACTCTGTCTGGCCTGTCTGTCTGGCTATGTAAACCAGGATGGCCTCCAGCTCACAGAGACCTGCCTCCCTCTGAGTGCTGGGATTAAAGGCCTGCACCACCACAACCAGCTGAATAGCCTTAGTTAAAAAAAAAAAAAGACATGCCCTGAGGGAAAAAGAATCTTAATAAGGAAGTTGACAGTTTTAAAAACAAATGAACCAACAAACAAAAAGCAGCTCTGGAGACTGGATGCACAGTGAGGTGAATATATGCTACTGAACTATAATTGAAAGTAGCTAATGATGGTGAATTTTAGGACAGCCATTTTTTTCATCATTGATAAGAATCAACTTTCTCTCTCTCTCTCCCTCCCTCCCTCCTCCTCTTCCCCTCCCCATCATCTCTCTCTCCACATGTTCCCAGACAGCCTCTTCCCTTCTTTCTTTCCCTTCTCTTTCTATTTTTCTCTGTCCCCTTTCTTTCTCTGCCTCTACTCCCTTCCCCAAACCCCCTTCTCATGCCCCCCTCAAAACTTCATTTTATACTAGACAAAAAGAAAAAGAAGTCAATGTAAGTGACATGAAGTTTAGAAACAGTGGTGACCTTTCCCCAAGTACAGAGTTGGCACAGCAGAGATCGTGCAGTGGATTCGGATTGCAGGGGTCCTCCATGGGGGGTTTGGTTTCCAGAGGAAGACAGTGGAGAGGCTACACTTCCCTTCAGTGGATACAGCCAGTGTCTAAAGTGAGCAGGGATCCATGAAATAGCCTCATTAGGACACTAGAAAACAAACGTACTGTGCAGTCCTGGAGGATACTGCCTTAAAGAGCTCCACTTCGAAGCTTCTTTGTTTTTGCATCTGCTCCATGAGGCTGACAGCCAAGGGGGCAGAGTAGGCACTAGTTACCTTCCTGCCATCTCCTGCAGCTACACGATAACTCTTCCCTGCTGGTCCCATCTTTGGTCTTCTTGTCACTGCTTTTTTTCTTATGAATCCTCACTCATCAATTACTTCCAAAGAGAAAACTGAAAGTTGGTTTCTGATCTGTCTTAGTTAGGATTTACTGCTATGAACAGACACTATGACCAAAGCAACTCTTGTAAGGACAACATTTAATTGGGGCTAGCTTACAGGTTCAGAGGTTCAGTCCATTATCATCAAGGCGGGAGCATGGCAGCATCTAGGCAGGTATGATGCAGGAGGAGCTGAGAGTTCAACATCTTCATCTGAAGGCTGCTAGGAGAAGACTGGCTTCCAGGCAGCTAGGATGAGGGTCTTAAAGTCCATCCCCTCAGTGACACACTTCCTCCAACAAGGCCACACCTACTCCAATGGGGCCACACTTCCTAATAGTGCCACTTCGTGGGCTGAGCCATCACATTATCTTACACTAACGAAAGCTTTTTCTCAGAGAGAACCTTGCCAGGAAATTATTTAGATGAGATGTGTCAGGGCTATGATCTTTAGGGCATAGCCAGTTTTCCTTCCTTTAAGCTTTGTGAATGATTTCAGAGTGTAGAGTCAGTATTTTTTTTTTTCCCATTTCCAAAGGGCTGTCTGCTCTGGAGGTTATGGCAGAGGACTATTTGTGTTTTGTTTTCTTTTGTTGAGCTACAGTGCTAACTTTGACCCTGTTTCCATTAGGAGACGAAAGCATGGAAATTAAAAAACAAATTACGGGGATGAGAAGATTGCTGAATGACAGCACTGGAAGGATTTATCAACGTGTCGGCAGAGAAGGGGAAAAATTAAAAGAAGAGCCGCAGGATGTGGATTTAGTCTGGCCTCAGCGGTTGAACTCCTCCACGGAGGCCCCACAGGGCCTCCACCCTCCTTCACGTGGGACGTGGAATGAATTACCAACCCAAAGTGGGCAGTTCTCAGGGCAGTCTGGTCCACGTTCTAGAACCTTCCAGAGTCAGCCCCACATCTCTGCAAGTTCTAATGGTATGATTGTCCAAAATATTTAGAATATCCTGGTGGGTTTGTTCTATTCCTAAATATTGAGCTCGTCCTTTGAGATCAATCCATGACACCCTCCATTGCTCACCACCCTTGTTGGGTTCTTTGTCACTTTATTGTGTGGAACTGAGTATAGAACGCAGGGTCTCACACATGATAGGTCACTGCTCCGCTACTCAGCACTAGTTCTTGTACTGTGTTATTTTAAAATAGCAAAGGGGAAGGATGGAAAGAGAAAGTCTTAAAGTGTATAAAAACTCTAGAATGGAGAGTGAGGAAGGGCGGTGGGGGGGGGCTGTGTCTAACAAACAAAAACAAAGCAAGTTTCTGGTAGAGCTTTAATGGAATCAGAATTCTCATCCACCAGCCCGCAGATGATGCTGTCACCAGAGACTGGACATTAATGCAGAAGCAGCTCCCTTTAACACTGATAGAAGGTTCCTAGCTGAGGGTTTTGTTACTAATGCACACTCTTGCTTATTGCTCGCTTCACTTCCTCATCAGAGAGTCTGATGCTTCATTCACAACTTCACCTTTTGTACAGCTCTTTCTTTCCTCCTGTTCCAGTGCCAAATTGCTGAAACTCAAGCAGAGAAGTTCGCCTTTAAAGCAGCAATTCTTAACCTGTGGGGCGTGATCCTTTGGGAGTCAGCCGACCCTTACACAAGGGTCTCCTAAGACCATCATAAAATACAGATATTTGTGATATGATTCATAACTAGCAAAATTATAGTTATAAACTAGCAATGAAAATAATTTTATTGTTGGGGGTGTCACCACAACACGAGGAACTGTATCAAAGTTGTCAGAGTAATAGGAAGGTTGAGAACCACTGGTTCAAAGTAAAATTTCCTTAAAATCACTGACTATTAAGTTGGGAAGAGGGGTTCCAATTTTTTCTCAGAGCTTAGGGGAAAGAATTTATGCCTTCCTTGATAATATTAATTTTCCATCCAGTGACAGTGGATGCTGTTTGGTTTATAAATTATACATGGATGTGTAGAACTGTAGTTCTCATAAAGAATAAGGGAAAATAAGGCATTTCAGATTCCTTGAAAAGTTAAGAATTCTCTCCTTGTATTTTCTCTTCATGAGATCCTTTGGTGAAAATGTTTTGATTTTTTTTTTCTTACACACAATTCACAGTAACCAGTTCAGGGGATTAAGAAGGCATCCTGAGACATTGAGGAGACAGTCAGGGACCCTAGCAATGCATGGTGTCTTCTCTTCCTCCCAGTATTGCATAGGCAAGCATCAAGGTCACGTGCTGGCAGGCTTCCAGTTTAGAGGGACGTTGCTCTTTAAAGGCTCCTCCATAAAAATAAAAAGTCCGTTCTCTTTAAAATTGGAAAATGATTTATAATGAGCTGAGAAGGGCTAGTTTGTCCACTAAAAAATCATAAAGAGAGTGCTTAGATTGGTGCCTAGGGATGTTCTGAAAAGTCCTCTTAACTCTACTCCAATAAGAGAAAAGGAGGCATCTGGGTATAGAATAAGTGTGATCCTCCCACATCAGTAGCTTTGGGGTAACATACTCTACTCACCAATATACAAGAGTGATGGATTTACCTTAGAAACTGATACAAAACTAGTCTTTTCTGATTATTGCTTGTATCATTTCAGTACAAATATACTACGAAAGGGGCTGAAAAGAGAGTTCAGTAGTTACAGTGTCTGTCACGTAGCATGGAGGCCTGAGTGCGAATCTGCAGAGCCCACATAAAATCCAGGTGTGGCTTTTGTAAGTAATTGGAACAAAACCTTTTACTTGACCTCACCTGCCCGCCAGAAATTTAAGCAGCAGCTGCCCCTTAGACCGCCTCGATGCATGGTAGCCAGCCTGGGGCTAGAGAGGTCCGGCTGCCGAAGCTTTTTGCCAAAAGTTCTGTTTTAGTTCGTGGACGATGGGGAAACACTTGTTCATGTATGGGAGAAACAGCAGAGCGGCTTTGTTAAGGAACATACATTAAACTCAGTGTTTCGGAGACTAGTGAGGGGCTCATAAGGACTTGGAAGAAGAAGAAAAACTGCAGACACTTCTGAGCAAGAGAATGCTGGCCAGTTCCACCCTGCCTCCTGCTTCTGCCCATCCCAGCCTGAGAGTGCTACAAGTGTCTACATATCCACAGCTCCTCATTGCTTTGTTAAGGTGTCTTAGGTTTTACTATGAACTCCTGTAGCCTGCAGACCAGCAGTGGTTCTACAAGGCTATTACAGAGCTGGACTCAGTGTTTTTGCTTTTGCTGTTTGAGAAAGTAGCATGAGTGTTTTATCATGGCTTGTCAGAGCCTCAAAGTAGACAGGCCTGCCTTGCCAGTGCGTGTGCCTGCCTTCACATAGACCCTGTGACACAGCACACCATGCACCTTATAAACAGAAGCCTGGATAATTAGATAAAGTCAGGCTCCCCACATTTAGGTTGTGAAAATTGCTGGGTACGTTTTCTTCTGACACAGTTTGATGATAATTGTTAGTACTTCAAAATTCCATCAAGATATATTTTTTTCCTTTTCTTTGCAATTAATTTTTGCATGTTTTGGGAGTATATCATTCTTTTCTTTCATGCTTAGGAGAACTTCCAGAGGTGAATTCGATAGTTGGATCCAACTGCTGTACTTGTAACTGCCAGTCAACCTTGCAGGCCATTCTCCAAGAACTCAAGACCATGAGGAAATTAATGCAGTTTCAAGCAGGTACAAAGATTAGCCCTCTGCACACATCCTCTGCTGGTGATGTGTAGCTGACATCTTCACTGTGTGCATTGTCCTTCTGTCCCACACTCCTCCCACTTTGCTGTCTGTCTTGCTGTGCCGTTTCAAGTATCCATTTTCTCTATTCTTTCAACAACCTGTGATTTTTGTCTTATTTATTTATTTATTTTAGCAAATCAAACAAATTTTGTTATTGCCCCTAATACCGCTGTTGGGCACATCACATGAACTCAGCATACTTCATCTCCAGATCTCCTGGTACTTCACAAATGCTAGTTAATTAAATTTTGGAATATCTTATGTGAAAGAGCCCTTCAGGAAATACAGGCTTCCCTGCTGAAGATGCTCAAGGACGAGAGCAAATGAGAAGCAGGGAGCCCCAGGCTCTGCCTGCGACCTTCTCCTTGCACTAGGACAGAGATGGTTAGACACACCTCGTATCTGGTCCGTCTGCTTTCTTCACTTGACTCTTTGTTCTCTTTGTCATTGGGTAAGGGGGACAACTGAGTAGGGTGTGTGTGGCTGGGGACTGAACCCCAGTTTCTCACTTTCTAGATAGATGACTTGTATGTAGGCTTCCCGTTCTCATCTGTGAGTATTAATGTCTGATTCTCGGGGCTGTTTTTTAAATGTGACGGAGCCAGCAGCAGTAAATGAGGCCTGTAAGGCAGGCAGACTTACTGCACACCTCTGTTCTTTTAAGGGACCCACAGCACTTGGCAGATGTTTGGAAGTCAAAGTCTTTGTCTAGTAGCTCATTATCTAATCGTCACAATGAGTAAGGAACCTGGAATTTTTATTTTTTACGTATGCAAAAATAGCAAGACCCTCTGGACTGCAGGAACTGCTTGGCACTGTCCGTGTAGCACAGCAGGACAGCAGCCCAGGCCTGTGGTGATGGGCCTGCTGACCCTTCACACTGTAGTGTTCAAAGTCATCTCTCAGAAAGTGTGCTTGGGGCCAGCATCCCCATAAGACCCTCACATTCGGTGATGTGCTTCTGATATAAAAAGCTTACACATATCTATCACCCACAATCACATTTTTAAAGAAAGCAAAAGAATTTATTTCTGAGAATAATAAATCCAAGCCAAGGACTGAACTTGGTCTTATCTCAGCACAAAAGTGAGATGGATAAATCGGTAAGCTCTGACTCGCTTTGTCCCGCCATGATAATCAGTGTTCTTGCTGACCTGGTGAAGGCTGGATCTCCTACACACGGGCCCCAGAAAGAAAGGTTACCTTATTCCAATACGTACTGCTCACAGAGGGAGAATTTCTTAGTCCTTAAGAAGATATGCATATGAAATGGTAATGATTTATTTTTTATTTAAGCTCCTTACTACTGAAATGGCAAACTAGGGATTGCACCCGTGTAGATCCTTGACTGGAGCCTTTGTAGAATCTATTAAGTAAATGCTACCTTGTCACTGTGTTTTCTCTTCTGAACCTTTGCAGATTAGTGAGGCAAGTGATTCGGGGCTATAAGGAATAAAAAAGGGATAAACTGAATAAATGACTCTCCTTTAATTTTCTTAAACTTAAAAAAAAATCATGTTATGTGGGAAGATTTACTTAAGGGTTATCACCTATGAGATTTAGGATTTAAATTCTGTCTTGAAAGCTGTACCTTTATTTTATAGGAGGACTTAGACCAATCAGTGAGAGCCGAGTGCAGGAAAACGGGGCTCTTTCAAGACTTGAAAAGCCCTCTGTCTGGACATCAAAAGCATGCATGGGAAAGAGTGAGCTTAGAGAGGGCTTTGGCCTGGAGGATGCAGCTCAGCTGCTCCTGATCATGGCTGTCAGAGCCCATTTGGTCCTGGGGATGAGACAGGCTATCCTGGAATCAAAATGCATATATGGCTGTATGCTGGAATCTCAGGAGAAACCTTGTAACAATATTGATGCCCGGGTCCTACCCCTGGATGTTCTGACCCACTGAGTCCAGGACAGATTATTAAGGATTGGGGTAATTTTCAAAATGCCACACTGATTCTAAAGTGTAGCTGAGCTAGAACCAGTGTAACTAACCACCACATGCCTAGTCAAAAAGGCCACTATCCAGGTATTTGCTTCCAGAACTAAGACACTGCCTTCTAGTACAAAGATAAAAACCTAACTGAATCAGTATAAATATTCTTGGTTTTCAGACTTGTAGGAAATAAGAGGAAGCAGTCCATGTTGATGTGCATTTTAGGACTTAATTTTCATGTGGCCTGTGTTTATAGGTTTCTTTCTGTTTAGAAAAAAAGGCAGGCATTCTAGAGCTCTTATTTAGGAAGCCACGTTGATAGATGAGGAGTTGGTGCAAATGAAGCCATACTCTCCACTGTGCCATTCCATCAGAGTGGTTGGAAAATGCTCCTTCTCAGAGCATGCCTATGAAAGACAAACTTGCCATCTCGGATTCCTTAAGTACAGGTTCGGCATGAGTACCTGGCCACTGTACTATTTGTAGATTTGCTAATTCACCGGACTTGTTCAGAACTGTTGTCCCACTTCTCATTATGTAAACATGAGGTCTTGAGAAGCAGGCAGCCTGCCTTGACTCCAGGGAATGCCGTGTACAGAGATGGTTGATGTGCAGAGAACACTTGACCTTGGAGGAAGGATGACTAATGAGGACTTTCCATGTGCTTGCCCACTCAGCCACATTCTAGATAGAATCCTTCCAAACTGTTTTCTTTCAACCAGCCTTGCCCAGATAATCATCATCCTGGTCCTTGTAGGCTGTAACTGATCAGCTGAACTCCAGTGACATTAGGGCTTTTTCTAGGATGGGCTTACCAGAGAGCATGAGCATCTCTACCTAGATTTAACTAGATTTAAGTTCTAGAGTTCTCGTTCAAACCACTTGATCATAAAACTCTTAACTCTTTCCTTCCATCAAAGCCAGGATGCTGTACTGGTCCGAGATCCAGTATGTCCAGAGCTGTTTCTCCTGGTGACACTCTGCTGTTAGGACTTTAAAGTGCTGAGTGAGATATATCTACCCGTCCTTCATCCCAAGGGAGCCTCACCTCAGAGTCAGTTTGTAAATTGCAGAGACAGGCCAGGGTAGGTTTTCCTCAGACACAAGTGCCTGTACCATATTTGTGTTTATTGTCCACAGTTGGAACTCAAAACAGACAACAACCCCCAATTTCCCTTATGTGCTCCCAGCGAACCGCCGTCTCACGCAAGAGAAATAAAAAGAAAAAAGTGCTCACGAAGACTGTGGAACCTGTGACAACTGTGAAACCAAAGGCCACTCTCTTGGAAATCGAGAAGAAGCCAGCAGCTGTGGCTACCAGGCCACCTGTTCTCCAAGCTGCAGAGCACACTTCCCCAGAGGAGAACCATGTCTTGGGATTTGGCATTGTTCTGGAATCACCATCCTCAGATGTAAGTTGATATTTTCTGGCTGCCAACCTGGTTGAAAGAAGTTTGAGGAACCTTGTAGTATTAAGACACTTTCCACCTAACTAGTTCTGCCCTAAACAAGTAGCGAGATATGCCTGTGGGAAAGAAGGGGAGACTAGTAAGACCCTGAAAACTGTGTGCCTTCCTTGTTCAGACAGTCTGCCTCTTATCTCTGAAAGAAGAGGAACATCTTATAAATAATCTGCTCACTAATTTCTCTATGATTTTTAATTTCCAAGTGGCAGTTTTCAATTTCCTCAATGTAGAAAACCAAGAGAACATAATTAAAGCCTTTGTAGACAGGCATAAGCGAACAGAAGCATACAGATAAGGTCATACCTTTGTGGAAACACAAACTAAAAATAAGAAAGGAGCAGCGGTGCTAATTCTGTTTTATAGATGCAAGCCACACTGCTAATTAGGTGGTGGTGCCATGCCATTTACTCCGTGTAATGATAGGTTAATGCTCTGCAAAGGTTTGCTATTTTAATATCATGGCTAGAACGTTGTTGCAGTCTGGGACGGTAGATTGCATCTGAGATATCCATCTGACATGCTGTTTTATATTCATGGGCCCATAAATGAATTTCTGTCATAATGTGCTGAATTTGCAGCTGCATATTCTATTTACAATATCTTTATCTAGAGTACCTTTACATGGTGAACCCCAAATTGTTGTCAGAGTTCTTAAAATAAACAGGAAAAAGTGATGTATTGTTACTAGATTGCATAGGATGAGGCTCCTGCTGAGAACTCCCACAGACTCCTATAGGATTGGAGTTTCACCCTGCCTCCTAAACTTTAAATAAGAAACAAATTGCTGATTTCCTTAAGTAGCCACTTTTGGGTTAGAGGAAGACAGTTTGCTCTTATGTCTACATTGAGCTTCTAATGGAAAGAATCATATCACTGTGCTTTCAATCTAGAAAATTCTTTGCACCTTCATCAAACCCTCACTGTTAAAAGGCATTTGTTTTTATCATCCATGTGTGCTACAGCCATTAAACTCTTGTAAACTAATATTCAATTTACAAAGTTCCTTGGTAATGAGGCTTGGTATGGGACCCACTCCCTTATTTGATTGTATTGTGTCATCACAGCAGCTAAGACCTGGTTCAAACCCTAGGTAAGTCATATATTTGAAAACAGATAAATTATTTTATAATAGCTATAAATTGTTATAAATATAGTTAGGCTGTTTTTGATAAACTGCCATATTTTTCTTAAATTTCTTAAAATTCTTTTCTGCTAGGCATTGGTGTATTAGAAACAGTAGTTGAGACTATAGATCATCTGCTGTGTAGGTGTGTCTAGTGCCATTAATAACTGAAATTTCCCCTTTTATTGTTGTTTCAAGTGTATTTTAGCAATAAATTGTAAGCCTGGTAAAGACCCTGTCTATATTTGCAAAATAGAGTAGAACTTTTATTAGTTGTACCATCATCAGTATTTATTTATGTAATACATACAAACAGTTTACATTTTATTCATGGCTGGTTCTGGTACTTCTTACCAAAAACGATCTTTAAACGATGGCATGATTGTAAAGCAAAGGTAGGAAAGCTGTGAGCATGTCATCTTTACAGTACTGTCCGACAGCACCGTTTAATTCACCTCTTCAGTACATGAGTGAGCTGAGAAACTCACGTAGAGAACTTAACACTGAGTCCCAGTACACAAGCGCTGCAGAACGTGCTTTCCGTGCTTTCCGTGGGCAGTGCTCATAGGTGCCTAACAGGCTGGCCCAAGCAGTTCCTGGGGCGAGGGGTGGGCTTGATCCCAGAACAATGGACTCTCTGTGCTCAAGTATCCAACTTAGGTCCCTTTCTAATCTTTTAGTATTTCTTAGCTATGAGGCTATAAAATGTTTAATGGAAGTCTAGAGGGAATAATTCTTCTAATGTTTACAGCAATTATCCTATAAAACAAGTTGGAGAAAACACAGGGAGATAGGAGTTTTGCATTAGAAAATGGCCTCTGAGAGGACCTCGGCCCTGTGAAGGTTCTGTGCCCCAGTGTAGGGGAATGCCAGGGCCAAGAAGTGGGAGAGGGTGTGGGGGCAGGCATGGGGAGGGGGAGACAACAGGGGTTTGTTCTTGTTGTTTTTGTTTGTTTGTTCGTTTGTTTTTTGGAGGGGAAACTGAGAAAGGAGAAATTTACATGTAAATAAAGAAAATGTCTAATAAAAAAAATAAAAATTAAAAAATAAAAAAAAGGAAATGGCCTCTGAAAAGTCTTCAGTGTTAGAGGCCTTCAGTCATAGGACTGGGCAGTTTGTTGTTTCACAAATAGCTGAGTGGCTTTGGGGAAAAGCAGGATGCTTCCAGAAGAGAAAACCTTGATGCTGCACATGAGGTACCATCCACCTTCATCTGGGGGCACAGAGGAACCACTGGTGAAGGTTTCACGTAGAACAAGCTGCTTGTGTGAGGGTGGTGCCTGGAGTGAGGCCATTATGAATGACTGACAGATGAAGAAGGGAGACACTCGATGAGCAGTTCTCAGCCTGTGGGTCTCAACCCCTTTGAGAGTCAGCTGTGCCTTTCACAGGACCTGCATATCAGAGATCCTGCATATCAGAGATTCATAACAGTAGAAAAATTATAGTTATGAAGTAGCAACAAAAATAATTTTATGGTTGGGGGTCACCACAGCAATCAGGAGGGTCACAGCCGTAGGAAGGTTGAGAACCAATATACTAGAGTTTAGGCAAAAAGAAAAAAGATCCTTATGATTAACCAGGCAAGAATGGTAAGCCTTAAAGTGAAGGGGAGGCCCTTGAGGACAGACTGTTTGCTGAAGGCAAAGAGAATGCCTGGGTTTGGTTTTGGGAAGGAGGTGGGTAGCTCTTACCAGCAGCTTTACTCAAGGTAGGACTTCCTTTTCTAGATAGGAAGGAAAAGTGAGTTCAATATCCTCATCCATTCTTTTTTTTTTTTAAGATTTATTCATTTTATGTATGTTGAATATAATCTTTCTTTTTTAGACACATCAGAAGAGGACACCAGATCCCATTACAGATGGTTGTGAGCCACCATGTGGTTGCTGGGAATTGAACTCAGGATCTCTGGAAGAGCAGTCAGTGCTCTTAACCACTGAGCCATCTCTCCAGCCCCCTCAACCATTCTTTAGACCCTGAAGGCAAAGGAGAAAGAGTAGTGTCAAGCACCATACCTCTGCTAATTGTTTTTCTGAATTAAAAACAAACAACAAACCTGTGGGTTAACTTTAAAGATCCACAGTGTATTAAGTTACTCTTTTACATTAACTTGTCATGCCACACAAATGCAATTGTGTGTATTCATAACAAACAACCAAGTGTAACATGTGGTTCTGGAGACCACTATAGGTAGCACATCTGAGTGACAACTATCCCCCCTTCAACACAGGAATGCACAAAGCTCTAACCAGACTCACTGAAATATCAACACATGAAATGACACATCATATATGAGAAAACCCTACCGCAGTGCTTTACATATAAAAGGTTCTTAGTAAGTGTAATTTACTTAATCTATAAATGATAAAATATCTGCTGCTACATGAAGCACCTTGTACAAAATCAAATATTGGGTCTAGATTTGGCTTTGGCAGTAACCCATTCCTCAGTGTGTTTGCTAGTTCTGTCCCTCCTCTCTGCCTGTACACTGTCAGGGCTCGAATCTAATCTGAGCAATTCTCCTTTACGGAAACTTCTGTAGTTTTTGTTTTTTGTTTTTTTTTTTTACTGAATTACTTCCCATGATTTTGTATCCTTCTACCCCAGCTGCTCAAGAGCAGGGTTCTATATTATAGACGTCATAATACTCATGGGACATCCTGGGTGAAACAACTCAACTCATTTAATTCTTACTGTTGTCCTCTTAAAGAGAGTCTGCACAAGCTGGCAGGGTCAGATGAGGTCAAACTAATTCTCCACTCTGAGCCTGTCATCTGCCCTTGTTCACTGTGGGAAAGCCCCTGGGTGCCCATTCAAATACATATACTTTGTTTTTTTAATTTTTATTGTTTTATATGTATAGATATTTTGTCCTCGTGCATGTGTGTGCACATGTGTATATCTGGCACCCATGGCGGCCAGAAGAAAGTGTTGAACTCCTTGGACTTACAGACAGTTGAGAACCACCTGTGGGTGCTATGAGTCGAATCCCAGTCTTCTAGAAAAGCATCCTTTACCACAGAGCCATTGCTCCAGCCCTCAAGCACATTTCATGGTCATGATAAGCACTCAGTAACTCTTTATGACTGATCATTACTTGAAAGGGAACCAGATGGTTAGATGGTGACTCTTTAATTCTGTTTACTCAGCACTTTCTTAGGGGAACAGCAAGTGGTTAAAAGAGCAGGCTGCTGGCTTAGGATCTCAGCTGTGATCCTGAACAAGTGAACCCTGTTCCTCACTCAGCTTCCTCCCTAGAAATGGGAATAATAATGCTTTCCTCACAGAGTTGGCCTCCTGGAAGAATTAATGAAGCCTTCTATGGAAAGCACTTAGAACAGTGCCTGGCACATTTTAAGCACTCAATAAATATTGGTTCTTTTTTTTTTAACCTTACCGTTCCTACCTAAGTACCTTCAGAGGAACCATTGTAAATATGGTTAAGTAAATGTAGCTGTCTGTATGAATGATCAGATGCACGTGAACAAATAGTACTTTTGAGGAGGAGATAGCTAAGGAGTGTGGGGGTTCACATTTGGAACATGACTGTTTAACCCTCTTAAAGTTAACACTTAAATAGAATTCAGACCTAAATTACACAGAAGCAAAAGCAGAAACCCAAAGCCAATTCTGAAATGCAAATATGTGATTGAATTCTTTTTTCATGAATTCACAACACAATGCTCAGACAAACAGACAAAACAGCTGCTCACTTCTTACATTCGTGGCTGTTTCGCTGCTGGGTCTGTGATCACTGTTTCTTAGAGCAGGTATACACCTGAACTACATTAGTTTTATGTGATCACTGTTTCTTAGAGCAAGTATCACACCTGAACTACATTAGTTTTATGTTTGTCAATGGTTGACTTCTGTTTTGTTTGCTTTGCTTTGCCTTATCAAACCACTCAGATAAGCTTTAAAAACCTATTTCATAATTTTTAATCATAGAAAATGCCTTTATTTGATGGAGTTATTATAAATACTCTCCAGTAATTCCAGGTGGCAAAAATTCTAAGTTAACAGAAGACAAACAATGAATATTCATCAGTTTAAGATAATTTTGTTAATCCTGATTTTGTATGCTTCCTAAATAATTTTAAATGCATTGGTGCCTCCAACAAAAATAGCTACTTAATTCAGAGTACTTTCCTGATAACATCTTATCTCAACAGATAAAATGTTCTGCTAGGATCAATTAAGGTAAACCATGGAAACCATTTTCCATTTACTCATTGACATTAAGGCAAATGTGCATAAGAGCCTCTGTTTCTGTGCTAGGCTGCTTGGGTTCAAATCCTTGCCTGGTTATTTTAGTTGGATGATCTTTTAACAAGTTACTCAACCTTCCTGGTCCTTGGAATAATGATGGTAGCCACTTCATGGAATGAGAAAACTGATATATTCTGTGTTTCCTTAGAGCCTAGAATCTAATAAGCAACAAATATCAATTATATCACTATATTCCAGGGTGCTCTAAAGAGAACGTAATTTGCTTTGCTCTTTAAGGACTATATGGGAGAGTTTGCAAACAGTACTTGCAAGCCCCAGAGCAGACAGTCATAGTGTCTCCAGAAAACTGGGAAAAATAGAACTTCTCTACCTGGAAGGTCAGAGACAAGAGTCTTGCCATGGGCATCTTCTCAGAGGAGCAATTTCAGTGGAGTTAGGAGAGAAGAAGCTAGACTGTGGTGTTAAAATCTTACATATTGTCCATTTAGCTCAATCGTCTTTAACATAAATCAAGCCTTAATGTTCAGAACGTGATTTATTGCCTGAGGAGGAAAAGGCTAACTACAGTTCCGAAAGGCTAGACTCTCTCACTATGCAAATGCATGGCTAGAATCTCTCACTATGCAAATGCATGAGGAAACTTTGAAGAGACAAAATTGTACTATCTTTCTAAAAATCTTAATTCTACCAAATTTTATCAAACATAAAAGAATTAGAACTTTAATGATTTTTATCCTAGTCAATATTAAATATATGCTGTGATCATTACACTTGCTTTTTCATAGAAATTTTGTTAAGCACTTTTAATATCAGTCTTTTTTTTTTTTTTTTTTTTTTTTTTTTTTTTTTTTTTTTTTTTTTTTTTTTTTTTTTTTTTTTGAGACAGGGTTTCTCTGTGTAGCCCTGGCTGTCCTGGTACTCACTCGTAGACCAGGCTGGCCTCGAATTAATATCAGTCTTGACGAGATGCAGCCAGCGGCATGTGTTCTGTTAGCACTGGGGATTCTCAGTTCATCTACATCCTTAGGCCACACCTGTGTTGAGCTGACTGACTAACAGACAGAGGCTGAGCCAGCCAGAGTCAGCCAGAGTACACCATACCCCAGTCTCAGCTGGTCATTGGCCAAGTGCCTTGAGGTACCATTTAAAAAGTGGTAAGAGTAAATCTACTGGGTGCAGATTTGGTTTGTAGAATACAATGTTAATTTTTCTCATAAAAAAGATAACATTTATGAGCAAAATGAAATCTGTTACGGGTTTTGCATTTTTAAAACTTTTTTCTTTTGGGCAGTGGTAGCACACACCTTTAGTCCCAGCACTTGGGAGGCAGAGGCAGGCAGATCTCTCTTCGAGGCCAGTTTGAAGTCAGCCTGCTCTAAAGATCCAGAACAGCCAAGGCTATACAAAAAAACCTTGTCTCAAAATTCCCCTCCTCCTCCTCCTCCTCCTCATCATCATCATCATCATCATCATCATTATAGTAATAATAGTAATAATAATAATTAATAATTTTTCTTTTATAAGCTGAAACTTGTTTTTCTAGAAATAGATCAAATACACTGCTAAATAAATAGGACAGAAGCTCAATATATATTATAGTATTGAAAACAGGCAGTCTAAGAGTATCTTAAATATCATTATCAGTCCTATGTTACATTTTATGGGGACAGAAAATCCATTTTCCTCAGCAGAAACAACTTGTTTGTCTATACTTTTCTTTAAGGTTCCATCCTGAGCCATTCCGAGACTTGACCAGCTGGCCCAACTCCCTGGTCCTCAGCTCACATCACCTTGGGCAGACAGCCTTGTGCATGTGTCTGTGAATGCGAGCCTTGCACAGCATAGAGCTGGGAAAATCATTGTGTATCATTTATTAATTATAGCAGTTGAAAATCTGGGGCTAATGCCCAATAAAAAGCATTTATGCACTTCTTTCCTCTTAACCAATGACTGTATATATAGCTTGTTAAATGTCTTACTGTAATTTTGTACTATTAGTATCATATATAAAATAGCCTCTGTCAGATATGTTCCCTGAGTGACTCATGTGATCTCTTTAAGTGTTTTATGATATGTTCATAGGAACTTGTGGGTGGCAGGGGACAGGGAGGTGTCTTTTCATTTGTCTTGTTGTAAAATCTATTACCTACACTACTTCTAAGCGAAAGGAACAGGGCACTGGGAATGCACAGAAACAGCATAGTCAGTGTAGCTGTCCTTGGTCCAGGGACATTTTCAGAGCCATTAGGACTCAGCAGTTTTTGCTCCCAGAACATCACCAGTATAAGATGAAATCACACTGCTTAAGGCATTCCCAGGGCTGATATGTTATACTCAGTGACCACAGTACCTAACGTGAGCAGATACTGCACAGTGGGAATTCATAGGGAACCCTAAAAATAATGACTGTAAACACTGAAAGTTGTGCCCATAATTTGGATGTCATCATTTAAACATTTTTGAGCAACAGTAGATGCTGCAAATTAGTTTATTATCCTTCTTGGCTTGAGCATCAAATAACGAATCTGTCAAGAAAAGCCTAGAGTATCTTTTATGTTGCTTATTAGAAAAATGTTTGTTTTTATAACTGTTATCAGTAAGAAGATCTCATTTAAACCTCAGCCAATAAACAAAACAAAACAAAAAAAGAGATAATGATTCTACAACTAGACAAAGTGTTTTAACCTGATTTTAAATATACATGCAGAGTTGTGGTTCATTATACTGCAATAATGTACTGTGATTATGCTTTTAAAGTAGAATAGATGGCAAGATTTCATAGTGGAAATAAGATAATTAGTATCATGTTTTTTTCATGTTTTAGAGCATAAAGCTAGCCCTCCCCCCACCCTTTCCTTTATCTTAAAAGAAATTGGTACTTTGTGGCACCTTTACCCTTTGGTGCCCTGTTGTTACCTGCTAAGAAGTCTGAACAGGCGTCACGGAAGAAGAACGGAGGGGGAGGGACTGTGACTCAGCCACCTTTGCAATTATGTTGCTGTCTGTTCCAGCTAGTCAGTCTGTGTACTCCTCTGCAAACTGCAAGTGGATGAGTTCAGCTTAAAGTAACAGCAATGGCTGGGCACTAGCAGGTAGAACTAAAGCAACAACTTCGGCCACCGATGGCCCCTCTGCAGTCACACGCCATATGCTTACAGTACCATAAGAGGTCTTGGTGCCACAGAAACCTCCAGGTGTTTACTTTTAGGCATCATAGCAGGTGCCACAAGTAATAACCATACTGTGGGGGTCTCCTAACTCTTCTCTTCAGGGCCCTGTTAAAGTGCCATCCCAGCCTTTTCCCTTCCTTTTCCCAAGCTGCCTTTCCTTGTTCCCTTTCCTCCACATCCCTGGCAGCCAGTCCTGCCTGACATTAGTACTAACAGACAGCCCTTGCTCTCGGATAGTGGTCCTCTTTCCATGTGGTGTGTGTGGTGGTAGTGTTTATGTCCATGGTAGCTGCAGAGTCAGCCTTGAATCCCTCTCCACATAAGGCGCTTGGTGAGTGAGCACTGAATCAGGTGCTCACTTCCTCTTGGAGCCAGCAAACCACCATTCTAAGACACCTGTGTGTGCCTGGCCACAGCATGAGACTCACAGACCACTTCCTCTGTAAGAGGGAAACTCGGACTTGGTCGCTGAATTCCTATGTAGCATTTTGTTTATTCTAGTACATATCTGCTGGATGCTGACTAGATTCTTGGCACGCTAGATATAAAAGCTATGCATCCCAGGTAGATAAATGCAGTGCAGAAAGTGCTGTGAAAAAATTTCATAGAAAGCCCTCTGAAGACATTAAGAAGGGAGTAGCTCGTTTGGCCTTGTGTTCTGTTCAGGTTGGTGTTTCTGAAGCTAGGGGCTTCAGGGAAGTCCTCCAGGGAACATCTTTCGAGTCTCAAAAGTCAGATGTTTGAATTTTAAGCACCCAGAGTTACTGAAATAAATAAATTGCAGTTCTTTCCCTGTCTTCTCTTGTGACTTAAGAACTCCTTTACCACCCTAGGTGGTCAAGTAGCTATAGGATATACTTGGCGGAGGGTTTTAATGGATTCTACAATATATAGGAACTCCTATGAAAAAATCTGAGATCAGTTCATTTAGAATCAAAATTCACAGGATGTACAAAATATAAAACCTTATGTCAGATTATGATGGCGAACTTCTCTCCATTCTAACAATTCCACATTGAGTCCTTAACAATTATTCCCTGCGTGCTTGCTGTGTACCCGTCCATTTGCAGAAACCCAGCCTCTGACTCCTGTCACACTCCTAGACCTTTGGCTAGCAAGCAGCAGATAAGCAGCAGATGCAAAAGTCAGGGAAAGTCTGACAGCACTGTGTTTTCAGTGATATTCAGCAGGCGTTCAGAAGCCAGACATTAAATGCAAAGTGGAGCAGAAGAATGAGGTGACTTTCTAGACAATCCAGTCCAAAATTCCATTGTCAAGGGGCAAGGGCCAGACCCCTTCCTTAGCTGTCTGTATGAAGTAGGCTATGTTCTGAATGTGCTACACTGTATACTGTGCTGGGCACACAGTAGGACAAACAAAAAGAGCGAGTTCTGTTTACCAGGAGAGACTCTGACCCCAATTCCTCACATCTAAGGGGCTGCTTTTTAGAGCTGCACATGGGACATCTGGGGATGCTCTGTGATGGACAGACAGCATGAACAGCTTGAGTAAGGAGGACTCCCCTTTCCCTGTGGCCGAGTCCACCCCCTGCCATTTCTATTCATTTGCATTATCTCCATTTGTAGGTTTTCATTGGGGTAACCCATTTCATAGCTGATAGAGGAGCGTGGACATGTGGGGGTAGTCCTGCATTTGTCACCTTCGATGAAAGAAATTATTTGACATTTGAATTATTTTGAAGTCATTTTCTGGTTCAAGGATTTTAGGCTTTAGTTTCACAATTTACAAAATAAGGGTGTTGCACTTAGATGATTCATGTCTTTTTACCTATAGGATTGTATTACTGTATAATTATCCAGCCTTCTCTGAACTATTTGCATGTTTAGAAACATATAAAACTTATTGTTGGAATTATCATATTCCCTTTTATATTTATAAGTGGTCATTAATTTTATAAATTGCAAAATCAGGCACACAGAGCTGAGATGCTAAGACTATATCATTTAGCCACTGATTTTTTTCTCTTATACCCAAAGTAAAATGCTTCACATCTTGTTTTTAATAAAATATTTCTCTTTTTATTTTTTTGGTAGCCAGAAGTGCAACTTGCTGAAGGCTTTGATGTGTTTATGCCCAAATCTCAGCTGGACTCTATACTGTCAAACTACACTCGCTCAGGAAGCCTTCTGTTTAGAAAACTGGTGTGTGCGTTTTTTGACGACAAGACTCTGGCTAACTCCTTACCCAACGGGAAGAGGAAAAGAGGGCTCAACGACAACCGGAAAGGACTAGACCAAAACATCGTGGGTGCAATAAAAGGTTGGTCTGCGTCATTTCATCTTAGGGGTTCTGAGTTTTGCCTCTAATCCGTCTAGGTACAGGTAAAACAATGCTAGGCTAACTAGATGCTAATTTAACTTGCTGTTCGCAACCTCCCCATGGGTGTGACTCTGTAAGTCCTCATCCCAGATACTCTACGATACTACTCACTGTGATAGTAATTGCTGAACTCATAGCTTTAGAACCCGTTTTATCTACTGCAGAACCAAAAATACTTGGCAAATGGAAATAAGAATATATATGTACATATACATACATATATATTCCAAGAACTTTGCCAAAATATGATTTGGGCAAATTTTAAGCTTAAAATTTTAAGTGTAAATAAGAATAAAACTGTGGTATAAGTTTTATACATCTCTTAGGAAGTTTAGAAACTGTGCCATCAGAACACATGAAGATATTTTAAATATAAGTGAAGCCACTTACTGTCTTGCCCCATGTATTCCCAGCCAACGCAGTCCCTTTTGTAGAGTGACATGCAGTTCTACTTGTCACTTGGAGGGATAGTGTTGGTTCTGCCCCTTCACCTCCTTTGAACACATGTCCATTCCACCATGGTTTGGCAGGTGCGTGGATATGTGTCTTCATCCCTAGCTGCTTCCATATCTTACAGCTAGCTCTTCTTCCCTGTTCAATATCTGTGTTCAGGACTGTAGTGTCTTTAGGAAGAGAAATATTCAAGTGTTATTATCAAAAAGAATGTTGCAGGAAAGATTAAAAAAGAAATCACCTGCATTCTCTCCTGGCCCACCAGTACCGGCTGACATCATCACTATGTCCTGGCGGGCTCCTGCTACTTTCTCCCAGCACTCCCCACAGTCAGTCATCTAGTACCTAGTTACCTAGTAGAAACATGACTCTTAAGGCTTAATTATCCAATCAGGTTTATATATCAATAACATCACAATTTACAAGATGCCAATATAATAATTTCAGAGCCAAATGATAAAGACAGTATTTTAACTCAATTATTCTAACCTTGTAAAATCCTGAGCCACCTGTGTGGCTGATTAAAACCACGTGGGGTCTGGATCGTCATCAGTCTCCATGATGATTTTCTCCTTGCTTCTTCCCTCCTGCTATCTGACCTCTCTCACTCCTAAACTTCTAGCTCCACCTCTCTATTCCTGTCCAATCACAGGCCTGTCACTGCCCTAATGTGATTGGACAGAGAAAATGCTGCAACACAGAGTGTGCTCTAAGTCTCTTTAAACACAACTGCCCTGAAAGTGAGCTGGAGCTTAACCTCGCATGTGGCACGCTTCCCTGGCTTGCTCTCCAGCTTGTCATGACTGTCAGTGAAGCTGACTCGGAGCCTTCCCTGAGACCTCCTGCTGGCCTGGATCTTGCAGAATGAGTAAATGAATTCGATAATGCTTAAAGGATACTTGGAAATTCACAATTAACTTTACAAAATAATTCAATTTTTAAATGGAGTTAGCAAGTACCAGACACCCTTTGCTCGTGGCCAGAAGGACATCACCTTCATTAACAGGACATTTCTCATAGTCAGTCAGAATTTTTTTCACTTAGAGTGACAGTTGAGTTCTATTAAATAAGAAGCACTGCAGAGATACCACAGCCTTTGCCGTTTATGAAAAGGATGATTCAGCCTGCAGTGACACTAAAAACAAGATTATAGAATTTGAAAACGAGTCAATAATGTAACTAGGACTCTCTGAAGAGAAGAAGGAGCTGTTTCCATGTCCACAGGCTGGGCCTTCTCAGACAAGGGGGTCAAGGCTGCTGCTGCAGTTCCGCAACACACACAGGCATTGGTTTGATTTTCTTTCTTTTCCAGAACAGTCTATTAACGTCATAAAGGCACTTTGAAATTGGGAAACTATAAATGACCACAGTTCACCTGCGTGACATTAGAAGAGCATCTATAATAGATGGTAATAAAATACATCATTACAAGTAGACTAGTACATCAGGCAAGGGTTCAAAATCTGTTACAAGTATAAGAGACTAGACATCAGACAGGAGTTTAAAAATATGCACATGTTAGAGGAAGATATACCTTAATTTTTCCAAGCTTTTAATAAATGTGGCAACAAGGTACCTATTCCTAATACAAACTAAAGCAAGTTAATCTAATGAAAGAACTCAACATTTCCAGTCTACCCACAACCTTATTTAAAACTCTGTTCTAGTTTTATTCTATTGCTGTGACAAAAAACACATATTTAATTATAGACATATTCTGGTTTCTTTCTCTAATTACAAAAATAAGTCATTCTGATAAAAGTCCAATTCATAAAACTGAAAGGATTCCCACTTCAGAGAGTAACCTGGGCCCTCCTGCCATCATAATTCAGCTATGAAAACAGCACAGCTCTGTAAGACATTTTATTTATTTACTTTACAGGATTTCTTATAAGCTCCTTGAAGGCACACTTTGTCTGAAATGTTCTTACTACCTGCACCACTTGTAGGAAGTCAGGAGACGCCACTGCCAAATGTGTTGCTCTAGCGATGACTTCTGAGGGTGATGGGAAGCTACAGGTGCTGGCAGAAGCTTTGTCAGAGCTTCCCCAAGGCCCCTGAGAGTCCATTGTCATCAGGTCCGTGTAACTCTCATCATCTTATGTCAGATCATAAGAGAGGACTAGAGAGTGACGTTGCACGCAGACTGTTATAAGCTAGCACCTTTCTTTGAGCTCACTGAGCTCGCTCCCAAATCCCTTTCTCTCCCCTTAGAGGAAGAGCTAGAAGTTTCTAGATCGCACTGTCTGGGGTATTCATTCTTCTTTCTGTGGATACCTGCCCTCCCCTGCCTGCCGTTAGCTCATTTCCTACTCAGTCACTGAACTCTCATGGGATACAGGGAAACATCCCTTCCTCTACAAACCGCTTCTGTAAATTCGTGTTGAGTGAACGAGTAGCAGAGCTTTTGGTTTTCATCCTGACATAGGTCTACTTCACCAACATAATGTGTTTAGTGCCAAATAGTTTCATACTTCTTATAACCAGTTTGGAATGACAGATGTCAAAATACACTTGTAAATGTCTAATACATGTATTCAATAAATTGCCAGTGAAAGTAAAAAAGTGGAAACCAAAATTTAGTATAAATCTCTTAAGACCACACTTCCCAATACATCTTTGTTTGCCATAGTTTTCTCTCAATGGTTTTAGCATATGTTTTACAAATGAGTTTTGGAAGTAGGTATTATTGAAGGTCTTATAGAATAAGCATTTCTAATTTTTCTTACTATCAGTAGAGATAAGAGAGAAACATATTCTCCTAACTCAGGTCTTTTGCATCTGAGTTATCTGGAAAAGTAGTGAAATGACCTCTTCCTACACCCCAACCCCAAGGCTGTCTGGACTGTTGTTGCCTGACCACGTATTTGAGGACAATTGTGTCTCATGAGGCAGTGAACTCACTGCATATTATTTTGAAAAGTCCTAGGAATAGAAAAATGGTTAACTTTATAAACTCTCACATGTAAAAAATAGCAGTGAAGGAGCAAAAGGGATTAGATTAATGAAAGCACCAGTTGCAAAATGATACAGTCTATAAAATGCCTGTAAGTGAAAAGAGAGATGCCATGTGGATTTCATACATTGATTTATGTATGTGTTGAGTCATCCTTGCATCTCTGGAATGAAGCCAACTTAATTGTGGTGGCTGATCATTTTTATGTGTTCTTAGATTCAGCTTGCAAGTGTTTTTAAAAGTTAGATTTATTTATTTTATGTCTATGAGTGTTTTGCCAGCATATATGTATATGTACCACATGCGTGCAGTGCTTGTGAGAGGTAGGAGAGGCACCAGGTCTCCAGAACTGGAGTTTCCGAGTGTTCAGTAAGAGCGAGCGGTGCCTCCAGAACTGGGGTTTCTGAGTGCTCAGTAAGAGCGAGCAGTGTCTCCAGAACTGGAGTTTCCAAGTGTTCAGTAAGAGCGAGCGGTGCCTCCAGAACTGGAGTTTCTGAGTGCTCAGTAAGAGCGAGCAGCTAGTGGTCTTAATGCTCAGTAAGAGCGAGCAGCTAGCGGTCTTAATTGCTGAGCTCTGTCCCCAGCTCCGGTTCGCAAGGATCTTATTGAGATTTTTTTTTTCTTCTATATTCAAAATTGAGATTGGTTTATAGTTTTGTTTTTTACTGTGTCTCTATCTGGTTTCACTGTTGGCATTATGCAGCTTTGACTCAGAGACAGGTTATGCAAGGTGATGTTTATTGTCTTGGAGAAGCTAGCTTTGACTGTCAATCACTTTTTAAAACTGCACCAGGGAAAAAAGTTTATCAGGGGCTGATTAACACAGCTTTTTGTGTGATAATTCTTCCCATGACAATATCTCAAAAGCAAAACATAAGCCTTTTTGCAGAGATGGCAGTTTTCACATAATTTTATGCATTTGTAGTGAGTTATAGTTAATGATGATCCATTAAGAGATTAATGGGTAAGTATGAACTAATGAAAGGACCCTTAATTGGAAAACTCACCTGATGCTTGGGAATGTGGCCCTGTGTTAGAGCACTTGATTAGCATATGTGAAGCCCTGCATTTAATCCCCAGATTAGTAAGAACAAAACAGAGGAAGATATAAAAACCCTCACCTTAATATTTTGAGCAGCAGTAAACAACTTATGTCTTTAACTAGAAATTTGGAAACAGTGCTGGGCAAAGCTTAGCTGGGACTCGGAACTGACTCTGTAGGCAAAAGCTAAGGCAGAGGTGAGTACTGCATTTCCTTACCTCCCAGCAGGCTGTCCCTGCGAAGGCTGCCATTGGCTCACCATTGCTTCCCTGTGATATGCTCACTGGACCATGCGATTAGACTTAAGAGTTACCTATGTGATGTTGACTGCCTGGAAGCCCTTCAAAAATAGTCGCAACAAAGCAGAACCATAGTTATGATTTTTAATTTGGCTTTACAGTAATTAAGTAAGAACGTTTTTGCTATGTAACTGGCTGGAGTTTTGGATTTCCTTGCATTCAGCCGGTATCACGGATACTGACATTCAGCCGGTATCACGGATGTCTGTCAAATGGAGGAGATGGTTGGTTGTTGGCTCTCACTCTACCTCCTTCAGCACAGTTGGCCACTCTTATAAGAGATCAGCACTGTCTAGAGAGCTATGAGAGGGACAGCTTGTAATTAGCAGCATTCCAAACAGTTCAAAGTTGAATGCCCAATATCTTTAATTTACACTGTCACATACTTTATAGAAAGGATCATCAAAAGCTCACACTTTATTTCATGACTCTAGACACTTGAGGTCCATATCTGTTGTTTGATAGGACCTCGATTTTCCTATAGTTACTGCAAACAATTCACTTTATGGTGAATTGATTTAAAAAATGAAAGGAGGAAAGTAGCTGTTTGGAATATAGGATAAATATCCTCTAGCTAAAAATACCATTTTAAAAGTTTATATACTATTATCATTTGACCCCAAAGATTTGAATTTATATAGAAGTGGAGTTTGTATCTGGTTTATTCTTATTTTTTATGGTAATTTTCCTGTGTTCCCAGAACTCCATGATACATTGGCTACAATTTGCATATCTCAATGGTGATGATTTTATTTCTTTGTACAAAGGACAGAGGCTATAAGACATTTGAGTAAATTTACTTAGGTTAAACTTCCCCAAAGTAGCAGCATTAAAGTGACCTCTCTGACTTCAAAGTCATTTTCTAGTATGTAGTTTTTATAGAAATGTTTGAAATTAAACATTTCTCTCTTAAAGTTTAGCATTTTGGATTCTTTGTAAAATCTTCTTGGAAGTTGGCCCTGCTGATGGTCTGAGACCAGTTATTATTGATGTAAAGCATATTCAAAGTGAATTTCTAGTTAGACATATCTCTGCTTCAATTTATTTCCTAGATTCAAGGATAAGTCTTTTCCTGAAGATATTGAAAACTAATTCTATGATGCTGGGGAAGAAAATCAAAGACTGCTCCCTTCTCTAGAGAAAGAAACACTTCTAATACTTTTCTCATTCATAGAACTGAATTTAACAAAAGCATGAAAGCAAATATTACATAGAGCTTATCTCCCCCAAGTTTTATGTAAATTAAATTCTTGATTAGACATTAGCCAACTAGAGGCAGTTAGTAAATGTTTTGCTTCAAGAATCCTTTTGAAAGATGAATGATCAGCTGCTAGTTTACCTGATCATATTTTTTATATATAAAATCTGCTTAAAACAGGTCACACACAACCTTATAACAGCCACAATATTACATGTAAAAAGCTTGGCTCTTATTTGGATTGTCAAAGTGTTTTGAGGTTCATTGAGGTTTTTTGGTTTGGTTGATTTATTTTTGTGAGTGAATATTGGAGTTTAAACCTCGGGCTTCACAGGCTTCATGCACACCAGGTGAGCACTCAGCCCTCACCTCATTTTTGTTTTGTTTTCCTACCTTTTTTTGGGATCTCAGTGACAAATGGATCATACTGAATCTCAACAAGGCTATGTGGGCACCCCTGAGTTTTTGGTTCCTTGCAGAGTGGTTCTCAGATTTTGCATCAGGATCATCTGGAGGTTGAGTCAGAATCTAGATTCTGGGGCTCCATCCTCAGAGATTAATTCCATAGGTGTTGGACAGTCCTCAAATCTTGATCTTTGAGCAGGCGATACTGATTCTGGTTGCTTTCAGCTCCCTTGGAGAAGCTGCAGCTATGCTCAGGATGCTGATAGTCACTTTAGATGTCAGCAGCACACAGCCATCTACCTGTGAGGCTCAGTTCAGCAGCACACAGCCATCTACCTGTGAGGCTCAGTTCAGCAGGCCCCAGTTTCTGAAGGCTGTTTTCTTTCTCATCTGGAGGAATTGATAACTCAGCATTATCTCAGCAGAGTCCATCTTCTCCCTCCTTTCAACTCAAAGATTTGCTTTTTTATTGTGTTGTTTCATCTTGTTTGATAAAGGGTTTCACTATATAGCCCTGACTGGCCTGGAACTACCTGTGTAGACCAGGCTGGCCTCCGGTTTACAGAGACCTGGATGCCTCTGTTTGCCTCATGTTGGGAATAAAGGCATGTGCCACCACCTGGCTTAAAGGGAGTTTTTGTTTAAATCCTGTGTTGTATTCTAAAAGGTCCCTGGTTTCAGCATCCTTGAAGTGACTCTGTAGGACTAGACTGAACAACATCTTCATCTAATTCACTCATATGACCAGGAAGAAAGAAAAGCATTTCCAGATCCAGACTTAGGAATCAGTAAGCACATCCCAGCAGTATTCCTCCTGTCTTGACCTCACAGTCTCCATCCATGGCAGTCTCTTGACTGGGGTTCCCTCAATTCTGTGGGAAACACGTATTCTACCAGCTTCTTCACTATGCAGAATGGTGGGTTCTGTCGATGCTCACACTCTCTAGAAGTTATAAGAGCAGCTTCTTATAAGCCTATAAGCTTAGACATCATTGACATGCATGAGAATGCCTTTAAAACACAAGCATTTGGATTTCATAGATAGGAGTAAAATCTTAGCCCCTGCCCATAAGGAACATTCCATTTGCTAGGGATACAGATGTGTTAACAATAACCAATAGTGAACATGCCCAGGACCAGAGGTGAGGAGGACACAACATCTGTCCCAAAACTGAGAGTAACTGAGACCAGCGGGACCAGGCACACAGGAACTCCACCAGCCCAGTGGCTCAGGTTCCTTCCAGTCCCAAAACATCCAAAGGAAGCTCCACTCCCAGGCGCTTTAACACAACCAGGATCAGAGGTGAGGAGGACACAACATCTGTCCCAACACTGGGAGTAACTGGGACCAGCGGGATCAGGCACACAGGAACTCCATCAACCCAGTGGCTCAGGTTTTTTCCGGGCTGTCTGGAATGGTGCCCTGAGCAGACCTTGGGTGCAAGCTCCACAGCCAGTCGCACAACACCCAAAGGAAGCTCCACTCCCATGTGCTCTAACAAGCCCAGGGTCACAGGATCACAGAAACAGCTTGACTCTGAGGAGTTCTGACACAACTAGGATCACAGGAAGGGCAGGTAACACTAGAGATAACCAGATGATTCAGGGCAAGCATAAGAATATAAGCAACACAAACCAAGGTTCCTTGGCATCATCAGAACCCAATACTCCCACCATAGCAAGTCCTGGACACACTATTACACTGGAAAAGCAAGATTCAGATATAAAATAACCTCTCATAGTGGTGATAGAGGACATTTAAAAAGACATTAATAGCACCCTCAAAGAAATACAGGAGAACACAGGTAAACAGCTAGAAGCCCTTCAAGA
>NW_022196913.1:1778524-1813012 GCF_008632895.1 Mastomys coucha
AATTTGGTAATTAGAGAAATAGGTCCAATATTGTACAATCCATATACACTTTCAGCTTGTTTGTTCATAACAGTGTCTTGCTGTGTATAACATAAGGGTCTTGAGATCTTGCTTCTCCTATCTCAGCCTCTCTATTAGCAGTATTGTTTATTTCATGTTTTTACAGTATACTATGGTTTTCAGAACAGCTTACATATTTTAAAAGTATTTATATGCCCAAAAGTAATGTAGACAATTAAATTGGGAGGGGGCTTGTAAGAGAACAACAAAGAGTAAGACTGAATGCTTTGCTTGATGTTTGTAACTCTTGTATCAAGTTACCACAGTAAGAGCCAAGATCTTAAGCTCTACTAAATACAAAACAAACAAACAAAAACACCTTATATATTAATGTTCATTTAAGAAAATATTAGTAGTGATGTATTACTTTGAAATATACAGTTAATCCATTAGTAGTTATTTAAAATTTATATTGAGAAAAACACGTATTTTCAGTATTGCTGTAGACAAGCTTCTATATAAGACTGTTCAATTGTTGTTTATATCAAACAACTTTTATAATATTCATTTTTATTGCTACAATATTTTATAAATTTTAAAGAATATGACAAAATAAAAAAAACAAAAGGTATTACAGGTATTGAAGGAGGGGTTCTGTGGGAAGAAATGGGGTACAAAAGGGAAAGAAGAATGTGATGTAATTCTGTTTACTTAAAATGTTTTTTAAATGTTAACAAATTCAAATAAATTGAAATTATGTATCTTTTCTCATCATAATGCAATAAAACTTAAATCAATAAAAAATAAATAAAATTTAAAAAAATAACCAATAGCTCTGGGCGGTGGTGGCACACACCTTTAATCCCAGCACTTAGGAGGCACAGGCAGGTGGATTTCTGAGTTCAAGGCCAGCCTGGTCTACAGAGTGAGTTCCAGGATAGCCAGGGATACACAGAGAAACCCTGTCTCGAAAAACAACAACAATAGCAACAACAACAACTAAAAAAAAAACAGCCAAAAAACAAAAAAACAAAAAAACAAGAACAAAAACAAAAAAAACCAATAACCAGTAGCATAGACCCATACTCCAAGCCAGAATAAAATACATGTCACATGCTCTTGCCTAAAGGGGAGGAAACACTAGAAGAAGAGTCCAATAGGTGATTCTAAAGTAGCCCTTGAATGATGAGCAACCTGTCAGATGCAAAGCTAGCTATGGAATGTTTAGTAAAGCTTAAATTTGCTAACATGAAACAAAAGCCTTTTGCCTACACAGCTACTAACACTAATTGCTAATAGTTGGTAGACCTTGAGTTGTTAGCAACCTGTGCTGTAAAGAATTAACATCAGGAATATAATACCAATGAAATGTACTCAGACATAGTTTACCCACAAAAGTTTTCATTGAGTGGTCCTTTTTCAGTTTGCTTCTTAATGTCACACAGATGCCATCTCAAACATAGTAAATAAGACTCCTTGAGATTTGGGCCACAGTGAGTTTGAATGTGTGCCCTGCTTCACACCTGCTCTTGTGAAAGCTCAAAAGAAGACTCCCATCTTCTTTAGAACTACTGGTCCATCTGCTTCCTATAGAAGGAGCAATTGGAGACAGGGGCAAACTCAAGAAGTTGGTATCTTTTCCTGATTTCTCTCCAGCCTTTCACATGTGGGTAGAGACCATTTTTGGATTAATTTCCAAAATCTTAGTTGTAATTCCCAGATGCTGAATTCTTACCAAGCGTTCATTTTCACACTAGTTTTAGAGGCAGAGACAGACTCCTGTAGAAGCTCCTGTCGCAGAAACGAGGCAGCTGCATCGCATAGTATGATGGAACCCTTGTTGGCATTGCCTGTCTGTACATTTATTAGGAAAATTTCCCAGAAGACGAGAGCAGGGTCTTCAAGAAGGGCACTTATCTTCATCAGATGCCATATGAGTTAGCCATGGTCCCTAGCAATGCACAGCCATGTGTTTCCCACACAGCCAACCTTCTTTCTTTTCAGCTTTCTGAATTATCGGCGTACCAGAGATCTTCACTGGCAGAATTGTATAGTAAGTCCTGAATCAGTCAGTCACATTCCCAGTAGCTTTTTCTGGGACCTACAGTTGATGTCAGTAACATTTTTCAGTTCAGTTCCATAAGCCAGGGTTGACTGGGTCATATAATATATGCATCAAAAAAAACATGAGAGACTCCAACAGTTGGTATTTGCTAGTGTTTCTGCCCTAAATGTCTGAATACAAACGGTCATGGAACAATTGTCATCTTTGTAGTTTTACAGAATAATGATGAATCCACAGGAAACTAAAAGTGTATGTAGCCTCTGAATTAAAACAAACAAACAAACAAAAAAACAAAACAAAACCTTTTTAAATCCATGGTCATTTAAAATGAAAGCAAAAACTGTCATTGACTTGGAGGCTGCCCCTGAACATACCTTTGTGTAAGGGAAAGCATGCTTTGTCCATCGGGAAAGCATGCTGTGTCCATCGGGAAAGCATGCTGTGTCCATCGGGAAAGCATGCTGTGTCCATCGGGAAAGCATGCTGTGTCCATCGGGAAAGCATGCTGTAGCCATCTTGCTGACAGCCTTGTAGAAGAGAGGGCTGCGGCCTTTTGCATGACTCTGGGCTTCTCCCTGCTGCTGCTTACAGGTTTCTGCAGAGTGTTTCTTGCTTGCTGCTCTTGGTCCTTCTCAGCTCACGGTAGTTCTCAGAAACCTTTGTCTGCTTGGACTTAGCAGCTTCTTATCTACCCTATCCTTTGATCACAGCAAATCCAGTATTAAAGTGCATACTCCCCTGAGATTTTGTAGCTCAGTGTTCCATAGTCAAAGCTGCTTAGTCGGGTCCAACTAAATAGGAACGTATCCTAGTTAGACCTGTGGATACAAGCTCGAAGCAAACAAGCCAGCTGGCAGCCCCCATAAGACACACAGAGCGTTGTGACTTAATCGTAGTGTTTGCGGCCTGCCTTAACCTCAGACATAGCCATCCTCTAGAAGGTAGCCTGAGTCTTCTAGCCCTAGCACTGCGTTAGCCACGTCTTTAACAATTTCACTGGCCAGTGTACTCCTCAGGGTTGAAAACCAAGGACCACATTTAGTACTTTTGTTTCTTTTCAACCCATCCTGCCCACTCTGTTTTTCCAGCTTCTTGCTCATTTTCATTTTAGTTTGTCTGACCCCATTAATCTTTGCATTACTTTGTTCTCAAACATTTTCCTGAAAGGCTCAGCATCTCCCCTTGTTCTTCTCGTTTATACTGCCTACTGTACAGACCAAGTAAGACTTGTGAAAACCAAATGTTGTAATGTCATTTCCTATATTTAGCTGCTGTTTACTGACAAAATCAAGTCCAGCCCAGTCTCCATGTTTTCCAGACTGCCCAGAGCTGACGTTTTTTTCCTTTGTCTTTTCCCCGTGCTCTTTTGAGAAATTTGCTACTATTCAGTAAATGATCCTCATGTGATGGATGAGGAAAGTTCTCTCCTTGCAGATGTGTTTCCCAGTGCTTCCTGCTGGGGGAGCCTGCTAAGCTTGGGCATCATTCCTTAGACACTACACGTTATTGGGTCTTAGCTTTTGATTTTATAGTCTCTCTAAGGCTTTCTCTTTCAGTTCTTCGTGGACAGGTCCAAGTCATTTTTTTCTGGACAGGCCCAAGTATCATCATTTCAACCATGAGACTTTGTTGAGATGCCCAACTATAATGGTTACATTTCTCCAAATCCCTGCAATACTTGTTGCCTCTCTGTAGTGTAGCAGTAAGTTTTAACCATTTGCTTTGCTATTAATAGTTTGTGTGGAAGGCGACCTAAATTGGAGCAGCTTAGGAATAAAAACTGTGCTGTTATAATCTCATTGGCAAAGCAGATACGTGAGGATCTGTGGCCATCCTTTTGATGTTTGAGTGTGTTGTCTTCCCAGTAAGACTAAGTTCCTATGGGCAGAGAGAACATTTTCTATTACTTTTAAATTTTCTGATACATGAAAGTATGCCACTCATATAACCAATAAACCCAGGAAGAATGGAAGGAAGCAAACAGTCGGCTTATCCTCACCTGAAAGGGTAGTTAAGAAACACGGGCTGGAGGGATGGCTCAGTGGCTGAAGCCTTTGATCTGCAATAATGAGGACTAGAGTTTGGACATGCTGTACCCATGTAAAAGCTTAGTACAGTGTGTAACTGTAACCCCATCCCTGAGAGGTAGAAATTAGTGAATCCCAAGGTCTTAATGCCTAGTCAGTTGAGTCAAATAGTTTTAGATTCAGAAAAAAAAAAAAAAAAAACCTGAGCAATTGAGGAACATGCACCTAGACACACATACACAATCCAAACACAACTCCAAATTGCATGTGTATAGAGGTTGGTATGGATGGCACATAGCTTCCCCAGACCTAGCTGGAAAGGGCAGCTGAAATTCTGAAATCTAGAATGTAAGTGTGAAAGAGAAAACTAACAGCAGCAGATCAAAGGACATATCTTGACTAAGGATGTATAAGTCTTGTGAATAAAACATCAAGGTAATCCAATATGGAACTAAATCTGTATCCAGCCAAGGCTCTGAAAACACATGCTATTTTCCGAGAATGAAAAACAAGCTCTACCGTACGCAAGAGAGTCTGTTCTCATCATCTTGGAAAGGTAAAATATGGTAAATTTACTGTAGGGTTTGGCTTTGAGTCAGGGCAATAATGGAATCCATAGTCAGGCTTTGTCTATTGCTTCCTGTCTTTTCTATCTCAAGACTTCTTAGTACATTATTATACCGACAGAGCTACATGTGTTGCTTAGCACTCATCCTTATAGGAAATCAGTATCTCAGAGACAGAATATCAAACTTAATGTGTGGGAACTTGATTGTAAGCCTCAAAATATGAAGCCAAAATTTTCCTGAAACTGATCTCAATTAGAAAAAGAGAAAGAAGAAAAAACAAAAAGCCTACCTATAAGACCCGGTGCCTTTGCCCTAACATCCACTGTGCAGAGACGTGGTGCAGACATGCTGTGAGCCCCTGATCTGTCCTGGGGGTGGGGCCTGCTCAGTGGCTTGTCCTTCCAGCATCTGTCACCTCTGCACTTAGGAATTTTCTTATGTGTATGTTTTATTGGCATGTATGTATGTACATCATGGGTGTGCCTAGTGCTCATAGAGATCAGAAGAGGTCATTGGATCCACTAGAACTGGAGTTACAGACAATTATGAGTGGTCATAGGTGATGGTAGGAGATGTGAAGCTAAGTGAGGTCCTCTGCAAGAGCAGCAAATGCTCTTAACCACTGAGCATCCCTCCAGCCCAGCTTGGCATATGGATGGCTGCAAAGACCAAGTGGTACTCTAATTTTCACTGAGTCATACTTACACTGGCATTGGACAGTGCCTTCTCCAGACTTACTAGCTGACTATGGCATGAGTTCTGTAACCCATGGGCTACCTTCTTAAGTTCATTTACCCAGAATCCCTAGCTTTAAAAACTGAAAAAAACTCATTACATTCTCAATCAAACATTTGTCTCAAGAGCAGACAAACATAGGTGAATTCCATGGTGCAGTTTTTGGGAAGAAGGGGATAGTACAATCCATCCCCACTTTATGCTGCTTGCCTGTGCTTTTGATGATTCTCAGTCTTTAAGTTTTTGTTTTACTTGGTATGTACCTTGCTAGCCTAGAGAGTAAATGAGTCATACCAAAGATTTCCAAGATAATTTTCAAGTAGCTTTCCTATAAATCTGTCATTTTCAAATATTTTTCTTTGCTGAAAAATGGATTAAACAGTAAATTACCATTACATCAAAGCTTGTCACTAGTCCAGATATTAACACTGTGCAGAGATGATTCCCTTGAACTATACCAGATGCATTAAACAAAGCTATGCTATACCACAGCTTGCCCACGGAAAGTGTTAATCATATTTCCCAATCACTGTGTTATAAATGAGCTCTGCTGTGGGCTTTCTTAGCTGGATATAAATTTAAATTAGCTTTGTTTAATTTGAGAACCCACTATAGGTGCTTCTCAGCCTCCTTCCTGACAGGGCTGCCACTATAGCAAAACAGTGAAGGCAGGCAGAGGGTGTGGCTGTGTTCCCAGGCTCTGCTCGGCTCAGATCTCTGAGAATCACTGTGATTAAACAAAATTACCAAACAAAATTGTCTAAACCTCACATTTCCAACAGGGTCAGAGGTAATGAAGGAGGCATTGTAAGCATGCAGGCTTGCTCCTGAGCACCATTCAAGCTTCGGAAGCATTACCTTTTCCATGATAGAGTGTGTCTTGACTGGTCATCAAAGTCTCTCAAGTCAGTAATTGTAGGGTTCAGACATTTTGGTCCAATTCTCAGTAGTAAACCTACAGAGTTACCTAAGTATGGCTGGGAATCAATGTTATGTATGTCTAAGTCCCTTTTCATAATGGCTACCAACTTAGATAATAGTCCTACTCAGTAGCAGTCAGCTGAGTGGTGGGTGGTTTCCATACTTGCCTGCTGACCTGCACAGTGAACTGCCTGGCCGGTTCCCACACCATCTCATATATCTAATGCAGAGAACATTTCTTTTATCAAGTTCACTACTGCTTAAACTACTGAGTCTCCTTAAAACCTTGATTTTAGGGTGCATTAGATTGTGAGCCATACTAAATTATTGGTACTAATTCAATTCTAAAGTGAGCTTCTGGAAACTATATTTTGAGACCTGTAACATTTAGTAAAGAAATCCTTCCTTGGGGCTGGGAAGGTAAGAGCACTTGTGGTTCAAGTGTGAGGACTTGTGAGTTTCTATCCCAGCACCTGCATAAATAGCAGAGCATGGCTGCATGTGCCTGTAACCCTGGCACAATGGCAGGCAGAGACAAGTGAGTGGCTAGAGCTCACCCACTACCAGTCTAGCAATAGGATCAACTCCTTTATTTACATAAGGGATGAGGGCCTGGAGGGATGGCTCAGTGGTCAAGAGTACTGCCTGCCCTTCTAGAGGTCTGGAGTCCAATCTACAGCAGCTACATGGTGGCTCACAACCATCTATAGTATGATCTGCTGCCTTCTTCTTGCATGCATGTGTAATGCAAATAGAGTACTCATATATATAAAGAGAGCAGATAAAAATTAAAACAAAGAAACCCTTCCTTTATTTCTTTCAGGATAAGAATGCACCAGAGCCAAAAGGTTTCCATACGTGTTCTTTCATGAACTGTATGTTTTTGTATGTATGTGTTTGCCTCCTGTGTGTCAACGGTGATTGTGCGGCTAAGTTCCAAGTCTAGATAAACAAGGGACATTGCTATTGGGAGGAGAGGGCACCCTCTGGCAGAGAAGCCCTGAGGGGCAAAATAGACACTGTGTATCTGCCGGGGTTCACTTTAGAGAAAAGATGGGCTTTCCTATGTCCCTCTTAAAGCTAGCTTTGGGTGCTTTTCCAGACTAGCATCTATAAGGTGTTTGGCTGAGGTCTGGTCAAATTAACTTTTAGTTATAAAATCCTAGGAGAAATTTTGACTGTCTCATAGACTGGTTGAAGTATGACCATGGTCCTGATTAGCACAATCTTGACTCTAAGAAGTAGAACTAATAGTCTCCATCTTGAATGTAATGAAGAGACTTGCCAGAGCTTGTTTCCCTCTCTGCCTGACCCCTCAGGTTGGGAACTGATGTTATTATTTACTGCAGATGTTCTCTTCGCTTCTTAAAAAATCAGAAGGCTCCTGTCTCTCTTCTTCTCTTTCTTTATCATCTCAAAATAACTTGAAGTTCATGAGTATCTTTGCTGTCACTTTTTAATTTCACCAGATAACTGAATGTCCACACATGGCATTCACTGTTGTTCTGTATGCTTAACAAATTGATGTAAACAGATCCCTATGAACTTTTGCCACTAGGTTTTACTTCCAAAAGTCCTGTTTTTTAAAGATAGGAGTCCATAGTGATTCTCTGGATTGTCCATATTTAACTTTCAGCCACAGCACAATAAAGCCTTTCCTTTCTACAGACTTTCTTCGAGACAGTAAGATTGAGTCTCCTCACCCATCTAACGTCAAAGGTCATCTTTTGTCCCCTGAAATTTATATCTGAGTTTTCCTAAAGGGTTCACTGGGAATGCCTAACAGGGAACAATGGCGTCAGCCTCGTGGGGCATTGTCAAGTGGCTCTCACAAGCAGTATGCAACCCTACTTCCCCTTACGTTTACCAGTGTCAAGTGTAGCCAGACTTTGGTTTCACCTGTCCTCGGAAGCGCACTCACCGTTGAGTGGTCGAGTCCCTAATTAGAAATGAGTTGAGCCACAGTTGGCTGCTGCTGCTGCTGCTGCTGCTGCTGCTGATGATGATGATGATGATGATGATGATGATGATGATGATGCACTGCTGCTGCCGCTGCCGCTGCTGCTGCTGCTACTGCGCTGCCGCTGCTGCTGCACTGCTGCTGCTGCTTCTCGTGTGAGTTTCTGTGTTTCCTGTGTTTCTTTCAGGTCATGGTCCTCTCACCACCTTATCTGGCTCCTCTCTAAGTCACATGTGTTGCACAACTGCCACTCATCTTCCAGCTTGCCAAAGCACAGTGCACGCTGCCTTTTGTTATGTCCCACTTGGGATGTGACAGCCAGGTTTCTTTTCCTTAATGCTTCGTGTTTCCTAATGTCCATTTTTTTAAAAAATCCCTTCTGCTCATACAATCTAATAGTATTCTTTTATCCTCCCCCACCCATAAAAAAAACTTTTAGAGATATTTTTAGATGCGTCTGTGTGTGTGATATGTGTATATGTTTACTTGTATCTCACTTGGTACAGTGCTTGCCTAGCATATACACAGGCCTAGGTTTGGTCCCCAGTGCCAAACAAAACTGCATGTAGAGGAACATGCCTGGAACCCAGCACTTAGGAGGAAGAAGAGGAGAATGAGTTTGTGCTCATCCTTAACCACATGGTGGGTTTGAGGCCACCTTAGGGTATATGAGTGTCTCTTTGCACAGGAGTATATCTGAACATTCTTCTGTCTGTGCTCTGAGAATCTCTAGATTTCATCATGACCGTCAAACAGTGGTACAGTTAACTCTTTCTTTTAGATGAAGGATGGCTTTCCTCAGAGAAACTGCAAAGTATTCCAGTATCTTCTAGGTTCAGCTGCGGGAAGTCTGCTCTCAGCCTGGGGCTTTTGTAGACAGTGTCTGTCCATTCCAGTTGCTTTCAGGATGTCTCTGCTGTTGGAGTTCTTTAGCTTCTTTATATCAGGTCCAGGTGTACGTTCGTGTTTATTATTCCTTTGGTGGTCATGCAGAGCTTAGGATTTAGTCTGAACATCCTAATTTAATTTTTCTTTGGTGTCTGGTTTCTCTCCCTCTGAAACATCTCGGTTTGTTGGACCTTTTTCCGGGCTGGTTATGTTGTATCTTTTTGTTGTTGTTGTTGTTTTGTATCTTACTTTGCTTTTGCATGTTACAATGTATTGGTCTATTATTTACCTATCTTGATGATGTTAATTCTTTGATTAACTTATCCTTTGAATTTTTAAATTTATTTTTATTTTATATATTTTATTATTTATTTTGTGTGTGGCAGGGTAGAGGCTGAAAGCAAGTGTGCCGTGGCCTATGTGGCAGTTAGAGGACAATTTGTAAAGTTGATGCTCCTCATGTGTTGTAGAGATCAAACCTAAGTCATCAGGCTTGTGCAGCAAGCCCCTTAACAGGCTGATCCATGCTGCTGGCCCCACTCTGCTTTTATTTTTAATTTCAACCACTTTATCTTTTTAAGTTCTCTAAATTAAATTCGATTCTTCTTTTGTAATTGGTCTTGATTTTATATATACATATATATGTATATATGTTTATATATATATACACACTACATATATATGTAATATATATAGACACACATATACACACACACACACATATGCACACACATGAGCTGGTGCATGTGTGCAAATTACAAGAGTCAGAGATTTTCCTTCCACCATATTGATCCCAAGAGTCTATCTCAGGTTATAAGTCTTGGCAGGAAGCTCCTTCATGATCTGAGCCATTCTTTGGCCATGGCTTACTATTTTCTTGATAAATGAAATCCCTCCTGTGATATCTTAAGAAAATTTCCTTGCTATTCCTCGTCTTAAGTTAGTGGGAGTCTAGTTCTGATTTCTTGCATCTGGCTTAAGGCAGATTGTGTCCTTCATGCTTCGTTGTTTGAGAATAATTTATATGTAGTGGGCTTCTCCCCTCTTCCTCCATTCCCCCTTCCCTTTTCTGTGACACCAACTGCAACTCGTCAAAGTCCCTCTTCTCTCCCTTTTGTCTGGACCCAGGGACACTAACAGCAAGGCTTATGCTCATCTATAATTTCAGGATAACCTCAAACCCCAAACCTCTTCCAGCTATAACCCCAGATTTACCATTTTCAAACGTGCCCTCCCTGCAGAGGCTGGAGCTTGCCTGTTGCTTCCTCCCTGTGTCATTGGTTGATCATCACTATCTTCACAGCTTCATGCAGAGGCTTGGGTTCTTTCTATCTCAGTCTCCTAGGACCTTATCTCCTTTCCCTCATCAGTGTGATGCCTGTGCTTCTGTGATTGAGACTGTGGCTACCTGATATAGCTTCATGGTGTACCTTCACTTCTGTGTGTAACCTTCCCTGTATTCAAAATATCCTCCCCTAGCTTTTTGGAACATTTGTTTTATCCTTTGACAATTTCATACATGTATATAATATATCATGATCATATCCAACCCAAATCCTTCTGCCACCTTGATTTCACACCCTACCAGTACTACATGCTGCCTGCATGCCTATGGATGTAGAGTAATCCACTGGAACACTGGCAACCTGTTCTACTCTGGCAGCCATCAACTGGCAATGGCTCCTCATCTAGGAGTGGAGCCACATGGGCCTTTTTCCCATCCATGATGGAATGTATTCTGGCTAGACCCTACACAGGTATCCAGAGCTGCTATGCATCCATGTGGAATAGTCATGCCCGAAGGACAGCATCTTATACCGCTTCTCCTGCTTTAGCTCTAACATCCTTTATCCTTTCCCATGATGCTCCTTGAGCCTTATGGAGTTTGATATCAATGTCCCGCTTGGGGCTCAGCACTTAACCATCTCTGATTTTTGGCACTTTGCTCAGTCATTAGTCTCTGCAGTGGCTGCTTTTGTCTTTCTTCGGTGTCTACTTTTCTCTTAAGGTTCAGTTTAGCCATCACATTCTCCAAAAGTTTTCCCCAAGCGGCTACCCTCCCGCTGAAGCTTGGTAAGATAGCCCTTATCTCTGATCTTCTATAGGTTTGATGTATTAGCTTGATCTCTGTGGTGTTATTTTGTATGTTTAATGCAAAGTCTTGCTGTGTAGTTCAGCCCAGCTTTGAACTGCAGTCCCTCTGCCTAACTCTTTTTTAAATTATTTTATTTATTTATGTTCTAATTGTTGCCCCCATCTCCCCTCCCAGAGTTCTTCACTCCATCCATCTCCCCTTTTCCTCTGAGAGGGTGCTTCCCCCATCCCACCCCACTCCACCCCCACCCCCAGTCCACCACCACCATCCCCTGGGCAGCCCCCTTCTCTGGGGCATCAAGTCTCTACAAGATTAGGCACATCTTCTCCCAATGAGGCCAGACAAGGAAGTCTTCTACATGCATGTGCTTGGGGTGTGGACCAGCTATGCTCTTTGGTTAGTAGCTTAGTCTCTGGGAGCTCCAAGGGTCCAAGTTAGATGACACTGTTGGTCTTCCTATGGGGTTGCTATCTCCTTCAGCTCCTTCAGTCTTTCCCCTATCTCTCCCATAGGGGTCCCCGACCTCAGTCCAAAGGCTGGCTCTAAGTATCTGCATCTGTCTCAGTCAGTGGCTGGTAGAGCCTCTCAGAGGCCAGCCATGCTCCTGTCTGCAAGCACAACATAATATCAGTAATAGTGTTAGGGTTTGGCGCCTGTGAATAGGATGGATCACAAGTTGAGTTGGTCACTGGATGGCCTTTCCTTCAGTCTCTGCTCCAGTTTTGTCCCTGCATTTCTTTCAGACAGGAACAGTTCTAGGTCAAAAATTTTGAAGGTGGGTTGGTGACCCCATCCCTCCATTGGGGGCCCTGCCTAGCTCTTAGGAACGCTAAATGTACAGGCATGCACCACCATGCCCAGCTTTCCTCTGTTCTTGACCTGTATCTGCCTTCATCTTCCACGTTACCACAGACTCTTTGAGAACAGGAGGGTATGTACTCATTACCACCAGTAAATCCTGCTACACTGTGGGTGCTGGATAATGGTTTCCTCAATGAGCACATATTATTTTTCTTATAATGCCATATGGTGTCAAGGTTCAAGATAAGAAGCATCACCCTGTTTATGCACAGGGTCAGACAACATCACCCACTTTAATAGTCCTACAGAAATGGGTGAGAAAAACTGTATGCTGAAGCAGTCACATCTTAAAAGACCTCTTGTGACTTTCTGTCTCACAATGTACTTCTAAGATTTGTGAGTGTACAGAAGCCAGTCCTAAGAAAGAGAGTTGGGGCATTCAGAGGCCTGGTGGCACTGGAGGATGTGGTCTAGTGTAATCAATGGTACATGAAGACCTGGGCTTTCCTCCAACCTATATAAAAGACTCTCCATGGAAACACTGGCTTCCAGAAGTGGGTTTTACTCAGGTACCCATGGAGACAAGCTGTCTTGTGAGTCTGTATGTAAACATGATATGGGCAAGGGCTGCCCTAGGATCTGCATCTGTATCTTGTGGATCCCCATTCCCTATAACAACATGGCTTTGCTTCTCTTTGCACATTTCCTCATCTTTATCAGCTGGGCTCTTCCTCTTGCTCCCCAACTCCCTGCCTCCAGCTCTGGTTTTATAGGTGATGTAGCAGGGCTCCCCCCCACCGTAACTCTTCAGTTCTGCACACCATGTTTCATTGTAATTGCTCTCTGTGCTGGGGGAGGCAGAACCAGGTCCTGCTCCCCTCTGCTATAGTGCTGGGTTTTGGCTCCACCGCACGTCTCCACACATCTCCATACATCATCAGGCTTAGCTTCCATGTATAGCTTTTCCTCATATACTCTGCTGGTCTCCATGGTCAGTGGTGTAATATCCATAGGGCAGAAGATCTGCTAGATTCATCCAGTTTTCTCTCCCCAAATGTCACCACACTTCTTTTGTGTGTGGTTGAAAATAACATCAACATTTTCATCTTTGACGTGGAAATAATTACTTAATCATCGCTTTGCTTCTGTTGAGGATCTGGCTGTCTTTCTCTTACAATACTTATATACTCATCTACCAAATCAAAGATTAAAAAACCCAGTAATTTCTCTGGAAAACAGTCCTTTCTGGCTGTGCAATCTCAAATCAGTTATTTAACTTGCACATCCTTGGATCTCGTCATCTGTAATTAAGATCACAATATCTACCCTACTGGTTATTGTGAAGATTAAATGAGCTATATAAACTGCTTAGCATGTGGAAAGCCTAAAATAATAGCCTTAAGAGAGCAGAGGAGGCTGTGAGATGGGTATGAGTGTCTTTAATTCCAATGCCTGAGATTTACTCTGCTTTGAACATCCCTGGCTACAAGTGGTCCCTAGTTGGGACTCTACTACAAATACTGCTGTCCCTAGCCCCTCAAGGCTTAAGGAATCTGAAATCTAATGCAGACCCACTTTTTACATCCTCTTTGTACAAACCTTAGTTCCCATTTAGCAGCTTGAATTATAACTGAGTCATTGTAGCTGAAAGTGTACTATCACTGCTGGCCAGAATTCTTAAACCACAGAAAGACTGAATCTCTACAAATCTCCCACTCCTCAGTGTGTGCATGGCACAGTGATGTCTTCTAGAAGTCCACATCCTACTCTGGTTTCCCAGTTCAGAAAAACCCAGATAAACAGTCCCTTGAACTTGGTTTTGGGGACCATGGCCAGTGTGCTCTGTTTGGATGTTAGACACACTCCCCAGCACCAGGCTCATTGATGATTATATTAAAAGCCGCATGCCCGGCCACCACAAGCCTATTCATTATTTATAAACAATTAAAGGGCATGGTTCAAGTGAATGCAAGCATCTGGGAAAGTCATTATTCATGTACGAATCTACTCAAGCGTTTGTCATCTCCCTGGAGACTTAACATACTCTCTGTGCCTTGGGACCTCAGGTTATATTAAACAAAGTAGGTGCTTAAACTCTTTTATTTAGTTTAATCATTGGTCTCACTCCACTTGGTCAGATTATTTGGGCTTGTTTAAAATTAGCCCTCCTGTCTTCTTGATGCATTAAAATAGGAAGGAGGGAAATTTCTTTTTAGAACCTACTGCATTCTGAGGACGAATGCAAATTATCCTACTATGATTCTTAATGACCCACTATTAACGTAGTAGGAACCCCAGTGCATTAATGCAATGGTACTTTTCACATCATTACTCCTAATGGAAGTGTTACTGGGATAATAGCTTGACCTTTAGCTATAGATTCTGATAGCAAAATATATTCTGCTTACTTCATACCTCTATTCACATAGCGTATCCGCTGCTTTCACATCAGCCCCATGACAATCTTTTGGCCTTGTTCTGAGGTCTCATCTGCGATTGTAATGGAGAGAATAGAATTTCATCTTCAATAGGTAAATTCTAGTTAAAAGTCCCTTTGAAGTTGGATGTTATCCATGAGCCAGAATGTCAATAGTGTGCCTAGTGGAAGCATTTGTTTGTGTAGGCACTTTTTTTTTTTTTTGAAGCCCGTGCTGCGCCTTCAAAGGTCTTAGTCATGGGCCCAGGGGATGGTGATTTGTCTAATATTTTTCTATTGAAAGCAGAAAAGTTTTAACTGAAAAAAATAAAAAAATAAGCAGGAAGTGTTACCTTTTTAAGTGAATGATAAATAACCGAGCTCAAGGTTAGACTGTAACTCTCTGAGCTGCAGCCCCTCACGGAATGAGAGAGAACTTTGCACATTCTTTCCTGCGGTTCTTCTGAACCAGCTGTTCGCACACATGGAGCCATTGGCCATTGGCAATGGCTACTTTATTATTTTGGAATCACAACTTGCTAATGTGTGATAATTTGGGCACAAGCATTTTGCAATCATAAGAAAGGAGGTTGCTATGGAAATTAATTGTGTACATAGCATTCTAGGTGAAAAGATGTTTACCTCAGAAGGCAGTCTACCCCGTCATTTCTGTAGTATGCTTTTCATTTAAATGAATAGAATGCTAAATACAAATGCATTGTTTTGTCAATTTTATTTATTAAGTCAGAACGTCAAGCACCTTTGACAGTTCTTCAGTTAGTGAATGTTAGTGTGGGCATTTGATTCTGGTGGGGCCTTTTCCCTTTCAATATGGTTTGTTAATTAAGACTTCCTACTCATTCAAAGAGGCCATTTTCTAATTAATCCACATTTTTTGAGCTCCTGTTCTTTGCTAATATTAGCAACAAGACTGGGAACTCTGTTGGCTTTCTCCCCTGTTTCTTGAGCTTCTTCACTATACTGGGTGCTTTGAGGGAGACAAAGAAATGAGCCTGGCCAGGCAGTGGTGGTGCATGCCTTTAATCCCAGCACTTGGGAAGCAGAGGCAGGTGGATTTCTGAGTTTGAGGCCAGCCTGGTCTACAGAGTGAGTTCCAGGACATCCAGGGCTACACAGAGAAACACTGTCTTAAAACAACAACAGTAATAAAACCAAGCATGTAGACTTTTTCCTTGTGATTATTCCATAAATATATGATGATAGGATACATAGGTAATGCATCAGCTATATGATTATTTTCCAGGGTCTTGGAACTGGTCCCCATAGGCCCAGACCTAACAGTGTCGTTAGCCTAGCTTCTTTGGCTGTACCTCTCCACCCCAGGTCTACTATGCCTTTACCTCGAATGCCTTCCCTTTGTCCTTTACCTCACATACGCAATCACAGAATGTCACTCATCTGCCCTAGATGATTGACTACCTAGGACAAGTATTAACTTCCAAACGGGACCCCTTCTCCCCTGTCTGGCCTGCAGAGCCATTCCCTCCATACCTGATATCTTCTCCTACACAACTGGACTGCCTGCATCTTAGTTTATACATACAACTTCTCTATCTCCCTAGGACACAATTTTAAAAGTAATAATGCTGATCGGGAGTATAACCAGTTTATGGGTCTCATATTATATTTTATTCATATTTCCCAATAAAAAATTCCCAGTCTTATGCTACTAGTGTAGTAATACTTGCCACAGTTATGCTACTATCAAACACAACCTTTTTGACATTGTTTTTCTGTCTTAGGATAGGTGTACAAAGTGTGCTTTGCAGTTCTTTGATTTACATATTAGTTGAACCTTTTCCTTAGTATTTTATACTTCAAATACAGTATTGATCTACAGGACTATTGAACTCACTCTTTTAAATGAGTGTACTCTTTAAAGTATCGAACATTCTGCCGCATAGATAATGTGGCCAGGTTTCATAGGTCTTTTAAGATGTTTGCTTTTCATTGAATGGGAATTTCAATTTTTATATAGTTAAATCTGTCAATATTTCCCTTTGTCATTTATTTTTGAACGAGACCTTTTAACACATTGAAATTACCAACATCTTAAATACCACAAAGGCAGTGCGACACGGCTGCTTACTGACCTACAGGCAGCAAGGTAAAAAGGCACATTGAGGGTGCTCAGGAACAGAAATGTCAACTGTACTACTCACCTGTGGTCACATGCTGTGTGACTTTCTGGGGTCATTGTCCTGCCTCTCTTTTGTCCTGCCCTGGGTCTCTCCATGTCTTAATAGGGCAGGTCTTAACTCATATCTAATGCAGTGTGCAGGGTGTTGATTTCTGCCTGGACTGAGTCTTAGAATTTCAGTAAGATGGACAGCAGTATTAGTTTAGTTGAGTACTGAGTCCTTAGGGATCATCGTGAGAACATCTCTGTGTAATGTTGCACTTGATTTTAAATTAACAACACAGAAGGAGTCATTTAATACATATTCTCAACTCTGCCATGAATGGACCTGACTGAGCTATATAAAACATTTTCTTTTCCCATCAGACACATGTACACAAAAGAAGAGCAGTTTCCACACAAACTGCTTAGTGTTTCTAACCAGTTCCATGGTGAAGCATAAGCCATCATGTGTAGCCAGGGCTCAGCTGCTCGCCAGATTTACCAACAAAACATAGTGCTGCTATGGAGGATTGTCTTAGGCAAGGTTTCCATTGCTGCGAAGAGACACCAAGGCCATGGCAACTCTTATAAAAGGACAACATTTAATGGGACTGGCTTACAGTTTTGGAGGTTTAGTCCACTATCATCACTGTAAGAAAGCATGGCAGCATGCAGGCAGGCATGGTGCTGGGGACGAAGCTGAGAGTTCTATCTACATCCTGATCTGTAAGCAGCAGAAAGAAACTGACACACTGGGGACATAGCTTGAACATAGGAGACCTCAGAGCTCAACCCCACAGTGACACACTTTCTCCAACAAGGCCACATCTCCTAATAGTGCCACTCCCTATGGGCCAAGTATTTAAACATATGAGGCTGTGGGGGCCATTCCTATTTGAATCACCACAAGGATGTCCCCTCTGGATCTGACATCCTTAGAATTTTACTTCAGGGCTGAAGAACTAGCTTGTTGTAGAGCGCATGCTTGGCCTGTATGTGTATTTAGGTTAAATTCCCAGCTCCAGAAAGAAACGACAGAAGACGTAGACTTGCTTTCTCCTCGGGACTGTCTTCCTGTTTTGTTCTGCACCCCTTCGATGTGAAAGTGTTTAGTAGCATTTCTTGTTTTCTTTCAGTCTTTACAGAAAATTACTGTACTGCGAATCATGTGGATAAACTTCCTGGCCCAAGAGACTGGGTACAGATTCTACAGGACCAGATTAAGCTGGCCAGAAGAAGGTTGAAAAGAGGCTCAGGTATGAACAAGCTATAGACATCACTGCGATGATGCCCCCTTGAACTTTTATGAAACACAATGCTCTCTTGCTGAGGCATCTGTATCTTTTGTCTCTGGAAGGAGATGTTCTGTGTAGTGTTGACTCCAGTGAAATTTTAAAGTTGTCTTAAGATTGAATAGTAAAAATGATGTAGGCCATTTGCTTTTAATGGCACGAGAGGAAAAGATTACTAACGTCATCTGTGATCTCTGCTTCGCGGATAGAATTGAGTTTTGATTGTTTATATCTACATGAGTTTTTAAAAGGACTGATTCCTCAAAGTTTAAAAATTAAAAAAGAAGGAAAAAAAACAGTGGGAAGATATACACCTTCCATGCCAGCACGGGAGACGAAGCAAAATGATCTCCGTGAGTTTGAGGCCAGCCTGGTCTACATAGTGATTTATAGCACATGTTTCAGAAACTAAAGAAGAAAAAAGAAGCAAAATTCATCCTGTCAGAAAAACCACATCAAGTTGGAAGGAATTTAAGTGCGTGTGTGTGTGTGTGTGTGTGTGTTTATGTGTGTGTGTGCATGCATGTATGTGTGTGCATGTGTGTGTTTATGTGTGTATGTGTTTATGTGTGTGTGTATGCATGTATGTGTGTATTTATGTGTGTGTTTTTATGTGTGTGTGCATGCATGTATGTGCGTGTGTGTGTTTATGTGTGTGTGTATTTGTGTGTGCATGCATGTATGTTGTATGCATGTGTGTGTGCACGCGCGTGTACATGTGTGTGTGTTTATGTGTGTGTGTGTGTGTGTGTGTGTGTGTTTAAAACTTGAGCTTTGGCAGCTTGGCAGCTATTTTCACAGACAATGTGAACAGCGGTTAGATGTGACTGTTTGGATTTGGTTACCAAGCCTCTCCAATCTGACAGTGTACCACCTTACCATCTCCTTGGATTGATTTCCTCCTATCATCCAGGAATGGTCTCTCTAATAGATCACAAATCTCTTAAGTTTTATTTATAAATTTCATGTACATTAATATATATGTTATCAAAAACAATATGGTGATTCCTCAAAAACAATAAAAGTAAGGCCTTGGGACACAGCTCAGCTGGCAACATGCTTACCTTGCAAACACTAGAAGTTCCCAGAACACAAGTAAGACTATAAATAAGAAAATAATCAATAAGTAGCATGCCCTTGTAATCTCAGCACTGGATTCGTAGGGTGGGCTACCCGGCCATCTTAGCCTGCTTGGTGAATTCCAAGCCAGTTAGAGACAGCACCTGAATAACACAGTGCACGCGCACGCGCGCACACACACACACACACACACACACACACACACACACACGACCTACTAAACTCATTTCTGGTATATCCCCAAATAAACTTAGTGCATTAAAGAGACATCTGCATTCCTGCATTCATTGAAGTATTTTTCCTAACAGCTTCCAAAACATATAGCCGCCATAAGCATCCATTTTACTAGATCAATAATAATGGAAATGTGCTGGCCGTACATAACTAAATGCTTTTGAACTTTTAAAAGGAAGGAATTCTCTGGTTTGTGTCAACATGGGAGAGCCTTATGCTAAGTATGGTAAACCAGTGCAGAAATACAAGTGCCAGGGAACTCACTCAGGAATCTGCCGAGGAAGGGCTCACAGAAGTAAAGCGTAGAGTGTAGAGTGTAGTCAGTCACCAGGAGCCTGGGCTCTAGGAACATGCTAGGCAAAGGAACAAAATTTCAGTTAGACAGAGAGTAAGAGTGATCATGTGACATGACTAATAATGTTATTATAATATACTCAAAAATAATTGAGTCACATCACTTATTTCCACAAAGTATATGACACATAGATTATTTCGTACATTTAGCCAGTCTGCATGTGTACAATTTCAAAATACCATGCTGTATATCATAAACATGTATTTTTTAATTAAAAGAGAATTTATTAAGTGTGCCTTCGACTTCTGTCGGTCAGAGTAGTCCAGCGATGGAGAGGCTGTGAACCCGGTAGTCGCCCAGTCAGTGGAGCTAGAGAGCCCGGCAGCCCTGGGCTCAGTGAAGGCCTGGGATTCCTGGAGAGCATAGACTCAGCCACATTGGAATCTGAGAGGAGCTGCTTCTGGTGTCAGCAAAGGAGCCAGCACCAGCACCACAGAGGAGTTCGCTAGCGAGACTGCAGGCCAGAAGAGGAAAAGGGACTTGGTCCTGTGGTTTCTATCTGGACAGCTCTAGGAAGTGGATCTTTCCACATAAAGAAGGCAGACTCCCACAGGCCACTTAATCTAAACAGTGCCTTGAGGTTCTTCCAAAGCACAACTTGCTGTGTCACATGACAATTAAAGTTAACACCACATTCCTCTACTACCATGTGCCCCTGCAGAAAGGGACTACCTTGGCACATGAGCTTACTTATTTCTTTTTATTAGTATTTTTAAACTTATGTACTATTTTTATTAGTCAAATGAAAATAAAACCTAGATTGTCTTGGCAATAGGCTTTGGGGATCTGTGAAGCTGGAGCAGACAGTTCGGAAGGTAGGCTGTGGGAACTGAACTGCTCCTCACTTAAGATGTTATGGAGCTGTGTGAGGGTACTGCTGCTACACGCATCTCTGAGCATTTGATGCTGCAGTAGCAGAACATCTCAGTCTGATTCACTTTAATGAACAGGAGGGTCATTTATTGGGTCTCAGTTCTGGAGGCCGGAAATCCAAGACTGAGGGCTTTTCTTGCTGCATCAGCCCATGCAGAAAGACACAGAGACACAGAAAGTGGGTGTGAGACAGAGAAAAGCTCTGTGTGTGTGTGTATGTGTGTGTGTGCACGTGTGCGTGTGTGCGTGCGTGTGAGCATGTGCATGTGTGTGCATGTGTGTGCATGTGTATGTGTGTGTGCATGTGTGCGTGTGTGCGTGCGTGTGAGCATGTGCGTGTGTGTATATGTCTGTGTGTGTATGTGTATGTGCGCATGTCTGTGTATATGTGTATTTGTGTACATATGTGGATGGATGTGTATATGTGTGTGTGTGTATGGGTGTGTGTGAGTGTGTATATATGCATTTGTATATATATGTATGTGTCTGGGGGGTGTATATGTGTATGTGCATGTGTGTATGGGTGGGTGGGTGTGTGTATGTATGTGTATGTGTGAAGTCACCCTTCCTTGGTGACAACATGAACCCACTCTCAAAGGCAGGGTGAGGTTGTGGTCTGACCACCTCTCACCAGGCTTCTCCTGCCAGCTCTGCTGCACTGGTGACTGCAGCATCTTTGAGGGACCCATTCGACGATAGCCATCTCTAACATGTGCTTGTCAGCTGAAACTTTCCCTGTGCAGCCCTGTCCTCCAGCCTTAGGCTCTGCAGCCAAACTGGCCATTACTCTGGTACTAAAACTGGCTGCTCTCTCCACCTTTCCCAAGCACTGCAGAACCCCCACGTCCTAAAGCCTTCCATAGAAGCCCCAGCACATTTGCTTCTGTCACCTGTAGAATCCCTTTCCTGTTTCCTGAGAGCAGATGACACAGTGTGAGGCAGGGCTGACTCTCTAGACATGCTTGAGTGAGTCGATAAAGCATCAGTAATTCCAGAAAGAACGCAGTACCACACCAACACCCTGGTTTTCTAACCAAAATGTGAACTTCTAAAGAACACTGCTGTGTTCTCCGTTAAGGCTCAAAGGTTTATTCCACCCCCTGTGGACCCATGGGTGGCAGTGTCCCTGAACTCTGCCTTGAGGACCCCTAGTGTCACTCTGTGGCCACCATCTTAGAATCCCCCTAATTCTACTCCACCAGCACTTTCTCCCCTTCTCCACTCCAGCTGTTGTAAGTCCTTCCCAGGCTCTTCCCTCTCACATCATCCTCCAGAGAGTCAGAGCCTAGGCACCCTATGGCCTCACTTCATCTGTATGGACAACTGGGAAATATCCAAGATTGACCTCCTACTAACCTGGCTCTTCACTTGAGTACTTCAGGGCTCTGCTTCTGCTTCTGCCCCACGTAACATCACAAAGCATCCCTCCCCTGCACGACTTTATACCCCCTCCCACTCCTGGAATGGGTTAGGATAGGAATAAAACAGAGAGAAAAAGAGGAAACACAACGTTTGAAAGACCTATGCAGTGATGTGTTAATTCAGTTTTACAGGCAAAGCAGGTCCCAAGACTTAGGCCTGAGCAGCAGCTCTGCCAGTAAGCATAACGTTGGTTTGTGATTCCTAGCTTCTGCCTTGAATGGCTCAACTGTTGGATACATAAGAACTTCCGTCCATGTGCCTACCTGTTCATTTGAAAGGGGAAATTGTTGGCCCGAAATACAGAGACACCAGATACTCAGACTTGAGAGAAATCTAAAATGGGTCCTGATAAAAAGACATAAATGTAGTATCAGGAAGACGAAGGAGCAGTGGCCCACGCACGAGCCAGCCTCCTTCCTGCTTCTGCTCCTCTCACAGGGGCTTCAGAGCTGCACTGATTCTGTGCTGCCTGCAGCAGGCCAGCAAATACCCGTGCGCGAGTCTGCTCTAGAGACTGGTGGGAACGGATGGGAAATGTGCATCAGTTCCTTGAGAGTTTGAGGAGAGGAACTGTCTGGACTCAGACTATGATGTTAGTTGTATATAGTTGTAATGCTATAGCCACTGCCTGGAACAGACAGGGGGCGCGGGGTCATGTTCCAGGCCCTGCCACTGCCTGGAACAGACCGGGGGCAGGGGGTCATGTTCCAGGCCCTGCCCCACTGCAGGAAACTCTTTTAGGACCTGAAAATTCTAAGGTTTAAGCAAATCTTTAAAGGTGGGAGTTGCAGCAAGTCAGGAGACATTAGAGAAGGACATTCCTCTATGGGGAAAAAGACACAGTCTTGCTGAACCACTAGATGAAAATAAGTTGAGTTTAAATCTCTTCTTCTGGTGCCTACACTGTGTTACCTGTGTGGATTTCTTCTCATCACAGTGACAGAGTATGTGTCAAAGGCAACTCAAGGGAGGTTTTGTTTGGTTCATGGTTTGAAGAGATGTAGTTGGTCACGATGAGGAAGGTGACTGATGGACAGGGCATGTAATTAGGACTCTTCATCTCCTGACATCTCCATAAAACAGAAAGCAGACACTCACGTTGGAACCATGAAACCAGCCAGGCCCAGACTGGGACCTGTAAGCCAGCTCCCAGTTACCTAGTTCTACCAGCTAGGCCTCCTAAAGGTTCTACAACCTTCCAAAACAGTACTACCAGCAAGGAACCAAGGATTCGAACATAGGAGGCCAGCTCAGGGTAGGGGCTGCAGACCTGAATCCTCTTGTCCCGTGCTGAGACCAAGGTCTCTCTCACCTTTTCCTCTTCACTCCAGCACAGACATCTGCACACACAAGGGATGTCCCTCTGCATCCCCCAGCCTTACCCCAAACTGGCCAGTGACAGTTTCTTATGCATCACAGCCTTCTGCTCCTGATTTTCATTTCAAACCTTCCTACACACACACACACACACACATATACACTCACATACACACACATACACACACACATACACACACATACACACACATACACACATACACACACATACACACACATACACACATACACATACACACACGCATACACACACATATACACACATACACACACATACACATATACACACATACACACACATACACATATACACACACATACACACACATACACACACATACACATACACACACATACACACACACATACAAACACATACATACACACATACACACACACATACACACACACATACACACACACACACACACACACACACACACACACACGGCCGTTTCTCCAGAAAGAGACCCAAAGTGTAGCATGGTCCTGGGCCTCCTTTCCAGTGACACCCTTCACTCATTTGCTCAGGAGACTGACTTGAGATATCAGGCACCAGGATGAGACTTGAGACATCTGAACTTTTGATCAGCGTCTACACAAATACTCTACCTGGATATTTATGATATGTCAAGTAGGCTATCTTGACCATTGGGGTGGAAGCTGCTGCCTCTTTGGATAGAACCACCCCTGACATACGGACCAAACCAGATCAAAAGGGAGGCACCCTGGCCTTAGCAGACAGTTTGTGTCTGTGTGTGAGACACTGGTACACTTCCTCCTCAGTAGCACAGGCTGCAACTCCAGCAAACAGGTGGCGAGAGCCACTTGTCCTTCCTGGGAGAGCCAGGATCTATAATGTGGCTGGCTCTTGGGTTTTTCATCTTGATTATTTTCCATCAAAATGGTAATACAGACAGTGTGTTAAAAAATATTCCACAACTTCCACAGCCTTATTTATCATACTTGGCTCAGTTCCTAGAATGGGGTGCAGACTCTGACTGGACCAAGCTAATCACCTCACCACTCAGGGAAGTGTGCATGGACTGTAGGGAAAAGTGCTGCCCCACAAGATTGGAAAGGTCATTATGCAAATCCAAACAACTTCATTTGGGGCTCTCATCACATGTAATAATTTTTTTCTATAACTAGAATTCCAATCCTGGTGTGGATTTTTATCATTTTTATTACATTACTTCCTCAGAGCTGAAATCATAATTTATTGTTTGCGTTAGATCCAGGAGTAAAGCTGTCACTGCTACTAAATTTTTATTGGACTTGCTCAGTCTTTTCCAAATTTTACAACTTGATCATTGCCAGAGAAGAGCAGCTGTGAGCTTGTTGTTACAGGCAGGTGTTTTAATTAAGTAACACACTGATGTTTCTTATCCATGACACTTGGCTCTGCACATGCAGCCAATATGTACTAATTTATATATATATAACTGTTTACATATATTTAGGTCATATATGTTTTGTTCTGACAAAAGCAGGTCTGCATTTAAGAAGTATGGGTAGGAGCCAGAGAGATGGCTTGGCAATTAAGAGCACTTGCTGCTCCTCCAGAGGACCTGGGTTCAATTCCCAGTACCCACATATGGCTCACAACAGGCTATAACTGCCACTCCAGGAGATCTAATGCTCTCTTCTAACCTGGCCCTGGGCAGATATGATGGTGTCTGCATGGTAACCCCAGCACTGGGATGCTGGTAGAGGCAAGCTGATCCTACAGTTCTCTGACTGACCAGTCTAGCTAAAATTGTGAGCTATAGGTTCAGTGAGAGAACTTCTCCCCAAATAATTATGTGGAGAATGATAGAGGAAGACAGCTAACCACAACCTGGGTCCTCTGTGTGTGCCTACACATAGGAGTATGCAAAGGCATGCATGTACATGTGCACACATACACAGTCCAACTAGAATGCCTAATGCCTTTTATCTAGAGAATTTTAGTATGTCTTACATCTTTTCTATAAATCACCTTACACAACTCAATCCTGCCATTTCTCTTTTGGCCATTCTAGTAAATATTATATCATTTTTGGTGGTCTCTACTCTATTGCAACGAAAACCGGCCTTGACTGTCCTATCTTTTCTCTGTTTTCTTGCTGCGGTGAATCACATGGGCCAGCAGAGGCTGATGCCAGATCTACCCGCTAAGGACAAGATATTAGAAACTAAACTAGAGATAGAAAGCTTAGAACATGTCTGGCTGTGTCGTCTCTGGTCATGTTTACATCACCAACAGTGAAAATGAGAGGATGGTGTTGCTTTGACTTTCCCACCATCCCCATGAAGCAATGGGCTAGCCTGAAGGTCCATGAGCACAGTCAGCAGGAACTGGGCGAGCCTCAAGGTCCATGAGTACAGTCAGCAGGAACTGGGCTAGCCTCAAAGTCCATCAGTACAGTCAGCAGGAACTGGGCTAGCCTCAAGGTCCATGAGTACAGTCAGCAGGAACTTTGGGATATGGGCAGGATATAGAGGATGCCATCAGAATTAACCCAGCAGCAGTATGCAGATATCTCCTCCATCCCTAGCTTGTCAGGGGAGACTAGTTACCAGGTGTATGAGCCCTTCTCTTTGCATTTAGTAGAAGGAGTGTGTGTGTGTGTGTGTGTGTGTGTGTGTGTGTGTGTGTGTGTGTCCAAAAAAGGGTCACCCTTTGCAAAACCCCTAAGGAGACTGAAACCCATATCAGAAGAGCAAAGCTTGTATTTTAAATCACAAAAAGGAGGATCTTTTGAAGAAATACACATTCTCACTCTGTGCCTTCCTTGATGACTAAATGGATCCAGGACTGACAGCTCCAGAATCAGGCATCTCCAAAGAAAAGTTCTTTCTGAGAATTCCCACTAGGAGTGGCCCTCAGGGATGTACAGTTCTACAGCCAGAAGGCTGTAATTGATCTGCTTTCAGTGCGTGGTTAAACAGTCCAACCTAGTGCCGGCTGCAGGCTTGGGCTTGTGAAACTAAGAGAAAATGACGGAAATCACCCCTGATTGACAAAATAAGGTCAGAAGAGTTCCCAGGTTTTTAATCCAGGAAGGTTGACTCCCTGCCATGACCATCCAAACAAAATCGTTCTTAAATAATGATGCTCAAACCTGTGAAATGTGAACCAAGTGAAGTGAGCTGGGAGAAGGAAAAGAAGGATGAAGCTACCGAGCGCTCTGGAGTTGTTTTAATTGTGTTCCTGTATTCTGCAGAATGAATGTACTCCTACAACTAATGAGATTTGTGTTTTATGTTTGTAACCAGCAGAGGTAGCTGACGGTGATGAAAGACTGGACTGCATCTCTCTACCCCCAACAGGTAAAACACATTTACATTTCATCACCCGCTGCAAGGGGACATTTGCATTGAAAATGCTTTGAGCATTAGGATGCAGGTGCTTGAGCACACTGCTTCTGTAATAGGCCCAGGCCTCACATTCTTAGTGGGCTAGGTTCAGATCTGTTTTCACACTAAATATGAAAAACATTTTTCTCACACCCTATTTTATATTCATAAAAATCTCAGAAATGCAAATCCTAAGGAGTTACTACCACAAGAAGCTGCCTCGCCCAGCCTTTAGACATTAAAAGGTGTTTTTGACATAAAGTGACATTTAGCTTTAAGCCAGAATTGTCAACTTTGTGTGACCAACTTCAGGCCTGTTTTGTCTTGTTCCACCAGAGACCTTTGAAAGGCAGACATCAGCAGTCATCAGGTAGTAATTTCTGTGTTTTTAAGTGTGATTGAATAAGCCAGCCCAGCCAGTGTGAGTGACACACTCCTGGTATTTGAAGCAGATCAGAAAATGCAACAGTACTGAAGTATTCACTCCACAACTGTGTCCAGCTGTGGGCAGGACTCTGTATAATGCCTCTGATCCTGGCCTCCTGCCTGTGTGTGAGTTCACACTGAGAGTTTAATAGGTGCCTGACCAGATCCTGGCCTCCTGCCTGTGTGTGAGTTCACACCGAGAGTATAATAGGTGCCTGACCAGTGAGTCTTGTGTCAGACAGTTTCCGCCCTCACTTATCCCCCACTTGATCTCAAGACTCCCATTTGTCTGTCCTTCAAAGATTGTCTGAATATCCCATCCATAAAATCCAGACAGTCCAAAAAGACCTTAAACTGTAAAAGCTCAATTCAGTGTTGGTTGTAGAGTTTCTTTGTTTGCTTCCTCTAGATCTGGGGCTGTAAGACTTGAATTAAACTCAGAAAATGTGAGTGGAGTGGAGTATATTTGTAGGAACTCTTGGTAGAGTCCCTACTGGTCACATAGGCTTGTGACCACAAACCCCAATGTTTCTGGGTCTTGAGGCCCAGAAACATTAACACGTATCTTGGAGTTTACTAAAGCAAAGCTCATAGGTGAATTTAGAGCTTCCAGAAGCCCCTGCCATGTAAGTCATAAATCACACCTTGCTGTCTCTGCCTTGAGTAGCCAAGCAGCAAGTCAATGAACAGATAAACAAAATGGGTCACATGGTGCGCAAAAGCCTGCCTACAGATAGTTCTTCTGTTCTATAGTAGTTATATAAAAGGGGTCGCTCCTTGATTTTCTGTTTCCATACTCGTAAGTTAGGAGGGTGAATGTGTGATCTCTAGAGCTCCTTACCATTCTCTGAATATCAGGACAACTCATACTGATAATACTTTTATCACTTTTTACCCATTCCCAGCAGATACGGGAAATAACTAATCATAATAATGAAATTGTAGTTCAGGGGCTTTGGAGAGGAATGCCATACTTGTCCGCTAGGCATCTGTAGCAGCTGTCCTCTGTTTCAGATGATGCAATGGGCTTCTGCATTATTAGTTGAAGACTGTGCATCTTACAACTATACCTTTGCATTTAACTGTGTAAAGATGGATGCAGAGAGGTTTCAGAGGGGAAAAACAAGCCTGGGGATGCTAGAGCTGCTTCATGGGAATGGCAGGCTTCCAAGGAATTGGAAAATGAAGGGACCTTGGGAGACATCTGGACCAATACCTCCTTTTTATCCAGTCCTTTTATTTCAAGGGGGTGGGAGAAACTGAGGCCCAGAAACATTAAATGACTTTTCCAAGGTGTTGTAGCTGGTGATAGCCTGGTTGGGCGCCGTCCCCTTGACTCCCAGCCCTTATAGCATAGAACTGTCTTATACCTAAGAAGCCTGAGTGTTTCTTAAAGATCCTGGGAGACTTGGATGGGTGGTACCATTAGGATTCCATTTCGGCGACTCAGCCTTCATATGTGTGTTTGACACTGTCTATCCAAAGTAGGAAAAGTAGGGAAGAGGTCACAGATAGGGTCTCAGATCTTAAGTATCAAATTAGATAATCTTGATAGCATGCTTCTTGGTTGCCTTCCAAAGTAAAATCCTAAATTTGGTATGCTTCTTAGAATTCAGCCTTGCTGCAGATCACCCCTCCACATGCACAGACAGATCTGAAGGTTGAACTCCATGTCTTACACAGAGTTGCAGTGCACTCAGCCTCATTGAACAGAACTGTGGAACCAACTAGGTGTGAGATCCACATCTCCAGCTCCTCATTTATCTGAGCTGACCAAAGCTGACCCTGATCCTTTATAAAGAGTGAACAGTGCTTTTATTATTTTAGGTATATTTTTTGTTCTTTTACATTTTATATGGGGGGGGGAGGGGAGAGCCTTGTATTGCTGTGAGCCTGCAGCCATCAGGGTAGAATTATGCTCAGGTGGTCAGATGGCATTTGTTACCAGCTACAGTTGAGTCTCAAAAAGGGTCTTGTGTAGTCCAGGTTGGCCTCTGGCTTTGAGTTCTCGGTCCTCTTGCCCCGCCCCCTCCCCAAGTGCTGGGACAGTAGGCATGGACCATGCTGCTGAAAAGGTATTAACCCATTAAGTGAGCCTTTTGAGTAGTAGTCAGCGCGGGACCCCACCCAGATCCCTGCCCTCAGACTAGGGTGAGAGACAGGCACAGCTGCTTACACACTGTGGCATAGATGTGGAGGGAGTGCTGGATCAGAGACTGTGCCCAGAAATCCGGGGACGATTGACATTTTAAAAAAATATATAAAGTCAATCAAAGTAAGTCCTTTCCAATTTGAAGATAAGGTGATACTCGTCTAGACTGACCAGTTTACATTCTCAGTTCCCATTCGCTGTATCTTTATGTTTCAGAAAGCACAAGACAGTTTACTTACTGTTACTACTCAGAGACGACTGTAACTGATGTCCCCCTACACACAAACCACATAGAGAACAGTTGGTTTACTTATCTAATAGAGATCAAATAAATGAAATTTGTCTCCTGAATTGCTTGGTTTTCACCCAAGACACATTTTTTCCCACTCTATCCAAGTCTGCACATGCATTACCTGCTATTTAATAGCGTTTTCAGGGGTGAGTCATATTTAGCTATTTTCTATTGTTGAACAATACACCACTAATGGTAATATAGATTCGTGGGCTTTCTTGTTTAAAAAAATCCATCATAAATTCCTAATTCTTGAAATTACTCACTTAGCACAATTGAAGTTGATGCTTAGTGGCTTGATGGCTGTGACTAGCCCACACAGGCATGTGACCTGCCCTCAAAACCTCCGGTTGACATACCCACTCCCCACCAGACCCTGGCCATGTGATAAAGTATGCATCTCTGCTGCAGAGGAGCAGCCTCCATCACTGTCTTGTCTCTGTTTAGATCATACATTTGTCACCAGGAGAGAGACCCCAGAGGACCCAGAACCAGGTTCCGTGGCCTAGACTTGCACTCTAGAACATTCTTCGTTTCCTCCAAGATCCATGTAGCAGTTGCAGATCCTGCAGTGTGGGTGTTCTGTGGTGGCTTGTCCTGTCTGAATAATTTCTTTGTAACACGTGGTATTACAATTCCAGTTTGGCATGGTATTTTTTTAAAGAACCATGCTTACAATTATTACCCTGTAAGCATCCAGCGTGTGTCAGCCATTATACTGAAGCCATCCCCTTCCTGTGTCTGTCCGTCCACAGACTCGGTGTGAAGGCTGTGTGGACACAGTCTTTCTAAACATATTTATTTTATTGTGAATTGCTTAGCTGCATGCAGAGAGGAAACCTTCTCTTCCAGGACTGACAGAGGTTGCAAAGCAGTGCTGACTAGCCCCTCTTCAGCTTCGAGAAGAGAACAGCTGTTCTGAGAGACAGGAAGGCTTCTACCTGGCCAGTGACGTCATAGCAACCTGGAACAGACACTCAGAACTGGAGAAGTACAAATGATGTATGAATTCTTAGGAGATAACATCTTTCACATAACTTATGATGACGTGATGACAAAAAAATAATAATAATTCAAAGTAACCAGCCATCTGCTTGGGAAGTGCCAAGCATTTAAATAGGGTTTCAAGTGAGCAGCTTTGGCGCTGACGGTTTTCGTGTTCGCTCTGTAGTCTGTCTGGTCCCTCACACACTTGCCTTCTACTTTATGTAAGACTAAATAGGAGGAAGAAATCTGGGTTTATTTTAAAGAAATCTTTGCTGTGGAGATATTTGTTTTACAGACATATTTACTTCCACATTTGTTTTGCTAATGAAATCATGCGTTGAAAACACCACCTTAGAAAGCCTTGCATTTATACCTTATTTATGGTGTAAAGCAAATTGCCTTTAATCTTGAACACTTGACAAAAAGGCCAAAATAGCTGTAAAATAAAATGTGACTCTCATCCACCAAACCCCAGGGATAAAAACCTGCCAGGACAGCAGCTTAGCCTTCTCCCTACTATTGTTGCAGCAATGGGTTAAAGACAACAGCTAGTGTGCTTCAAGGATGGAGTCCCACCCCGAGCTTTGCCACTGAGAGAGCTGAGAAGTGGGTAAGTGGTTGTCTAGGACCGGGGTACCCTTCGTGGCCAGCCGGCTATAGAACCTGGATATCCTTAGGACCCTTTCCAGTGCACTGAGCCACATCACACAGAATGCTAAAGATAGGACCAGAGCAGTATTCCACTGAGACCAGCTAGTGAAGGTAATAGGCGAGATCCCTGGAATGTGACAAAGTACGATCCTAGGTGTTGCTCCTGCAGTCATTCTCTTCAGAGGAGACAGCAACATCTCACAGGTGCACCTTTTGGAAGCTATGGGGACCGCTTGGAAATCACTCCTATCCTGCTGGTCAGCTGCCGGTTTCTGTTTCCTGCTGGCCCTAATTCCTGTGTCTTTATCCAGGGGTCTGATGAACTGCAGACAGACCAGGGCTCTCATTCACTCTGCAGCAGATCTTTTAAAAAATTGTCTTCTGCCTCCCAAAATGAAATATTGCTCAAAGGGACTAGAGAAGCTGAGTTTTTTCAGTGCAGGGAGAATGTAGACCCAGAACTGGAGGCCTGTTGGGTATGCATCTAAACCTTCAGAAAATCCTTTCTTCCCAGCCTGGGTGACAGCTTGGAGTTGTCAGGACCTGAGGAGGGGTGGGATGGTTTGACTCACAGATTAGTGCAATGGGTTCACAGGTTGGGAAGGCAGATCAAAACTGTAACAGTAAAACCATATTTTGTAAGTTTACATTGTATTTGTGTTAACTTACTGTGACTACTGTTCAGCTTTGTTTAGAAACCCTTTTTATAGGCTTTCTTAGCAAAAAAAAAAAAAAAGTCCATATCTATGGATGATATAGCTCAATCTTCTGTACATATGTTTTATTAATATGTAAATATTCAGATTTTTTAAAACTATGATGTTCTTTTAAAAGAATTCAATGCAAAGCTAGTTGTGAAAATGGTGTGTAACACTGTGTTGTGATTTCAACTCCCAAGATGCCCTTTATGTCCATTCTGGAAAAATACAATAAATTACTTTAATTGAATGCACATGCGTCTTGCTTGCTACCCAGTCTTCCCACATTTATGAAGTCAATGCCACTCATTAATTAAAAGCTATTTATGAATATTCTGATTTTTTTTCCCTCAGGGTTTATGCCTGAGTGAGAAATTATGTTTACAAATAAAGCAAGCAGATTTCTAGCAGAAAGGCTGGTAGATGTTACTGTCCCGGCTCCGTCTGACAGTTGGATCAATGACTACAGCGAGTCCCACAGAAACACTTGGGCATTAAGCACTGAGATGCTCGAAGCCTAATTTTAAATGAATTAGGTAGCCTTATAATCTTCACTTAAAAGGTTAAGCCCCGCTTCTATGGAAACAACACACCAAAAGGCCAAATCAGTCCTTCCCATGAAGAGTGGCTGCTAACGCGCCTGCGCTGCTCTTCTCTTCCTTCACACAGCAGGGTGTTGAGCTGGCCCCTCTTATTCCCCAGGGCATCCTCAGTCCCCTTCTCAGAGCATGTGACATTCCGGAGCCTAGAATCTGGCTCCATTGCGGATTTACTTCAGGATCTGTTCCAAAAAGAGGGGTTTGAGCTGTTTAGAACTTGGGTGGTAGGCTCAGGGTGGCAAGAGGTAGCTGCTGCTTAAGAAATCAGCTGAACCGGGGTGGGGGAGGGGAAGCACAGGATGGTCTGTTTGCATAAGAAAATCTACAGTCAACATAAATCATCACACTTTTTTTCTTTGAAGATGAGAGCTTGCCACAAGCTATCCATAGATCATCTCCTTTGCGGGCTCCATGGGTATCCATGAAAATATTTGTTGAGGGGGAATCCATGTGATGCTTTACTGCCCAGGACTACTGGGATGCACTTGGTTCCTTATGCTGGCAAGGACTGGTGTCCTAGAAGAAGGGCTCTGACAGCTTTTCCAAGCTGATGTGAGCAAGAGAGTGTCCAGAGTAGGAGGCTCCACCAGAAGGGGATCACTACCCTCTTCCTTCCACATCTCAGCCTTATCAAGTGATTGATATGGTGGGTGTATTTCCCAGATCCCCCCCTCCCCGAGTTCAGCTCCACCATGTATGTACTCACCACAACTAGGCCAAGCCCTGTGTTGGCTTCCAGCCTACCAGGGTGAGCTACAAGGGAGAGAAAATGGTAAAGGCCAAACTGGAGAGACACCTGGCACCCAACTGCACCAGCCTCCTTCCCTTCCAAGACATTAGGGCATCGGGTCAGCCACTGGAATGGTCTCAATAAAAGGTTCTGCTTACTGTCTTCCATTGATCCATTCGAATGAAGTAGTAGTCAGTCAGTCTGCTGTGGTGAGGGCTATGGAGAGAGAAGAGGAACACGGGGCAAACCCAACCATGTGCAAGCACAAGAGAAACAGCCAAAATCAGTGACTAGCTGAGTTGTAAGATCAAGGAGGGTACTAGTAGGGGTGCTAAGATACAGACTAGTGTCCAGAGGATAGTAGATGAGTCTGATCTACATACTAGCACAGTAATTCCTTCTATTAATGTTGACAACACCCTTGGAACTATGCTGGGATCACAACAGAAAAGAAGAGGGAGAGGGAGAGGAAAGAGGAAGAGGAGGAAGAGGGAGAAGGAGGGTGATGATGATGATGATGATGATGAGGAGGAGGAGGAGGAGGAGGAGGAGATTGTAAGAGCCAGAGGTTGAGGAGGACTGGAGTCAAGTTATTATATGCCTGACCTCACAGCAGCTCTGGTTGTCTGTTCAAGACCTGTACAAAATCAAGCCAGTCAGCACTCTAGCCTGGACTGGGGAAGGGAAACCACAAACATCATAAGTGAGGAGGTGTTGATTAGGGAAGGGAGAGTCTGTTTTCTTTAAAGGTGTGGCCCCTGGTGTGTCTACTAAGCTAGCAGATGGCCTCACATCCATGAGTATGCAGGAAGCACAAATGGGCTCAATGGAGAAAAAAAAAGACATGGGCAAGTTGGGAGCTGGTGAGAAGGTAGGGCTGAATCTGCAAGGGGAGGTGAATATAGTCAAAAGACACTATGAAATTCTCAAAAAAAATTTGTAAATATTTTTTAAGATGCCCTCATCCAGAATTCACTTAAAACCCTTGTTACCAAATGGGACAAAAAGCAGAACCCTATGGGAAATGGCTGCTTTCAAGGCCTGTTTGTATTTGTAAGCAACTTTACCAGATAGGAGGAAACTTAAGCTTGTAAGCTTTGTCCCACACTAGAAGCAATTATAATCTATGGCACCATTCATTTCTCTCGGTTCATCTCTTAGTTAATTAATCATCAAGGTGTTCCTATGACTGTCGACTCACAAGTAGTCACCAAGCTCCATCTAGTGAGATTTTTATCCGAGGTACTTAATGTTTTCTGGAATCATTTGCAATGTACTTGGTTGTTAATGTTCTACTGGAATCTAGGTCTCGGTGTCAGAGAGCTTATCTGTGAGGTCATTAAGAATGAAGCTCTGCAGCCAGTCCCACACACACAGACAAAGCCACACTCCCAGGT
>NW_022196913.1:1814587-1814949 GCF_008632895.1 Mastomys coucha
ATAGGTCCAACATTGTACAATCTATATACACTGTCAGCTTGTTTGTTTGTGACAGAGTCTTGCTGTGTACAAAATAAGGGTCTTAAAATCTTGCTTCTCCTATCTCAGCCTCTCTATATGTAGTATTGTTTATTTCATGTTTTTACACTATACTATGGTTTTCAGAACAGCTTATATATTTCAAAAGTATTTATATACTCAAAAGAAACATAGACGATTAACTAGGGAGGTGCCTTGTAAGAGAACAAAGTGAGACTGAATGCTTTGTTTGACATTTGTAACTCTTGTATCAAATTTAAAGAAGAGGACTTTATAAGTTATTCTTTCTCTGAGATGAATGCTTTTCCAAATTATCACAGCTA
>NW_022196913.1:1815410-1821665 GCF_008632895.1 Mastomys coucha
TTATTTAAAATTTATATTGAGAAAAATGTATTTTCACTATTGCTGTAGACGAGCATCTAAATAAGACTTCAATTGATTGTTGTTTTATATCAAACAACTTTTATAATACTTATTTTTGTTATAATATTTTATAAATTTTAAGGAATATGACAAAAAAGATATTGTAGGTATTGAAGGGGGGTCTCTGGGAGGAGTTGGGGTACAAAAGGGGAACAAGAATGTGATTCAATTCTATTTAATTAAAATATGTTTTTAAATGTTAACAAATTCAGATAAATTGAAATCATGTAACTTTTCTCATCATAATGCAATAAAAGTTTTAAAAAAAAGAAGTTAGGCATTTTAAACCATCAAATTTTGGACTAGAGAGATGGGTCCTGTGGTTAAGTGCACCTGGCTATTCATTTAAAGGATCCAGCTCAACTCCTAGCACCCACATTGCAGCTCAAAACATCTGGAAATCCAATTCTAGAAGATCTGATAACCTCTTTTGGCTTGTTCAGATGCCAGGCATAAAAATGGTACAGAGATACACGCAGGCAAACACCCAAACAGACAGATAAAAATTAAATTAGATTTTAAAACCTAAATTTGAGACTAATATGTTTAGGTCATTCCTTTTAAATCCTCTTCCAAAAGGGCAGCCGGTGCCAGCATGTTGAACATTCTCTGACCAGCTCTCTTCCCTCTGTTACATGAACTCTTCCACTCAAGGTTAAGACAGATTCAAAAAAAGGTGGAGGGCCCTTGGTGTGACTATGAAGTGAAAATCAATTTTACAGGGGAAATAGAGCATCCTAAATTGTTACAACTAAGTGACTGGTGCCAATTGCATATTTTGTTAGAAAAACTGCTTTCCACTATATTCTAGTAAGAGGCTGTCATAATAGAGGGCACTCACCCAGTGCTGCACCAAATTAACTCTCATCCCAAGGTGATGTATTTCTAACCACCTGATAAGGAAAACCAGAAGTAACTCAATTAGCAAGTGCTGTGCTGGCCCCACCCTACTCTGGTTAGGAACATGGTCTTCTGCAGCATCCTGATAGGACACTCTTCACCTCATATAACCATATCCACTGTGTCCTCTCTTGCCCCTCACAAGTGCACCTTTAAAATGGAGCAGGGAGCTGGAGAGATGGCTCAGCAGTTAAGAGCCCTGACTGCTCTTCCAGAGGTCCTGACTTCAGTTCCTAGCAACCACATGGTGGCTCACAACCATCTGTAATGGAATCTGATGCCTTCTTCTGGTGTGTCTGAAGACAGCTACAGTGTACTCATAAAATAGATAAATCTTTTAAAAATAAATAAATAAAATGGACCAGGAATTTTGAGTGTGTGGCTCCCCTTAAGATACTGTTTGTAGTTAAGCGGTATGTGTGCACTGTCCAGGCTTCTTCTCCTACCCCATTAATGACAGGCTGTCTGAGTAATTCCTGTGCCTTCCTCCAGTAGAACTGGCTGGCCAGTCTTGGGTGTGACCGTACTGTAAGTGTTAGACTAACTCCTGACCATCACACACACCGTGATGGTGCCATTATAGTTATTATCTCTTGTGATAACAGAATTTTAGAAAATTAAATCCAAAAACTTTGGGAGCAGAAAGCAGAGGGTGAAGCAAACACATTTAGTCTGGAAGACTATTGACCTAGGCAGCCAAAGAGCCAAATGAACTTTACAGATGGGAGAGACTTCAATTCTGTTCAGTTAAATGTTTTGTAAAACTACAGAAATGGAAATTTGATTGTCATCAGAAATGAACAGACATTGGCTGTTTGGAAAGATGGCTATGTCATTACAACATTTCCATGAAAGCAGGAAGACCTGGGTTTTACCTCCAGTACCCATGTTTAACTACAAATAAATAAAATTAATTTTTAAAACTGAGCATAATGGTGTGTGTTTGTAATCCTAGCACTGGGCAGACAGAAGCAGCATGAGGATACTCCCTAGGGATTGCTAGCCAGCCAGTGTCACCTATGTGACAAGCCCCAGGCTAATGAAAAGTCCTGTCTCAGGGTGGGCAGCATCTGAGGAAAACATCTAGGATTGTCCTCTGGCTTCAACATGTGCACACACACACATACACAGAGAGGGATGGGGAGAGGAGAGAGAGAGCAGAGAGACAGAGAGACAGAGAGACAGAGACAGAGAGACAGAGAGAGAGGAGACAGAGAGAGAAAGAAAGAGAGACAGAGACAGAGAGACAGAGAGAGAAAGAGAGAGAGAGAGAGGAGGGAGAGGAAGAGGAAGAGGAGGGGACAGATATAAGACAAAACCTAATCTATATAAATATAAAGTAAAGGTGGCATAACATTCAACATAGCATGTAGGCTACTATGACAAAGCCACCACCCCCTGAAGAATGTAGGTTAACTAAAATGAGTTTTTTCTCTAACTGGATGGATGAATAGTAGTCAACCCCAAAGGAGGTTGCAACCCTATAGGAAGAACAACAATATCAACCAACCAGACCCCACAAAGCTCCCAGGGACTAAAACCACCAACCACAGAGTACACATGGAGGAACCCATGGCTCCAGCTGGTTATGTAGCAGAGGGTTGCCTTATCTGGCATCACTGGGAGGGGAGGCCCTTGGTCCTGTGGAGGGTCAATGACCCAGGGTAGGAGAATGCCATGGTGCTGAGGTGGGAATGGGTGGGCAGGTGCGGGAGCACCCTCATAGAGGCGGGATGGGATAGGAGCTTTGTGGAGGTGAAACTGGGAAGGGAGATGCCATTTGAAATGTAAATAAATAAAATATCCAATAAAAAAAAATAACAGTAGTCAGTCCCTTTCTCACACCCAGGGTTCATCCAGAAACATGACTCCGTCCATTCTGTTGTTCTGTCAGTCACCCTGTTAGATTCCCATGTCTGTATCCTCGAAGCTGGCTTGCATGCTTGTGCACTGGAGTGTTAGAGAAGAAGGAAAGATTAGCAAAGAGGAGTTTATTTCTTTGTGAAAATTTCCCTCTAGGGCTTGAGTGTTCACCTGAGCTTATGTCTCCTGGGCCGGAACTGAGCAGCTTGGACACAGAAGTCCAAACTGGGTGGCACTGTGCTTAGAAAAACTGGTTTAAGTACTCAAGGAGGAGAAAAGTAGATGACATTATTCGTGCCATGGTGGCATTTTAATTGGTGGAAAGAGGATAGTGTTTAGGGTAACTGAAGAAGTCACTGGTTAAAAGTAAGAATAAACATATACAAAGATCAACTCAAAATAAGGCTTAAACCATAAAGCTCTTTGAAGAAAATATAGATGTATATCTCCATGCTTTCGGGTCAAGTAACAGTTGCTTATGGATACCAAAATCGCAAATGACAGAAGAGGTTTTGTGCTGTGGAGTGTATCAAGGACCTGGAAGAAAACTCATAGAATGGGATGGGGAGGGGCTCAGTGGATACGAGCACCAGCTGTACAGGTGTGAGGGATGTCGTTCCTCCGAAGCCATCTGAAAGCCAGGTGTGTATGGTGGCCACCAGTCACCCCAGTGGTTGGGAGGCTGCTATTGGAGAGTCCTGAGGCAAGTTGACTGGTGAAAGGAACCAAACTGGCAAGCTTCAGGTTCTGCAAGAGTCCTTCCTGCCACAGTATATGACATGGAGCATGACTGAAGCAGGCACCTGATGTCAGTTTATCACCCCCTCATACATGGGCACAGGCACACATGAGAACACACAACACACACATGTGAACACGCACAAACATATGCACATCACACACATGCAGACATGAGTACACACAACACACATGTGTGAACATGCATAAACACACATGCATATGCAGACATGGGTATACAATGCACATGTGAACACACCAACACATGTATATCACATACATGCAGACATAAAAGAAAAAAAACTCACAGGGTGGGAAAAATCTTTGCAAATCATGTCATGGAAAAGCCTTGTATTCTGTGTAAAGCACTTTTGTAACTCAAAAATAAAAATGCAAATATCTAATTTAAAGTGGCCAAGATATTTGAACAGTTTTCTCCAGGAAAATACACAGTGAGCAAGAAGGTTAATAAGTATGCAGAAAGATGCACACCATCGTAGGTCATCAGAGAAATGGAAGTCGAAATTACAATGAGATCCCTCTTCACAATGATTGGGCTATTTATAATCAACCAAAAAAAATTAACAACATTAGCAAGAATGGAGAAGTTGGAGCCCTCCTTAGACATTGCTGTTGGGTATGTGGCACAGGCTTTGGGGAATCATTTTGAAGTTTCTCAAAAACTGAAATAGTAACCATATAATACAACCATATTAGGTATCAATGCAAGAGATTGTAAATATATGACCACACAAAATCCTGGACCCAGATGTGTGTGGTAGCATTATTCATTGTACTTGCTAGCTAGTTTTACAAGTTAGATCAGGCTGAAGGCAAGCCTGTAGAGAACTTTCTTAATTAGTGATTGACGGGAGAGGACCCAGCCCATTATGGGTTCTATAAGAAAGCAGGCTGAGCAAGCCATGAGGAGCAAGCCAGTAAGCAGCACCCCTCCATGGCCTCTACATCAGCTCCTGCCTCCAGGTTCCTGCCCTGCTTGAGTTCCTGTCTAACTTCCTGTGATGGTGAACAGTGATATTGAAGCATAATCTGAACAAGCCCTTCCCTCACCGAGTTTCTTTGATCATGTTCATCACAGCAATAGAAATCCTAACTGACACATTCATGAGCCAGGCAGTGGTGGTGCATGCCTTTAATCCCAGCACTTGGGAGGCAGAGGCAGGTGGATTTCTGAGTTCAAGGCCAGCCTGGTCTACAGAGTGAGTTCCAGGACAGCCAGGGCTACATTCACGAAACCCGAGAACTGGAAATAATGTACCTGTTGATGTGTATGAACCCAAGTATCTATCCCTTCCTTTGAATACTAATTTTACGATGGAAGGCAATGAAGTGTTAATACATGCTAACACAGATGAAAACCTTGGGGCTGGGCAAGATGGCTCAGCCGGTAAGAGCACTGACTGGTCTTCCGAAGGCCCTGAGTTCAATTCCCAGCAACCATATGGTGGCTCACATGCATCCGTAATGAGATCTGACGCCCTCTTCTGGTGTGTCTGAAGACAACTACAGACTTACATATAATAAATAAATAAATCTTTGAAAAAAAAGGAAAAGAAAATCTTGAAGAAACGGTGTTACATTTAAACAACCAGACACATAAACAACATGCTGTGTGACAACAATTATCTAAAGCCACCAGGACACACAAGTCCAGAGAGGCAATTGTCTGTGGTTGCCTAGCGCGGAGAGAAGGAACTCCGGCAGTGGCTGCGATGGGCACAAGAGTTTCTTTTTGGAATGATGAAAATGTCTGAGATTAAATTATTTCAATTTCACTGTAAATATCTTCTAAGACACTAAGTTGAAACTATAAAAGCATAAGTCTCACAATATGTTAATTCTATCTTGATAAGGCTGTTAGAAATATAATCATAATAAAGTTAGGCCTTCCTCCCACTGTCAAGTTTATCCTAAATGTTTGAAGAATTTAAGTAAAACAAACCCATAAAAACAAGTTTAAAATATTGAAAATATTTCTATAAGCTAAGGGGGAGGGGGAATTTGAAAACATGACATGATAGAAATTGCTAAGCAAAACTTACTTCATTTCATTCAGTATGAGTTTGAAATTCATGTGTCAAAAACTTTACTAAATTAAATAGAGATGAAAAACTTTTGCAAAATAAATGATAGTACTGATATATATAAATATATTTTTTTCAACTCATAATCGATGGATAAATAACAAAATGTTACAATTAGCCAGAAAGACTGTAATTCCAGTACATGGAAAGTTGAGGCAGGAGGGTAACTTTTGATACCAACCTGAGCAACATAATAAAAACCATATATCAGAAATAAAATAAAAATCTTACATGGTAAAATCGGGACTGGAGAGATGGGTCAGTGTTTACTGCATTCGCTTCTCTCGCAGAGACCCAGATTCAATGTCAGGCACCCACATGGCAGCTCATAATGATTTGTTACTCCAGTTCCAAAAGATCTGCTGCTCTCTTCTCTCTTCTATAGGCCCAAGACATGCACATGGTACACCTAGGCACATGCAAGCAAACAAACAACAACAAAAGAATAAAAATTTTAACGATAAAATTAACTCACTTTAAAGATTTATTTTTAACTGTGTATATGTGTGTTTCTACATAAGCATATGCACATGTGAGTACAGATACCTGTGGACGTGTGTGCACAGGTTTGTCGGCTAAAGAAAGACAA
>NW_022196913.1:1821847-1823250 GCF_008632895.1 Mastomys coucha
TTTTTTTTTTTTTGAGACAGGATCCCTTACTGAACTCAAAGCTTACAGTTCCAGGATGGCTCTCCAGTCAGCTCCCAGGATCCATATGTCTCCACAGCCCAATGTGGGTGCAGTCTTGCATCAACATCTCCTCTAGCTTTTACATTTTCAAAGCTTTTAGAGATTTGAACTTGAGTTCTCTTGCTTTTGCAGCAAGCATCTGACCCCTTGGGCCATTTTCCAAGCCCCCGTAGATTTTATATTGTTAAAGGAATGTGTGTGTATGCTGCTCTAAAATAAAAAGAATAGGAAGTTGATTGGTGCACAGATCTGGGAAACAGTGATGCTTGGCTCCTGGACACTGTTATGAAGGCCCCAAAAGGCCTTGAAATTCTTGCAGTCCAGGATTCTTGGGTATCAGACATGCTCCAGTGAAAACTTTGTCTTCCAGGTCCATGTCTCTCCAATAACATGTACATTAAAGCTATTCTTGGGGCTCTGAAGTTAACACTTTACCTTGAGGAAAGAGCAGGCAGCCTGCAGTATAGCAGAAAGAGGAGATCCTCTACAGCTCGGAAGGAAACTGGAGACCAGGCTTTATGAAAAATGGAGTAGCTGCAAAATGAAAAGAAAACCCCTGGAACTGTGAAGGCATCTGACACATCAGTGCAAGACAATGACACAGAGGCCTCTGGGATCTGAAGAACAGTGAAAGGACAACAGAACATGAGGTGGATGGTGGCGACACAGGACACCAGGGACTTGCTAAGCTCCCCGCCCACGAGTACTTCTCTCCAGCTTCTTATCTACACAATTCTGTTGTATACTTCTGTGGTTGTGAGTTCTCGCCAGAGATAATGCTCCGTGAAATAGAAAACTATCCTGTCTTCACATCCCTGCCTTGAGTTTCTGCCCTAACTCCCCAGGATGGTGACCTGGAAGCACAAGATGAAATAAACTCTTTCCTACCTATATTGCTTTCGATCAGAGTGTTCTTCCACAGGCACACAGAAAGTAAACAATAGTGACTCTCATGCCCAACATGTGGTACCAACTCCGCATGTCTTGGCTGATATGTTATGGTACATGTAATCCACCCAGCAGCCTGCGCATTATGTCCTGGATGATGTGCTATGACATGCATAACCTACCCAGCCGTCTGTGCATGCTCTATTCCAACAGCTTAAGTCAGCTGATTCTCAAAACCACCTGGGGATATAGATGCTGTGCTACCCCATTTCACAGATGAGAAGACTTATGTCAGCTCACATGACTAGAGTCCTTTAAACTTGACGCTTGTGTTGCCGGTTTCTAGTTTTACTGCCTGTTTTGCTCTTTAGTGGAGCCTAACTGGTAAGGGGGAAGAGAAAAAGGAGGAGGAGGAGGAAGAGGAGGAGGAGGAGGAGGAGGAAGAGGAGGAGGAG
>NW_022196913.1:1824076-1853106 GCF_008632895.1 Mastomys coucha
GGAACCACCTCAGTGGGGGTTTTCTTATATGATTCTTTGTCATGGAGCTTATTTCACATCACAGCATTAAGTGAGGCACAGGTGCAAGTATTTATAGTGTTTCCTATGAACCAGGCATTGTCCTAAGTATGTTACATACGGTGACTTCATCTCTAATCTGAGCCTGGCAGGACTCTTTCCACCATCTTCATTTTACAGGTAAGGAGACTGGATTAAAGAATGCTTGAGTAATTTTTTCAAAGCCATGTTGCTAATGATGAGCTGAACCAGAACCTAAAACCCAAGTGTTGTGGTTCTATGTGTGCTTTCTAAGAAGGCATTGTTAAATGCCTGGCCTTGATTTATGTGTTACTTCAAATATCCCATTTAAAACATCCCCAACATGCTGTCAGAAAGAGGCTGGCAAGAAACTTCTGATGTCTTCGTTGTGTGTATTCAAGAGAAAATAACAGAGTCACTAAATGGGAGAGCTGATCAGTCATAATGACTAAAGTTTAAACACTGACTCTAACATTGGCTCTTTTCCTTCTCCATCCATCCACCCTAAGAATTGGGGGCAGAGGGGAGAATTGGGTGGAAGTCAAACTATCCCCCAACTGCTGAAAGTCACCAAAATCACTGGGACATCCCTCCTTAGTAGAGAGTCATTTGCTAAAGTGGCAAGACTGGAGGCTCGGAAAGGAAATGAGGGCATTCAACAGAGATTCTTCACATGTGGCTCCTGGAACTGTCACATTAGCATGGCCTGGAAACATGTTAGAAATGCGAAGCCTGCATGCCAGACCCATTGTTGCACATGATCTGTTGATGGGCCCGTGTGGCCTAGCAAGCCCTCCTGTGATCCTGGTGCATTTTAAAGCTGGAGGTGGGAGACAGCCCCTGGCACAGCCATGAGCAGATTGTCACCTGCTAAGAGCCACTACAGCAACATGGGGATTCTTTCCTCTAATGAATTAGAGCACACTTAAAACTGTGCCCTCCATTCTGGGTGGGAAAATTTGTGTGATCACAGAAGCACCTGAAAATGTCAGTTCCTTGGGGAAAACTTTAGATATGAAGTAAACACTGAGGACAGAGGATATTCAAGTCTGGCACAGCTACTAGAAGATACTCAACTCTCAGTTCCCATGTGGTAGCTGGGACTGAGGCCAATAGAGACAAGAAAGAGATAAGACACAACCAGGACCTGAAGCTGAAATCTATCACTCTCCTTCAATTTGAGTGATCGGCCTCTCAGCCTCCTGCTCAAGTTAGCTTCATCTCCCTTCCTCTCTTCCTCTCTCCCCCTCTCTATCTCTCCTACACCCTCTCTCCTCCTTCTTTTTCTCTCTTTTCCTCAAATGTTTGCTCTAGGGAACCCCAGAATCAAGCCACCTTGCCTTGACAGTCTCTCTGCCTTGCAGAATGACCTTGAGTCTTGCATGCATGACCAAGGTGGTCAGGCATCAGCAGCTAGAGAAAATCAGAAACGCCATTCCCAGGAGACATTACTCAAGCTGATCAGTATCTATTGTATTGCTCCAGTGTTCAGAGCCTTCCACTTGGAAAGACCTTCTCACAGTGTCCACTGCATTTCAGGGTTTAGTGAGGAGACAAGGGGTCAACCTGCAAGAAGCTTGGACTGTGGGGTGTTCTCCAAGATATATGGAAAACATCATTTTCCAAACTTGCTTTACTTCTAGGACTGACATCCCAGATTGTTAGAACATTCCAGTCTGTTGATCTCCTCCTGCTGTAAGCATCATCGTGGCCTGCCGTGCCATGTGACATCCTATCACAGGAATTCTGAAGCTGAGTCACTATGGTCCTTGTGTGAGTCCAGAATAATCTACAAAAGTGGGATTGCCGGCAATCAAGATGCTATTGAAAGATTCTGCGAAAGAAGACTCAGGCTGGGTCTGGAAGAAGGAAAGGAATGTTTGTGGAAGGCAAGGAAGGGGGGCGCTGTCACCCCATAAACTAGCTGGTAAGAAAGGGCAGGCACGTATGGATCTTAGAAGCTTGCTGTTGCAATCAGTGTCCATTTGGCAAAATTTGGAGCGCCTGTAAAGTTACAGGTGATGAAGCCTCAATCCATGTGGTTAGAAGACCATGGGAAATGGCACGAAGAATTCTGAAATTCAGCCAGCATGATAGAATACACCTGTAATGCCAGCGTTCTACCACTGAGCTATAACCCCAGGGGTTGTAATTCCAGTGTGTGGGAAGCTGAAGCAGAAAGATCACAAGTTGGAGGCTAGCCTGGGCAATATAACAAGACTCTTTTTTAATGATCTGAAATTTATTCTTCCTAGAAGGTAGTCTCAACACCATCTTATAGACTTTGGATAAATGTTATGGGACAGACACCGTCTTATAGGCTTGTAATAGATGTTATGAGACAAAAGACTTCTGTGATCTCCTAAGCCTTTGAGATCTGCAGTGAAGCATTTCACAAGACATCTGACCAGCAGAGCCCACTTAACCTTGCATCTCTAAGAAGGGAGGTTGGATGCACTACTTTATAAACCCATTCCACTACAGAATTCAGTTTTCCAGAACTAGTGTCCCAGGAAATGTAGTTGTTAGAAGATTCTCATTGGTTCCCTTGTTCCCATCCTGAACCAGTGTAGCCTTCAGAGAATAGCAGCTGGGGTCTCACTGAACAAATTCTGAAGTTCAATGATTATCTCTGGTGAATCCAGGAGGTGATCAGTATGGGAAGGACTGGTTCCCCTTCATAAGAGTAACACCTATGAGGCCAATGTAATGGGAATGAAAGGGGGAGAAGGAAGGTAAAGGGATAAAGGATGAGGCTGAAGCATACGCAAGCCCTGAGGGGACAGTAAGTCACTGATAGGATAGTGGTAAAGGGATAAAGGATGAGGCTGAAGCATATGCAAGCCCTGAGGGGACAGTAAGTCACTGATGGGATAGTGAAGGGAAAGAGAGGGATGAGGGAGATATGGATGTACCACAGAGGATCAAAGGGCTTAAGGGGAACATGGAGGCAAGACGAAGTTAGGGAATGAGGGGACATGGAGGCACCGGGGAGGAGATAGAAGAAAGAAGAAATATGGAGGTGCTGAGTTAGGTATGCAGCCCCAGAGGCATAGATAGACATAGAGGTCTATGAAAGTCTTTGGAGTAGAATCTAGGTAGATATGCCATCACTTTGAAGGATGAAGGGGGTTGGTCTGCTATTGCTATGGATTCAAATGCTAAATACTGGCCCCCAAGATCTCACTGCCCCCAACAAGGAGACTCTCAGGGACAAGGAGAACCCTCACATACACCAAGTGATGCTATATAACCTTGCTTCCCCAGTTAACTAGTCAGCAAAGCACTAGAGCCTGTGATTGGACAGTCGATAGAGGTAGATGGGCTTTTAGTTACCTGGCTGGGGGTTGCAGGTAGAGATTGTGTTGGGGAAGGAACCAAGGAAAGTGGAGGCTCTCATGACGGGAGATGGATCGTGAGCATGTGGCCAGGAGAAACAGTAAGTAACAAGAGAAATATGGCTGGGATGTGAGTTACAATAGCTCCAAGCCTGCCCGAGCTAGGGCATGTCAGTTACAATAGCTCCAAGCCTGCCTGAGCTAGGCTTACAGCTCGGAAATAAAATACTGGGTTATGTGTCCTTTATATGAGATACCTATAATTAATAATCCTACTTACAGAAGGAACAGAGAAACAGAGAGAGAGAGGTGAGCACAGGTGAGACCACTAAGGAACAGAGCAGAGATTGGAAGGGACCACTCACTTTCATTGTGACTATAAAGCATGCCTGGAGCGGGTCCTGCTTTGAATGATCTCTGAGATGCTTTCATCTTCAGTTTTTCATGAGGTTCATAGAAAAAGAAAACAAAAGGGATTTGAGGGTGTGATGCTGGGGATGTACCCAGAGCTTCGTGCTTGCTAGACAAGTGCTCTACCACTGAGCCATAACTTAGCCCAAAAGAATGGCATTTCCACATCTCATAGCTAAGGACATTAAGGAGACAAAGCTTGACAAGTGTTATAGAACTACCCCAGGGCTGAAATGCGTTTTTCTTTATTATTATTATTATTATTATTATTATTATTATTGGAGGGTGGGTGGGTGTGATGCAGGGGTGCCTGCCACAGCACGTGTGTGGCGGTCAGAGGAGAACCTTGGGGAGCTTTGAACTTGTGTTACCAGTTTTATACTACAAACACCTTTACCCACAGAGCCAACTTACCAGCCCAAAGCTCAAACTCTTAACCATCCACTCCAACCTAGAAAAACCCAGGCCCTCCTCTCTGCCACACACCAGGAAACCACTTTTAGTGAAGCCCTCTGATGCCCTCAGCGTTCCCCACTGACGGAGACAAGTGGAAATCTTAAGATGGTTTTTCACAAATGAGACAGGTGCCATTTATCATGTTGTAATGCTAACAAATTTCATACATGCAAAGCTCATAGTGTGTGTAAATAAATTAACCCAGCAGCATAAAACTTGATTTCGTGTTTTTTAAAAAATGAACATACCTGTTTCTTTGAGTTGCGATATTTATTTTCTTTTCTGGATTTTTTTTTTAATTGGTTCACATTTGTCAGTGGAAACCACTTCTGATTCTGAGAAAGACCAATCAAATAAATCTGAAGTCAGATGTGCTTTGAATTTTGTTTAGAGACAAGGGGTTCCCCTCCCCCAAATAGTCCTTGTTTCCCAGAGAAAACATGGAGCACATTATTTTTATCCTTGCTATCCTTGTCTGCTCTTGTTGCCATAAACATGATGTCATTTGGGCTCTAGAACACACCTGCTTCTGTGCTGGTCAATTCTAGTTCCTGTAGAGCAGCTGCAGAAGAATGAGAATCTAAGGTGAGTGAGTGAGGTCTGAATCAAGCATATGGGGTTCACAGAGAATCAACAGTGCACTTTCTTAGCACTACATCCACACAGCACCATCTTGATGAAGGAGTGACAGCCAGCCTTCTTTATTTGAAACATTGTTCCATAGTTGTTGCTGTTTACAGGTCTCTGTCTGTCCTGAGGACTAATTTGTTTGGCTTTGTGAGGCATCCTGGCTACTGCTGCCGCTCAAGGCTCTGAACAGTCAGGGAGATAAATAGAAGTTATTTTTAATCATCTGTGTGTTATAAGAAAGCTTTCACCTGGAAAGATTGCAGGCATGCCTTAAATTCCAGTTATAGTACTTGGAAAGCCGACCCCAGCTCTAGGGTGAACTTTTGCTTGTACTGGGGGCGGGAGGAGGGGACTGGAGGTGGGGGTTATGGTGTATGTATATGTTTATGATTTATTTGTAAAATGCAGGTGTAATTATGCCACAGTGAACACACAGAAGTCAGAAAACCTTCATGTTTTTTGAAGTAGTCTCCTTTGTTTTTATGTTAATGGCTACAGCCCTCCAGCCTACCCCAGTCTCTGCCTCCATTTTCTGTAATGCTGTTGGTATGACAGGTGTGTGTCACCACTCCAAGGACTGAATTCACACTCGAGTTATCTAGTGTGCACAGCAAGTTTACTGAGCCACATCTCCAGCTTGGCCTTTCCAGTGCTTGAAATCAGGGGTATCCAAAAAGAGTCCAGCATCACTCCTTATGTATCGCTGAAGAAACTGAGACCAGAGGAGCTGCTCCCTCCCCAGGCCCCAAGGATGCAGAGGAGCTGTTCCCTCCCCAGGCCCCAAGGATGCATACGCTTACGTCTTCTCGTATACCCAGTGTTTTTGAACGTGATAAAGTTTGGTAATTAAATGAGGTTATTGGGGCTAACCCTCATCAAATTCTAATCCCAAACATATGTCCAGTTGAGAATATTTTAAAATATATAATTTCTATTTTTCTTTTAGAATTTCATGTATTTTAGCAATATTCTCCCCCTTTCCCCTCCAGCTCCCCCTGAACCCACCCAACATATCCCCCTACCAACTTCATGTTCTCCTATTTTTTTATAACCCACTGGGTACAACCTGTGCTGCCCATTTGTACATGAGCATAGGGAATTGCTGGAACATGGGCAACCTACCAGTGGCCCCACCCCAAGGAAAAAAAAAAAAAACGACTCCATTCACCAACAGCCATCCTTTGCCAATAGCTCCTCAGCTGTGGCCACGCCTCCATCCGAGCTAGAGTTTTTATTGGCTTGAGCTCATTGCAGGTCTTGTGCTGGCAATCAGGACTGCGGTGAGTTCTGAAGTGCAATGGCCGTGTGCCATCTAGAAGCAGCTGGTACTTCACAGCGCTACTCCTCATCCTCTGCCTCCTACATCCTCTCTGCTTCCTCTTCCTGGGAAGAGTTTTGAGGGTGGGAGTGGGGACTTGATATAGATATCCTGTTTAGAACTGAGTGCTCGATGTCACTTATGCCTGGCACTTACACCAGTTATGAGGCTGTGGCGTTAACCGCTTCCCACTGTAAAAAGAAGCATCTATTAACAACAGTAAGAGCAGAGCAAATATATGAGTGCCAACATAGATATTTAGAAGGCAGTTTGACAACATGACCATTTAGCAAAGCACCTCTCACCTTCACGGCAATGGTTTTGACCAGGTTTCCAATAGGAGGCATGAATTCCTTCCTGTGGAGCAGCCCTTAAATCCACCCAGAAAGTAGTTGGTTACCCCCTTAACACCCATGCCATTATTGTGCCAACAGGCATATCTTGTTTGTGGATCAATACTGTAGCAGGCTCCATTGCTAGATAAGACCACTGATGCTTTTTCTTGCCAAGAGCCCGCATAACCCCCTCTATCACTTATGAAAGCTAGCCAGGATAGCGTATTCTGTTGTTAGCATTGTGAGCTGATTGCTGACATGGCTCTGCTTCTAAACCACAGACTAGGCTAGCGCAGCGCCTCCTCAGCGGATGAGGCCTCTACTGGCACCCATTTCTTCCCTCATATCTTTGTCAAATTGGCCTGAGTTTCTGCAGGACGAGGCCAATTCTTAGAACACAGGCTGCCTCCACCTGGTGCCTTGCTCACACATATCCCAGAGCAGAGCAGAACAGAGCTCCTTCCTTCTGAGACCCAACAGGGTCACCATCATGCCATGGCCTTGTTTTTACTCATGCCAGCCACACCAACAGGCTTTAACATTAGGAAGGAGGAGGAGCTAGGGGTTTATAGCCCTTCCCTCTAACATCCTTGTTCCCACTAAGATTCCTTTGAGAAACATTTCTATTCTGTCCTTAGCAACCTGAACAAAATTAACAATAGCAGCAGGAGAGTAGAGACAGGGACATCAAGATTATCATATAATGGGAGCCGGTTGGCTGAGAAAGCCTGGGCTCCACACAACCAGCTGCCTGCTCAAGAAAAGCCCACGCTTGACAAACTAGAGCCAGGGGCTCCCTCTCTTTTCACCTTTTTTGATAATTGAGATTGCAGGTGCCCTCGGGGATGCTTTGCATGGATGGGATCACAATCTGATAAAGTAGAACCAGGAGCCACTAGGCTTGCACAAGGGAGTTAAATGGGGTTTCGGATGAGAGTCCTAGAAACCCACTGGTACACAGCTGTGGAGAGAGAAAGGCCTTACGTGAAGGTTCATTGTGTTGGGATCCTTGATTCCCAGATGGTGAGAAACTGACGCTCTTTCCTCGTCCTTGTCACTTCTGCTGTCTTTCTCTCCTGCCTCACAATGCTTGTGCTCCCTCAGAGTCCTACCTCAAAAACCCAAAAAGGTAATGTTGCTAGGGGATGGGTCTCTAGGGGGCTGGGTCTTAGGAGTGGAGCCCCCTCAGGAGTGGGCTTGGTGTCCATTAAAACATGACCTTCCACTAAGTGAGGGCACACCTGAAAGGGGTCATTGATGAACTCTTACCAGAAACCAAATCTGTTTGATATTGACTCCCAGCTGTGGACAATAAATGCCTTTTGTTTATCAGGCAGTTTGTGGCATCCTTTATAGCACAGGGAACTACTGAGAAGCTGGAGCTGCCAGCTCCATTTTAGAGGGACTGGAGAATTTTCCTGTGGGGATTCAATAACTATGCCTTGGTTACTGTCAGATAATGTGAGTGGCTGGATAGGTCAGGAGTCAAAAAGGCTGGAGGAGCAGAGAGAGAGACAGCCTTGAAGCAAGGCCTCCTTGGGCTCTAAGGACAGAAGGAGGAAGTTCTATTCAAGGAGAGAGCCACAGGAGGCAGAAGAGGCAGGGAGCTGGGATGCAGGCAGGCGGATTGAGATTGTGTTCTGGAGGGACCAGGACAAGCACTGACTTTTTACGCAAATGACAGGCTCAAGCCATGATTGCTTCTTCTCTTCTGGAACTTTCTCTTCTGATGGGACCCTAAATTCCCTCTGGTGCGTATCTCTTAGCTGCTTTACCATCAACAAGGTGTCCTGAAGAAGGAAGGAAAAGAAGGTGATATTCTTTTGGTCCATTTCCTAAGTTAGGACCTGGGCACTGGGGTGTGAGTCAGGGAGATATGCAGCAGCCCAAGGAGTTCTCTTCAGAGACCTCCGCTCAGGGGAAGATGGGATTCACTGCAAAAGAATTTCAGGATGAGCTGGTGTTTATTACGAAGAGTATTTTGCTGATCCTCAAGGGCTCGAGAGCAGGAGAGCAGGAAAGTTTTTCACCTGGGCAATATGGGAGAACTAGGCCAAGGACATGAGAGCAGGTGAGCTGGCCCTGCCCCTGCTGGGCATGTAGGCACAAGGAGAGATCCCATACACATAGCCTTCGATGCCTGTGGCAGGTGGGAAAGCTGACCCCACTTCCCACTCACTGTAGCACTCAGGAGAGCGGCCCTGTTGGACCATGAAAGGCAGTCTGTGTTCTGGTTGAATGAGGCTTACTCCGGAAACCCAGTAGAAAATTCTATAAGGGACGGAATGGTGAGCTACACTCCCACGAGCCCTCAACTCCATAATCCTGTGGCCATCAGTCACATAGCTCATGCCCCAAGCTCCTGGTATTCTGGCTAGACTCCACCCCCACAGTTACCTGGCAACAGCAAGGTAGCCCAGCCCACTATAAAAGTTGCTGCTTGCCCCCTCCTCACCCCCTCTTGCCTCTCTTGTCTTTCTTACCCTCTTGCTCCCTTGTTCCCCCTCTCTCCCCCTCCCTTCCCCCCCTCTCTTCATGTAGCCATGACTGGCCTCTGCTTCTCTGTTCCTCTCTCTCTCTCTCTGCCTTTCTGCAATAAACGCCTTAAAACCATGGACTGTCTCTGCTCATTAGGATCCTCCGTGTTGCAGCAATGGAATAGGCCTTCCCCTAAAGAGCCCCACACTTCACCTGGGCATGGGGAAGTAGAGCTGGCCCTGGTAGTGTGGGCATGGGAGAGCTGGCCCTGCCCCTAGCCAAAGCAGTGCCTAAGAGCTGGCCCTGGTGGCTCAGGCACAGAGAACATAGCCAGCACTACCCAGATCCAGGGCTTTAAGTTGTCCCACCCCAACATCTATCCCATTATGAACTGCAGGACCTCCATGACAAAGGGCAACAACAGGATATCTGAGAGGAGTCCCAGTGAAGATCCAGAATTGATAGTGTAGCAGAAGCCAGAGGCCTGGACCAGACCAATGTCTCAATGCGATGAACACTTGCAAGCAAAGCTGTTTGGACAGGAGGGTACACTGTGGGACAGACACACTGCAGTGAGATGGTTTTTTTCATTTTTTCATTTTTTCTTTCTTATTCTTTTTATGTTATTTTTTTCCTATTTTTGTTGTTTTTATTTTTTTGTTTTCTTTTGTTGGGAGGTTGCCAGGGCAGAGGACAGGGATAGAGGGACAGGAAGATAGAGTGGAAGTGGCTTGCATGATGTGACATTCACAAAGAACCAATATGTAGGTTTTTTTTAAGGAGTATTTTATTGTTTTGTGGGTCTTAGCATATAGATGTTAGTATGGGCATTAATAGGAAAGTGCTCAGGGAAAGAAGACTATCCAGCTGACGGTGGGCATGGGCTTCTCAAAGGGGCTGCTTTGGTGTCTCAGGGGTGACCACATAAGATGGCCCTCAAGTCACATCTCAAAGACTTAAGACATTTCTTTCCTTTTTTCTCTGCCCCCCTTTTTCTTTTCAATAAACAAGATTGTTGAGTAGCTACAGACTTATATTAGAATCAAATAAGATAAATCCAGGGTCATAAGGCTTACACAACTGAGTTAAGAAACATCTTCTACTATAAATGGGGTTTCTGGTGAGATACCCACTAAATCACAGGTCAGTGCTGGGAAGGAAGAAAGGCCATATCTGAAGGTCATAGACACTATGGTCTTAAGCACAATTAGTTGTTATTTTAACATTCCTATTTAAGATCTCTCCATCAAGGGACATTCTCTCTAGAGGAGCAGCCTTCACATCAGATGTTACTTGTGAGGATTTCTTGACTCTGAGCTGCCAAGAGGCGTCAGCCAGATGCCAGGTGATCCCACACTGCTTACAGTTCTCCATCTTCCTACAGTGACTCACAGGACAGTAGAGACAGTATGCTATTCACAGGGCAGGGATGCCAGGGTGGAAAGCAGCTGTCTGAAGAAGTTATGGGTCAAAGAGCCCCAGATCTTTGTGGGGTGACAGGAACAGGGGGATGGCTGCTACTTAAATAGCAAGGCCAGTGTCTCATCAGGAGGTCCTTCTACTTAGCCCCAGCCTCATCCTTGACCTATGTCTCTCAGAACAATGAGGAACTAAATGGCTGAAGCTACAGGGATTTGATGTTTATGAATCTCCAAGACATTTGGATGCTTCTCTAAACCATGACAAGTAAGTCTTGGGGTTGAGGACAGGGCTCAATGAGAAAATGCTTGCCTTGCAAGCATGGGGACCTAAATTTGATTGCTAGAACCCTCACACATAAAAAGCCTGACCTAAAAGAATAAGCTTGTAGTACCAGTGTTGGGGAGATAGAAGGAAAGCCCTGGGCTCCCTGGCCAGTCAGTACACCCTACTTAGCCAGTCCAGGACAGCTAGAGATCCAGTCTCAAAAATCAAGGTAGATGGCACCTGAGGAATAAGAACCAAAGGTTATCCTCTGGCCTCCACATTCAAGTGCACAGATACACATTCGTACACACATATACACACACTAACACAAAAAAGTCATGTGTAGTCACAGTCTTTTTCAAATTTATATCGAAGGGATATTTATTTGATGTAAATTACATTTTAACTATGCAGAAATGATACTATTTCTTTTTAAGAGAGAGAAATCACTGTTATAAGAACAGATCTTAGTCCCAAGCCCCTGTTGAAGGGTCGACATTCTTCTGTTCCACGGCAAAGAATTGGGCCAAGGGCAGAGTTCGAAACAGGAGTAGAGACAGTTTATGAAGAAAAAGACATCACTCGAGAGCTGAGAAAAAAGACCCCAGTGTTAGGTTATGAGTCACATGACCCTTAGAAACCCATCACACAATGACATCCCAGAAGCTTCCAAAATCCCATATACAGTCACTACTAAGGCACTAGATCAGAACTCTCCTTTGAGAAGCACACACACATACATGTACACATGCACACGCCACATACATGTACACATGCACATGCATGCATGTGCATGCGCAGTCTCAGGTGTGCCTTATTCTATCTCTGAGCACATTTCTTTCTATTCTTAATAAACTAACTCTGCTTCATACTGGTTCACTCTGAAATTCTTTGCAGGTGAAATCAGGAATCTGACTCTAAGCCATGCATGATGGCACATGCCTTTAATCCTAGCACTGGTGGAGTAGGGGGAGAGCAAAGGCAGGCACATCTCAAAGCCAGCCTGGTCTACATAGTGAGTTCTAAGTCAGCCAGAATGCCAGAGATTGAGGGAATGTTGCAGGCTGCTGGTGGCAATGTGGAACTGTCTCTGTTCCCATAACTAACTGTCCCAACCTTTCAATCTGGGATCTAAGTGTATCTCTGGCTTCCCATCAGCACTGTCATATTGAAGTAGCAGGTGACTGGGTGACAGAGTGTGCTTTATGCCTCCTGTAAGGCTTAAAACCCCAAGAGCTGAGTGTAGCTCTATCCTTAACAGAGGACATGAAGCTATTTATCCTAAAAAGAAAGAACTGTGCAGTGGACAGTTGATGATAAATCAGAGCCTCACACCCCATCAAAGTGCAAGAGCAAGTGTCCGGAAGCTCAGCCTTAAGTGGAACACCTCTATTGCACCTTCTCTACCCAAGGCTGGGGGGTGGGGAGGGAGCAGGCTATCATGGAAGAGCCAGAGGTCAGGGAGTACACCAAGAGAACAGTGTCTTCCAGTCATGACCAGACATGGCAGCTTTAACTGTCTGTCCAAGACCCGTGCAGGATCCAACCAGTCAACACATATGGAGGGAGACACGCAAGCTCCTACCCCTAGCTGAGAACTGTTGACAGTTGGTGACTGCAAGGGGAGAGAGTCAGTTCTCCTTAGGGGTGTGGTCCCTTGTAGGTTGTGGTCCTGCATTTCACTTCCCTGCTTGGGTGTCAGGACACAGCTCAGGGAGGCAGGCACAACACAGAGGTGCTAGGCTATGCTCCTGTCTCCTGGTTGGGGTGCTGCCATACTGCTCAAGGAAGACAAATGTGGCATAAGATAGGGGCCCCAGCCTGTGTTCCCCCGGATGAGAAATGTCATGGGCTGGGGCAGAGGTTGTGGTTCTCAAACTTCTGGGCATCCATGCATGCTGGGAACCCCTGAAGAGTTGAGATGGAGGGGGGCTTCAATGAGCCTGGGGTGAGTGCCAAGTGTGAGGAGGGGCCTTCTGTGGGAAACTCAGGCTCAGCTCATGGACAAAGCACCACCCCCCAACAATGGTCCTTGAGGAAGGGGACTGTTCTTGCTAGCGTGGAGCATTTTTATTCATGGTGGAAAAGGATGCATAACCACTTACTCAGGGTGGACCAGAGTTTAACACCTTTTGCAGGAAGGGATGCCCTGGAGGGGAAGCTTATTGGCTAACCCCCCAGGGCCCATCGAGATACCTCAGTAGCATGGAGAACTCTGAGCTCTATGCTGTGTGACCAGTCATCATGGTCCTCTCCTTAGTGGGGTGTCGTGGTCATGTGCTCCAGGACAGGAATCTGGTCAGGAGCAGATTCAAACCTCTACCATTCTCAATTATGAGAATTGCCAGGGTCCCTTAATCTGCTTGGCCTTACCAGGTTTTCTGTCTGGTGGCACTGTTCCACTTGCCACACAGTAGGCTGGCCATGCTCCAGTGTGTGTGTATGGACAGTACTAATTGGATCGAGTGAGTTATTTTAAAAAAGAGAGAATAAATACAATTGAAGGGGGATGTGGGGAGGGGGTCTGAAAGTAGCTAAAGAGAAACGGTGGGCATAAATAGGATTGAAATACATTCTATGCATGGGTAAAATTCTTAAAGAATACATTTAAAATATTATATGTAAAAGAGAATGGAGGAGACATGAGGGTGTGGTGGGGAGAGATGTTAGCTACATACCACAATCCAGGACCCGCTCAGAGCCTGTAAGAAACAGGTTTGGTTTAGTCTATATAATATACCAAAGTCCTCTCCTCTCTCTGCATTTTATCATCTTCTCCCTGGCTACCTGCCCACCCCTCTCTGCAGCACCTGCCCTTGCCTTGCTCTCTTATTGTCGGTACATCAAGAAGCCCCAGGAACATAGAGCTCTAGAGCCCGGTGTGTAGCTCTTCTGTGGTGCCCAGTATAGGAAGAGGATCCATCCTGGAGGCTGCCTTCTCCCAGGAAGCACAGAGGTCTCCTTGCCACCTAGAGAGCAGATTAGAGGCAAGGAGGTGCACACCTGTAATAGATCTATCAACTAGGAAGCTGTGTGGACGGACATTGGTTTTGTTTGGAAGTTGACTGGCATATTAGCTTAGGTGTGGAGCCACTCTAAATGATGCTTAGCGTGGCATACCGAGCAGCTGCACTCGATGCAAAGCAAAGATTCTGCCCCAAACAACAGATAAGACCCCTGGGCAAACAGCCATTTCTCCTTCTGTATGTAGTCTCTTCCGACAGTCACCTTGACATTGACCCAAAAGACACAGCCCAGTGATTCAGGAGCTCCTGGTCTGCGTTCAGGCTGCTGAAGACCACTCAGAAGCATGTGACCAGACTTTCATGTGCTCGAGACTGTTAATCTCTTTAATTGAAATTGATCAGCCTCATGGGGTCCAGCTCCCCACTGGCCTTAGCTTCAGAAGGTGAGCAATGTTGGCTTATTTCTTTTCAACACCAATTGACCCAACATGGTGTCCAATCTCTCCTTGAATATCAACCCCTTTCCCAACCAGGAGCCAAATCAAACAAGGCACACAGCTACAAAACAGCTTGGGAACAACAAAAGCACCTGATAAAACAAGGAGAGAATATTCTTGTCTCATTGTGGCTTAGCGCTGTACAAAAGACAAGTCAAAACACCATTACCAAGGAAAAACACAATCAAACTGCGGATGGGGGCAGAGCAATGGTAGGGGCAGGGAGAGAGTGTGCCTTCCAAAACTTTCCGAGATAAACAGGCTGGCCCAAGCATATGTAAGAACCTGGTGAAAAAAGGGGAGGGGGGGATTAAAAAGGGAAGAAAAGTGAAAGCTCCGCTCAAGTTAAAAGAAAACCAAACATAAGAGAATTGTTTGAGCCAACAGATTGGTATTCACCCACAGTGCTGCTGAAGTGGCTGCCGTGGAATACAAACTGGTTTGGCAGGTTTGTATCCTATCTTCTGGCAAATTCTTGCCTGCCAGACTTAGCCTATATCCTGGAAAGGCCCCTTGTCAGGCTTTTCTGTGTCAGGCTGCTGGGTCGTTGTAACCAGTGGGGACTGGGCTTGAAATGGATGCACTAGGGAATAGTCAGGCTACCTTTCAGCTTCCAAGCCCCAGGCTGGATTCCTGCTAACTGCACAGTGTGTTACCAAGACACAAGAAACACATGCGCACGCACATGTGCGCACGCACATGCGGCATCTTTGAGGTGAGTTATTGTAAGACTTTGTGAGACCCTCAGAGAGTCTTAGCCCCAATGTGCTACCCACAGATCACAGCTTGACACAACAGATCGCTGCAATAATATGAGGTTTATTGATCCAACGTGCATGGCCAATGCACGTGGGGTTGCTCATCCAAGTAGGAAGAAGCAACCCCGAACTCAGAAAGCACTCATCTTTAATACTTTACAGAGGCAACAGGGCTAGTTGGCTTATTCTGATTGGTTCAGTATCAAACAAAGGATCTCTTCAGGCATTGGTTGGCTTGCTCATGGGAGCTGGTTTTGGCTTCATTGCCCCCTTACCTAACTCCTGTACCTGGCAAGCCCCTGGAACAGGCCAAGCTGGAAAGTCCCGGAACTTTTGTAAGGTCAGGATGTTCTTGGACCCCAGTACAGGGAGGGGTAGAACATCTAATCTTGCTCTTACAGGTTATGTGCTGGTCAGCTTTTAGTTCAGCCCAGGCCTCCTGACCTTTAAAAACTTTGTTTTTCTTAAACAAGCAGATGTCTCTACTATAGGTAGTTTGGGCTTATTATTTCTTTCTCAAAAGTCTTGTTTTAACCTTTATTTCTACATTCCCAGAACTCTGTTTCTCACTTTATTACTTCATTATCATAGCACGACAAGTGAATAATCACTGATAGCAACCCCATCTTGATGGCTAAAGATCAAGTCTAGAAATCCAGAGTTTCATTTACTCATATGTGTGCACACATACTCATGAGTGTGTCTGTGTGTCTGTGTGTGTGTGTGTGTGTGTGTGTGTGTGTGTAGCCTCACACATCATCATCATGCATTTGTGTATAGGTCACAGGACAATTTAAAGGAATCAGTTCTCTTTCTTTTTCCACCTTGTTGGTCAGAGGATTGAACTCAGGCCACTGAGCTTGGCAGCAGGTATGCTAACCAGCTGAGCCATCCCATCAGACCTGGCTTTTTAATAGTAGGAAGAACCAGCTAGCTTGTTTGCTGTTGGAAAGTTCAATTTTCAAAGTAATTCAAGGGCTGGAGAGATGGCTCCGTGGTTAAGAGCACTAACTGCTCTTCCAGAGGTCCTGAGTTCAATTCCCAGTAACCAATGGTGGCCCACAACCATCTGTAATGGGATCTGATGCCCTCTTCTGGTGTGTCTGAAGACAGCTACAGTGTACTCATATAAATAAAAATAAATAAATCTCAAAGCAATTCAAGGAGAAGGTAGTTATTAGTTTCCATGTTCCGTCCACAGAGAAAACAAAACATTTCTCCTTTCATGTACTCAGCCAATGGGACCTATGAATTAAACTGAATAACTCAAGGAAAAACACATGATGTTAAGATATTTAGTGAGAAGAGCCTCACAAAAAGGAGAGATGGGCAAAAGGTAGAGCCAGGTAGATCCTAGGTGCTCAGTGGCCAGCCAGCCCAGCCTAAGCTGAAAGAAAGCCTTGCATGCCAGTGTGAGACCTATGTCATGCCAGTGTGAGACCTATGTCATGCCAGTGTGAGACCTATCTCATGCCAGTGTGAGACCTATGTCATGCCAGTGTGAGACCTATCTCATGCCAGTGTGAGACCTATCTCAAAGAAACACAGGAGATGACTCCCAGAGAAGAACACCCACGGCTGACCTCTGACTTCCATGAATGCACACACACACATGTTCACACGAGAAATGTGCTGAGAAGTAAGACTTGATGACTGGAGAGAGAGCTTAGCCATAGAGAGTGCTTGCTGCTCCTGCAGAGGCCAGTTCGGTTCACAGCTCCCTGTAGGGAAGCTCACAACTGCCTACAACTCCAGATCTAGGGATCCGATGCCCTCATCTGGCCCCAACAGGCACCTACATACTCGTGTGTATATACATACACAGACACACAAACACACACACACAGAGACACAGACACACAAACACACAGAGACACAGACAGACATACAGAGACACAGACACACACACGCATACACACACACATACAGACAGACAAAGATACAGACACACACTCACACACAGACAGGCACCCACATACTCTTGTGTATATACATACACAGAGACACAAACACACAAACACACACACACACAGACACACACATACACGCATACACACACACAGACAGAGACACAGACACACACACATACACACACAGACAGACAGAGACACAGACACACACACAGACAGACACACACACACAGACAGACACACACACAGACAGACACACACACAGAGAGACACAGACACACACACACACAGACACACACACACATACACACACATACAGACAGACAGAGACACAGACACACACACACACACACACGCACATGCATACACACACACACACACAGAGACACAGACACACACAGACAGACAGACAGACACACACACGCATACACACACACATACAGACAAACAGAGACACAGACACATACACACACATACACAGACACACACACAGACAGACAAACAGAGACACAGACACATACACACACATACACGCATACACACACACAGACAGAGACACAGACACACACATACACACACAGACAGACAGAGACACAGACACACACACAGATAGACACACACACACAGACACACACACACAGAGACACAGACACACACACACACACGCATACACACACACAGACAGACAGACAGAGACACAGACACACACACACACACACACACGCATACACACACACAGACAGACACAGACACACACACATACACACACAGACAGACACAGACACACACACACACGCATACACACACACAGACAGACACAGACACACACACATACACACACAGACAGACAGACAGAGACACAGACACACACACAGACAGACACACACACAGACACACACACAGAGACACAGACACACACACACAGACACACACACGCATACACACACAGACAGACACACACACACACATACACACACACACACACGCATACACACACACAGACAGACACAGACACACACACATACACACACAGACAGACAGACAGAGACACACACAGACAGACAGACAGAGACACAGACACACACACGGACAGACACACACACAGACACACACACAGAGACACAGACACACACACACATACACACACAGACACACACACAGAGACACAGACACACACACACACAGACACACACACGCATACACACACAGACAGACACACACATACACACACACACACATGCATACACACACACAGACAGAGACACACACACACACACAAATAAATCGTTTTAAAAGAAGTTGGGCTTCTGGTTTCCCGAAGCAATAAACTGAAGTAAGCAACTGGACAAAAGGGTGTGGTTCAGCAGCTAGAGACTGCGGTTGTGGGAAGACGACTAGGAAACTATGGTGGTTATAAGTTGCTAATTAACATTTGCGTGTAAGCTTATCTTGGTGTCAGGACCTGAATTTGCCCCAGGTGCCTTCTGATCAAACCCAGATAAGGCCTGAGTCCTGGAGTTTTAGTGTGTTCCTGGCAGGGTAGAAGCGCAGGGCCTAGTGGATGCTGCCCCAGGGAAATGTATGCATTAAGTCCTGCCCTCCCACCTCCCACTACAGGTGACTGTCAGTCTCAGAGGAACAAACCTGCTTTGGGAGACTAATATGTGATGTTGCAGCTCAGACCAGAGCTCTTCCTCGAGGTTTTGAACCGACCTGCTTTTTCATATATGGATGAGAGGAAAACCAAGCCAGCAATCTTTCTGGTCCCATCTGTATCAAAGTGCATGGGTGTGGGCCTACCAGAGGCTTCCCATGGAGATCTCTGGCCGGGCCTGGTATGAGAGTTCTGTCGAAGGGAAGCGAGCACAGGCAGGGAGGAGAATCGCTTCCATGGCTTCTGCCGCTGCAGTGGGCTGCACCTCCATCTCTGCCAGGCCTTCCAGGTCACTCAGTTACTTTGAGCCGCCCTGCACTGAGTTGGGTTGGGCTGGGCCAATGAGAGGCTGACTAGCCAGTGAGGAGTGCAGCAGAGCTTCAGGTTTTGGGAGAGCAGACCTCTCCCCAAGTGTTACAGCTCTTAGAACAAAAGGCTCGGATGACAGAGAAGCTCTTGCACACCTTTAATTCCGTGGATACACTTTTGGGAGTGTTTCAGGGTTCCACAGCAGGTACTTCTGATTGGTTTGGACAGAGAGCTTGGGGAAACCTTATTTGCATGTAGGAAGGCTGCTAATACGTGACCAATATCACACACCTCTCCTACAGGGGTGCTGTGGAGGGCTGGGACTGCATCAGGAGCCAGGAGCCCAGGAGGTGTGGTCAAACACATTCTGTCCCATGCAGGTGGAAATGACCACCCACCAAATTACCACTCACCGGGTTTCTGGGGTTCCAGACCTCTTAATTGACGGGGACCAGGTTGCCTGCACAGCCTATGGCCCCACACACGGGGGCAGGTACAGTAATAGAGATTGAACTTGCAACTTCACATGCGCTAGTAAAGCACTCTACCACTGGCTTCAGCCAGGGGTCGAAAATTTCAATACCATGAACAAGTTCTTAGACCATTGTGTGCTATGCTGGTGTATTTTCCACCTTCAGTTGCTATAATGAAATAGCTAAAGCTGGGCACTTACAGAGTCAAGTTTGTCTAACTCACAGTTTGGGAATCTAAAGAAAGGTCCAAGATCACCTGGCCCCATCTGCTTAGCTCTGGCAAGAGCCCTCTGGTTACATCACAATATGGACTCACAATGGGAGCTCATATAAGAGAAGGGCATCGAGTGGTAGGCAGGATGCCAGAGAGATCAAAACCTAGCTTGTTCTTTTAAGAACAATTCACTCTGGCAAGAACCCATCCCAGAAACCAATATTCATCCCTTCCAAGAGCAATATGGCCCTTCGATGCCCTGCTCCCCGGCCTTCATCTCTGACAGGTTCTATCACAGCTGAACTTTACCACACCAAGTACCAGGCTTCACTATATGAACCCTTGGAGGAACACAACCAAATCATAAGGGATAGCCGTAGACCTAAGCTGTGGCATTACACTGTCACTCTTGGCTGTAGCCAGCACAGGTACCAGACAAGCCACAGGGCTATTCTTAAAACAGCAGAGAATGGGGGCAGGCAAGATGGCACTGTGGGTAAAAGTCTTTGCTACCATGCCTGACAATCCAAGTTCAATTCCCAGAACCCACATGGGGCAAGGAGAGAACTGACAACTACAAGTTGCCCTCTGACCTCTCCTCATTTGTTCTGGGATCCACGCTCTCCTCCATTAATCAACGAACAGATGACAGCAGCTTTCAGCATCCAGAATTTAACCACGTGGGTATGTTCCCAACTTTCTGTGACTCACCCCCATCTCTGTCCCAGTCCTTCACCAGCTCCCTAACATAATTTCTACATTGACTCCTCCCTCTCTGTTTGAAATATAGAAAGTTATTTTTGCTTTTTAGAACCACTCTCTGAAAAGCTGTCTCAATAGTCCCCCTCCGTATATTCATGTCGATGTGTGTGTATGCATAGATAGGTTCCTTGCCTTTGTCTTTCTTGCTGAGTTCTTAAGTTGACCTTTCTGCTTTTATCTTATCGATTTCTGTATATATTTGTTTGTGCATTTGCTTTTTATTTATTGCTAGTGTTTCTTTCCGCCAACCCTCTCAACATTGGCAGGCCAATCACACTCTGGTCCCCAGTGTGTGCCCCTTTCTTTTGGTAGCCATTTCACTAACTGTGAAAAAACTTGAAAGAACTGACCAGGCCCAATCCTTCCCCCTGGGGACATCTCTACCTTCAAGTATACAGCATTTTGCTGTATTAGGTCATTAGTGGGGAAACAGGGGGTGGGGGGTAGGGGGGGGTTTACCACAGCAGGACTCTGACCCTGTGGATGGGAGCTATGCATAACTAATGAACAGGAAAATTGGTATCAGATCAGCCTGATCAGTCTCAACATGTCTCTAATAATTTCCAAATCTCCCGATTCACATTGTCCTTCCTTCCTAAATGAGTACTACAGATCCTCATGAGCCACCAACATTTTCTTAGTCTGCATATTCTCCCCTTCCTTCCTTCCCATATTCTCTGTCAAACTGTTCAAAGTCTCAATATCTGTCTTGAAAACAAACTGTGAAGGCAACAATGTTGTAGATGACCAACAATCAGAGAGAATGAAGAGCAGACTGTAGCTTGTTCTGCAAATGCCACATGGAATGAGTACCGGATGCTTGTTTCAAACACAGGTAATAATGCTCAAGATGGTTGTCCACTTTCCCAAAGCCACATGGATGGAAAGAGACAGATCAACCTATGAACCTAGGTCCTTCTGATTTTACAGCTCCTGTCAAAGACCAGCTAGTGAATGAATGGATGGATGAATAAATGAATAGATGAGTAGATAAATGCACTGGGTTTTCAATTCTAATAAAATGCTGTCAGCAGTAAAACCTGGAGTTATTCACAGATGAACATCTCATTCAGCTATTATTTGGAAAGCCTTGAAGCATTATCAGAAAGACCCCCCCAGCTTAGCTGCTCTTCAGAAGTCAGCAATCCTGACCCATGCATTTACTCGGAGTCTAGTCATGCCAACTAGGATGAGCTCACTTTGGCGGGAGCATGTGGCAGAGTCTTCTTGCATCATGACAGGTCCAACCATTAAAGCTCACCTCTAATGGCCTCCTCCTGCCAGCCCCTGCCCCTTCTAAAGGGACTGTGGCTAGAACAGGAGACAGGTTCAACTGTTAAAGCTCACCTCTAATGGCCTCCTCCTGCCAGCCCCCTGCCCCTTCTAAAGGCACCACAGCCTTGACAACAATCAGCGAACCAGGTGTTGCAAACCTGAGACTGTGGAGATAGTTCAGATTCAAACCATAACATCCTCACCATTTAAGTTTTCTGTGGTGTATCTGTCCCAGAGGGAAGTAAACCATAGAGTTCATCAGAAAGTAGAGTACACATACTTTACATTCTCACTGAAACAAGACCTGCAAAGATAAAGATTTTATTACAGCCTTATTTCCCCTCAGGGACGAATCTGCATTTTACTGTCCTAATATTTACTTGTTATTATAGTGAAACTTGGGGTAAGCCATCAGGGGCTGAGTTGTTCTAGACAAGTGTTTCACCTAACTGGAGTTTATACATTTAGGTATTAAAGTGCTATTTGCTTTAAATGCTTTGGAAAACATTAAATATTAAATAGGAAGCATAATAAATGAAGTACAGTGGCATAGGCTAGCCTTCCCTTGGTGGTTCAGGATTAATCAATGTCCCTAGAATGTTCTGTGCTCCCTGCAGGGGCTCCTACTATCCCCACTGCCTGAAACACTCTTCACTTAGTTAAATCATTACCATCTTTTAGATGTCAACTCAAAGACTTGTTCCCTCAGGCTCAGTGATATACATTTCCTAAAACTCATCAAACTGTTCACAAAAAAAATCAAGCAAAATTTTGTGGCAAATACATTAGACCTCAATAAAGTTGTTGAAATAGAAAGTCTTGGCAGACTGCAGTATGGCTCAATGGGAGCCATTTGTGTAGCTTGTATGAAGCCATGAGGTCCATCCCCCAGAACTGATTGATAGGTAAATAAAATTGATAGATAGGTAAATAAACAAAATTCTGCCAAAGAGATAACCCCTTCCTAAATATGGAGGGTATGTAGCAACTTCTTAAGGTTGAGGAAAATCGAGTTGAGGGGTAGCATCAATGTGAAGCAACTCTACATTAGCTGAGTGACCAAGGTGAACCACAATGGCCATAAGTCATATTGACAGGACCCACCCTTGATATAATAGGCTGAAATGATATCTGACCCCTGAGGCCTTTCTCCTGAACATCTTTACCTCAGTTTACCTATGAGAAAAAATTCCAATAGAAGGGTACCCTTCAATTAAAGAGGAGGATTCTCCACTCCTTAAATATGGGTTTTAATTATTTCCTTTCAAACAGTATAGCAAAGAAAAAAATGGAAGGGTCAGAGGCTTGCAGAAGAGAATGACGGTGAACAATACCTAAAACAAAAATCAAGGCCAGCATCCCAAGTGACAAGTCATGTTGGTATCCAGTCCTGTGGTGATAAGAGAGATACTGTACTTCTGTGGTCTTTCCCCCGGTGCCCAAAATATTACTCTAATCATGAAGAATCCGAAGGTACTCAGGTTGTAGCTCAGTTGGTAGAGTGCTTGCTTATGAGGCATTAGGCCTTGGGTTCAGTGCCTGGCAGTACATAAACTTAAGTATGGTGGCATGTACCTGTGACCTCAGTACCTGGGAGCTGCAGGCAGGAAGATTAGAAGTTCAAGTGTATAAGATGCTACGTCAAAGAGAAAAAGGAGACAGGGTCACTGCTTATGGCAGAACAGATAAAATTTCCCTGCCTTCATTTTCTCAATGTCTTTCAAGATAGAAACACAGCCTAGGAAAGTGGAACAAAAATGGAATGTTAGAGTCGATCCTGAATAGCAAGGCCAGCATCATGAAAATGTGTTCAGCTTACACACTGTCTCCCCCAGTGCTCACACTGTTGATAACACTGCGTGTATACGTGTGTGTGCATGTATGCATGCACGTGCACATGTGTGTGCATGCATTGCTTTTCCTATTGTATTTATCATATTTTTTAGACAGTCCCTCTATGTAGCCCTGGCTGTCCTAAAACTTGCTATATAGACCAGGCTGGGCTTCAAGTCACAAAGATCCACATGCCTTCAGAGCACTGGGATTAGACATGTGCATTGCCATGACTGGCCATGTTTATTTTCCAATGTTACTAAAAGTCATTCATCTACACGTTAGATATCTTCACAAAGATGCATGATGTCCCATGCTGTAGTTTATTCAATCATTCTCCAGTTGTTGGACATCTGGATTGTTGCTAGTTTTTGACAAGTAATGCTGATAAGCATCATTGATGGGTCCTTTAGCCCAAGTCTCTAGATATGAAATTACTATGTGGAATGTGCACACATTAACTTTTAAGGCTTTAGGTAATGTAAGAAACATCTGGTCTTCTCAGAGTCAGGTTCGTTGGCTCTGTCAGTCAGAGTATAACCCGTCAGGCCCTCCCTTGATGCTAACCCAGCTTTTAACCCGTCAGGCCCTCCCTTGATGCTAACCCAGCTTTTGACCCATCAGGCCCTCCCTTGATGCTAACCCAGCTTTTGATCCTAATGCACATGACATTCTCCAGCTTTCCGGCTTTCCACCTTTCCGTTCCAAGGACAATTATTAGCTCCAGGAATCCCTTGGTTAGATAAGCAATACAGCCCCCAGTCAGGAAGAAAGGTAAGGGCCAGAGTTTGGTTGCCAGCACCCACATCAGTTAGACCTCGACTACCTGTAACTCCAGCTCTATGAGATCCAATGACCTCTTGTGGTCTCCACTGGCACCCATGTACACACATACATACATGTACACACACATAAATAAATAAATAAATAAATAAATAAATAAATAATATGTTTTTAAAAAAGAAAGTGCTTGCATGTGGGGAGACACCATGATAAAGACATGGGTGAGCCCATGACATCCTGGTGGGTAAGCATGGCAGTGTGCAGGCAGGCTTGGCACTGAAGCAGTAGCTGAGAGTTTATATCTGATCCACAAACAGCAAGCAGAGAGAGTGAGACTGGGCCTGGTATGGGCTTTTGAAACCTTAGAACCCACTCCCTGTGATACACCTCTTCCAACAAGACCACGCCTAGTCCTTCCTACAACAGTTCCACCAACTAGGGAACAAGCGTTCAAATATATGAGCCTATGGGGCCCATTCAAGTCAGCATGTATCTGAAGCATTAAACAGCTCAAAGATTCTCGAGGACATGGCATCATTCATCTTAATATGTTTGCTACGTTCCTCTCTGACATAGACTCAAACAACACTCATGCATTTGGATTGCATAACACATCCACTAAGTTACTGCTCTCTTGAAATTCCCTAAAATGGCTTTTATTCCTACAACCTCTGATCCTACAGATAAAGGAAGCCCCAAACTGAGTCTGCTTATTTTCTTATCTTTTTCCATAGATAAAAAGAGAGACGACAGACAATCTAATTTTAGAATTTTATGGAGAAGTAACTCAGCCCTGTTTAACCTTGGCTGAATAGAAGTGGACTTCAGGGCTACACTCAGAGGCAAAGTTGTACAAGCAGGTCTATCTCTCAAACGGGCTTGCTTTTTCCTGTCTATGTAAATAGATTCACAGCTTCTAAGCTGGCAGACACTGCTTTTCATGTGGATTGTAGAAGACAGAATAATGGCTCCCCCAAAGTGCCAAATGAACTAGGCAAACACAAGAGGACAAATATTATTTGTGTTTTTAGATTTTTATTTACTACGTATACAGCATTCTGCCTGCGTGTATGCCTGCAGTCCACAAGAGGGCACCAGATCTCATTATAGATGGTTGTGAGCCACCATGTGGCTGCTGGGAATTGAACTCAGGACCTCTGGAAGAGCAGCCAGTGTTCTCGACCTCTGAGCCATCTCTCCAGGCCCCAGGACAAATATTTTATGTTTCTACTTACAGAAGATACTTGAGCAGGCAGGCTCATAGACATAGAATGTGTCACGGAAGTTGCCAGGGCTGGGGAAGAGGGAAAAAGAAGGGACTGTTTAATGGGTCCTGTTAACTGCTATGTTTGTATTCTGTTACAGAAGCAAATGGAAACTAATACATAGAAATGATTAAACTTTGATATTTCCATATAAATCTCTAGCCATGATGCACTATCTCAATTTGGAAATGACCTAAGTGGCTTTTAAGGCACCACATCAAATAACCCTATGGTTTAGTCCTAATAGCTAATACTTGGTAGAAAGAGCCCTGTGTGGTTTGAATGTGTCCTGCAAAAGTTCATGTATTGGAGCCTTAATCCCCAGTGGGTTGGGACTGGATAGTGGCAAAGCTTTCAAGAAGTGACTGGATCATTAATGGACATGAATGGTTTCCCTGAGGGTCCTGGTTAATTCCTGTGGAATTAATCTCTGGAAGCTGGATTAGTGTTCCTGAGTGTAGAAAATGATAAAGCCAGGCCAGTCCTTGAGTCTTGCCTCCTCCACCGACTTTCCCACTGTGAGGAAAGGCAGCAAGAGGTGCTTGCTGGGGCTTCTGCTCTTTAGTCCCCTATAATCTGTTATAGCAACAGCAAGAAGACTAAGACCTGCCTGAGGAGCAGTCAGTCTGGAATTTGCAAATCACTGAGCTTGCAGACAATGATGTCTTCCTATGGAAACATAAGGTCTAGAATGAATTCAGTTAATGGCATCCTAAGGGGAAAAAAATCTTTCCTTAAGAGAAACACCCTGCAAATCCCTGCATATCAGAGTATATAATGACAGTGTGTCACATGTATCGGGCCACCTCCTGTGTTTCCTGCCTCCCACTTTTTTTGCACATGTCCCCAGAGTGTGGCCCAACCCGTCATGTGCTTTCCTGATCCTCTGTGCACTGGACCAGGTCTGGTTATGGTTGGCCTCATAGGACAGAATTTACAATTTCATTGATGAATTTGAGACATCTTCCATAGTCTTGTGTGTTTGAACCCTTGATTCTAAGCTGGCAGTGGTGTTTGGGAAGGCGGTAGATAGAACCTTTAGGGCAGTGGTTCTCAACCTGCCCCGTGTTGTGACCCTTTAATGCAGTTCCTCCTGTTGTAGTGACCCCGCAACCAAAAAATTGTTCTCGTTGCTACTTCATAGCTGTAGTCTTGCTACTGTTATGAATTTTAATGTAAACATCTGTGTTTTCCCACGACCTTAAGCAACCCCTGGGAAAGGGTCATTCGGCCCTCAAAGGGGTCACTACCCACTAGTAGAGAACCACTGTTTTAGGAGGTGGAGCTTTGCTGGAGGAAGTATGTCACTGAGGGTGGGCTTTGAAGCTTTATAGCCCAGCCCTACTTCCTGTCTGCTGCCCGCTGCCTTGTACCTCTGCTACTTTACCTGAGTATGAGCAGGTTATATCTCCAAACGGTGAGCCACAAGAATCTTCTTCCCTGAAGTTGCCTCTTGTCTATTTGATCACAGCAGTGGGAAAGCTAATCAACATAATCCTTAGATCTAACTAGGGAATGTGAAGCTCTCCACCGCGTCATGGAAACAAGCGGAGCAATAGTATTCTCCAGAGAGATTCTTGAAAGACCATTTCCGGATCGTCCGCGACATCTGCATCCTGAAAAGTGCAACTGTGTTAGTCCCTTTTCTCATTGCTGTGACAGAGCTCCTGACACAAGCCACTGAGGAAAGAGAGGTTTGTGTTGGCCCACAGTGTGGACGGACAGAGCGAGTGGTCCAAATGACTCCACAGCTTCAAAACAGCACTACCAGCTAGGGACTCAGTGTTCAGACCTGAGCCTGTGTGAGCCGTTTCAGAATCTAGAGGAGAAGAACAGTTTCAGCCCCAACAGACCTCAGAACTTTCCTCTCTGACCCCAACATCTCCACTAACATCTAGATCTTTGGTTCCTAAACGTATCCGGGTGGTGTTTCCCTACCACCTCAGGTCCATAGGTGACTGAAAGGCCGTGAATCTCTGGGCTACATCCAAAGAAGCATCTTATCCATTTACCCATGAAGCTGCTGTCACTCGAGTCACATATAGGTATGACAGCTATCCCCAGAGCTGCGTGCCTCCTACATGCTGAGGCACTGAGCAGGTATGACGGGTTCACCCATGATGTCACAGCCTCGGGTACTGACTCTGGTCTGTCAGAGCCCTGAACAGGGCCACAGCAGCCTATAGTAGAAGCAGTGGATGTTCCAACTATCCCAGAGGTGTTCTTTGTCAAGTGGAGATAGACCTACACAAGAAATGGAAATTGGGTGGGAGTGGCCATTCCCAGGGTGTTATTCAGACCCCACCAATCACTTCTCCCTAGGTGGAACTAAGGTAAGTAAAGAAAACATAGCAAATTCACCAGGCCTTTCCTTCTCCCCAGAAACATCACACCCCAAGTACAATGGGTCAGCAAGCACCAACCCAAAGAGACCTTTGTCAAACAGAACCAGGGAGGAAATAAAAACAAGTAAAACAGCCTCTCCCTGTCACTAAGCACACACACACACACAAAGCTTCACATGGGTCTTGTTCTAGTGACTAGAGGAATGTCACTAGAACTGCCAGTTATTGTTTACTGGCAATAAATGTGGCTCCTCCAGTCTCCTTGCTTTCACTGCTTCTTTCTGGCCACACTTCCATCCTAGAATGTCATTCTGAATATCTGTTAGCTTATTGTTAGACAATTCCAGCAGATTGTAAAATCTATGAGGCAGTAAGTTGTCTCCCTGACCCCAAAACAGTGTTTGAATCAATAAATAGCTGTTAATGTGTATTTTGGCATATTATCTTCTTTTTTCTAACATTTAAACATACAAGTGATGTCTATAGTTGCCGCATTTGCTAATTTTAGTAAAAATGTTTTAATATTTATATTTTCATTTTTATTTATGTATGTGTGTATTAGTGTGTGTATGTGTGCCCATGGAATCTGGTAATGGGAATCATATTCCCCTGAAGTTCCAAGTGTTTGTGAGTTAATGATGGGAGACTTAGAGCCAAACCCTGGTCCTCTGGAAGAGCAGCAAGTGCTCTTATGAGCTAAGCCATCTCTCTGTGCCTCCACTTTAGTTAATTTTGGAAACTATTTTACTACTAAGAGCCTCCAAAGGGTATCTAAAATGCATATGATTTTAAAAATCATTCTTCAACTATATTCAATTTCAGGTTTATTTTTCAATCAGTTACTGTCAAAACACTGGCAGCTTGGCCCTAGAGAGCCAGAGAGCAATAGGAATGTTCCAGTCAGACAGATCTAGGGCCTCCACAGTCCTGTTGCTGTGACTGCAGTCCCTAGTTAGCATAAGGAAAGTGCTGGTATGTGCACAGATAAACAAGAGGGTGGGATGAGCAGACCAGATGGGATGGAAGGTCAAGGGGGTGAGGGCACCAAAGGAACATGGGAGAAACTGAGGCCTCTTATGGGTGATTCCCTGCCTGCCACTTTCACCCATTCACTGTTCATGCTTAGATCAGAATTTACATGAAAACAAAAAACCAACAAAATGTCCAGTGCACATCCCAGTGCTAATATTGTTCTGACGCTGCCCTTTTTTCTTTTTTAAATGTGTGTGCCTGTGCATGTGTGTGTGTGCCTGTGCATGTGTATGAATGTGTGTGTGCCTGTGCATGTGTGTGTG